>NC_091432.1:94127505-94428650 GCF_964237555.1 Oryctolagus cuniculus
CACACTAAAGCCACATCAAAAGTAAACGGAGTCGGTGCCGTGGCTCACTTGGTTAATCCTCCTGTGGCGTTGGCATCCCATGTGGGCACCAGGTTCTAGTCCCAGTTGCTCCTCTTCCAGTCCAGCTCTCTGCTGTGGCCCGGAAGTGCAGTGGAGGATGGCCCAGGTGCTTGGGCCCTGCACCCGCATGGGAGACCAAGAGGAAGCACCTGGCTCCTGGCTTCAGATTGGCAGAGCTCCGGCCATGGCGGCCATTTGGGGAGTGAACCAATGGAAGGAAGACCTTTCTCTCTGTCTCTCTCTCTCACTGCTAACTCTATCTGTCAAATTAAAAAAAAAAAAAAAGTAACTGGACTGAACAGGTCATTTAAGACAGAGATGAACAGACTGAATAAAGAACCACATGCTGAGCGAGCTGGTGTCGTGGTTCCCTGGGTTAAGCCACCTCCTGAGATGCCAGCACCTCGTACTGGCGCCAGTTCAGGTCCTGGCTGCTCCTCTTCCAATCCAGCTCCCTGCTAATGCGCCTGGGAAAGCAGCGGAGGATGGTCTAAGTCCTTGGGCCCCTACACCCACAGGGAAGATCCAGATGAAGCTCCTGGCTCCTGGCTTCAAACTGGTCCAGCCATGGCCATTGCAACCATTTGGGGAGTGAGCCACTAGATGTCAGACCTCTCCGTGTCTTTCCCTCTCTGTAACTCTGCCTTTCAAATAAATAACATAAATCTTTAAAAAGGAATTACAGACTGTTTACAAGTAGTACATCTTAAACATACAAATAAGCTAAAACGTACCGAAACAGTATATAAAAACTTAGGCCACATGAAGATTGACTAGAACAAAAATGACACAGCCCTATTAATATCATCTAAGATGGTCTTTAAGGGAAAGTGCATCACTGGAACTTTTAAGAAGAAAGGCTTTTTTATCAAAGAGTTATTCTAAGAGGAATATATGATTGTATTTCTTCAATGAGAAATACCTAAAACAAAAATTGATAAGAGCTTAAGAGCAAAAAGCCAGTTCTACAGAGGTGGAATTTTGTCAATAGCTTTAAGTCAGAGTAACCAAACAAAAAATCAAGAATTTAGAAGTTCTGAACAATATTATAAAATGAGACTTTACTGACATATGGACCATTATACCCAAGTATAACTACAGAATTCATGTACTTTCAAAGGCATATGACATATTTACTAACACTGCACCTAAATTTCATCACAACACAAGTCAACAAATTTCAAGTATTGGAAGAACATAGAATATATCTTTTGACACAATGAATGTAAGTCGAAATAAACTGTAAAAAGATAACTACAAAATCCCCAAAGGATCAGAAAACAAGACACTTCCCAATCACAGTTAAAAGTTAAAAAAAAAATCACAATATAAATTTTACAACATTTTGATAAGGAATCTATACCACATCAAAACTTGTGGGATATAACTCAAGCCATACATAAAGAAATTATTTTAAAATATTTAAATTTTATTTATTTGATAGGCAGAGAAAGAGGCAGATGGAGATCTCCCATCTGACTCCAAAAATGCCCACACGAGCCAAGGCTGGGCCAGGCTGGAGCCAGCAGTCCGAAAATGCCAATCTGGGCTTCCCACATGGGTGGCACAGACCCAACTGCTTGAGCTACCATTTGCTGCCTCCCAGGATATGCATTAGCAAGGGGCTAGAGAATGGAGCTGGTACTCAAACCCCGGCACTCTGCTACTGGATATGGGTGTCCCAAGCAGTGTCTTAACCACTCAGCCAAAGCCTATCCCAGGAGAGAAACTTACAGCTTAAATGCATATATGAGGGAAAAAAGGCAAAATGCATTTTTGTGGATAAGCTTAGAAAACACATACCACTTGCAGGAACTCATGCAAATATTTCCATTTAGGGGAAACAAGAACTCTGGAAGGCTGTTTCCCTCTTGCAGGCCAAAGCCTACTTTCTGGAGTATCCTTTAAGGCGCATGCTCATCCCCACCAACAGAAAGAACCTGAGGGCACTTTGCTTTGTCAAAACTATGTCGGCGGGCATCTTGAGATGGTTCTGCTAGCTAGGGAAGTCCAATTAAACTCTCACACATCCAATCCATGGCCTTTTTAGCTTCCTTATTCGCTATTCTAAAAAATAAAGTGCAGGTGAACTAAGTTCATTCATAATTTCAGTCCTTGGCTCTTTATTTCCATTTGCTCACTACACACTGGGCACCCTACTACAAGTCAGCCACTTCAATACAAGATGAATGCATGCTCCTGTTCCTCAAGTATATGGCCTGGTGAAGAGAAAACACACAAAGCATCCCAAGGTAAGCTCGAAAGAGGAATGAACAAAACGCTGGCCCAGCTAAAGCGGAATTAATTAAATTCAGCAACAATTAGAATTAATACATCTAAAATTGAAATCATTTAGCATACAATGAATATACACCTACTGGTTACTTGTTTTATAAGACACAATGCTAAATACTTCAAGAGATGAAGACAAAACTAAGACCCTTCTACTACAGTGCACTGTATGAGACAAGAACATTTTCTGTTATTCAAATGTAACACACTGTATTTTATACAAGGTAGGACAGCGGCAGCTCGAATAGAAACACATGACCGAGGTTTGAAAGGAGTAAGAGAATGAAGGAGGGGACTCGAGCAGGTCTGGGTTGGAAAAGATGTGAACACCAAGATGAAGAAAGGAAGTGATTTTTGCTGGAGACCCTGTGCAGGAGGATGCAGAAGTACAGGGCTGGAGCTTTGAGACTGGTTAAGAAGCAGGCAAGCGACCACGTTTGGTGACGGCATTCTTTCTGGCCGAGTTCCGAGGTGGCACAGGGCTTCAGGCGGCAACAAAGCGCACGTGGGTGTGTTTATGTCCTCTGGTCTCTGCCTTCTTTTAAAGCCATCAGTACTGAATCACAGGACTGCACCCTCAGGGCCTTATCGATCCTGAACACCTCCCGAAGGTCTCCCCTCTGAACACCATGGCAGGATCAGGTTTCTGCCCTCTGAACACCTCCGCAGCGGGAGTCAACTCCAGCGGGAGCTCCAGAGGTGCCAACCGTGCTCAAGCAGCAAGGTGCAGCACGTGGCGGCAGGTTTACCACACGACAGCGGTTCCCAACGCCAGCAGCTCACCTGCCACACAGGTGCTCCGCTCTGATCGCCTGATTCACAGCTGGCCTGCGGGGCAGTGCAGGTGGCCCGCAAGTCCTGCCCGGGTTAAGAACACTGGTGTGTAGACCACTAGTTCCACGGTGAACCAGTTACTGACAAATCAGGGAGCACTGCCCAGAACTGATGACTTCACCTGTAAGGTTGCTTGCTGTCACGAGCCCTGTAACAACATTTTGGTTCAAGACAGACCACAGATTCCAGGGTGGCCCCACAAGATAACAATGGAGCTGAAAAATTCCTACCTCTGACGACATCACTGCCCTCGTGACGTCACAGTGCGACGCATCACTCACCCATTTGTGGTGATGCTGCTGTGAGCAGATTTACTGTGCTGCCAGTTATACAAAAGCACGGCACAGCCAATTCTTGACAACGTTAATAAACAACCACATTCCTGGCATAAACGCTCACTATCCTACTACTCACACGTACTAAAAAAGGTTTGATAGAAACAGCAGGCTGTGTTACATTTTTTAAAAATTATTTATTGGAAAGACAATTACAGAGAGACGTACAGAGAGATGTATTCCATCTGCTAGTTCACTCCCTAAATGGCCACAACGGCCAGAGCTGAGCTGATCCAAAGCCAGGAGCTTCTTCTGGGTCTCCCATATGGGTACAGGGGCCCAAAGACTTGGGCCAAACTCTGCTGCCCTCCCAGGCACATTAGCAGGGAGCTGGAAAGGAAGTGGAGCAGCCGGAACTCGAGCTGGCTCCCATATGGGATGGCGACACTTCAGGCTGGGGCTTTAACCTGCTGTGCCACAGTGCCAGCCCCAAGAGGCCACTTCTGATGACGCATATACCACCTGGGTATGTGTAAGTACACTGTGTGTTTGCACAACCACAACAACAAAACCTAGTAAGGATGCATTCTCACGACGTGTCTGTGTCCGTAAGTGATGTGTGACTGGCTGTCTCTTTATTCTGGCAGAACGAGCTACTGTAGCCCCTCCCCCCATCTGTGTGTGGGATACATGCCAACACACCCATGGATGCCTGAAACCTCAACCAACCAACCCCACTGAACAAGCACTGGGACTCTGCACCAGTTGAGCTGGGAACTACAGGGCTACTAACTGACTAACAGGCCGTGCACACGGTGCGGACTTGGGACAGAAGGGATGACTTCACCATGCCATTGAGAATGGCATGCAATTTAAAACTGATAGATGTGTTTCTCCAATTTTCCAGTTCACATTTTCAGGCTGCAACTGACTGCAGGTAACTGGAACCACAGGGAGCAAAACCATGGATAAAGGCAACTACTCTAAACACAATGACCGTTCCCACATGACGGGGACAAGTGGGGGACCCACCTAAAAGGAAGTGCTTATTTCCCTTTCTACTCCAATGGGAAGGGAGGCATTTAATCCCTCCTAAAGGGAACAAAATTAGGAAGGAATAAACAGGGTGGGCAGGAAGATGGGAATGAGGCAAGAGACCTATGTCTATTGTATTCAGCTGCAAACTGGTTTCTGAACTATCAGAAGACCCCACGCAACCATGGCTCTTGCATTACAACTAAGAAACTGTGTGTGTGTGTGTGCACATGCACACCTCAAGCAGCTTAGCCATTCCATCTCTTTCCTAATCAGACTCAAGAGCTAAAAACACCCCCCCATAATCTCTAAACATTCCACACGTTCCTCAGTCTTCCCACAAGGTGGCACGGGCAGTACCAGTGGTCAAGAGAAGAGTGATGATACTCCACACGTGACAACTCTTGGGAGGAAAACCTTTATCTGAAAGGCCCAGGCCTGGAAGAAACACACATATGCTGTAGGTAGACTCGATATTCTAGGGAGTATACAGCACTGCTGCCCTTTAAAACTGGGGTACACAGCGACCACAACCCCCTCCTCTCCCCTGTAGGGAAAAAAGATAAAGGAAACTAAGTTAGAAGGGACGTGTGCCTCCTCTTGGGGTAGCGGTGGGGTTGGGACATCTTGCCTGGGAAATCTCTTATGTGTAAACCCTAAAAAACAGGATTTTGACCTGGACAGCACTGGACCCAGGGCGTGGTCTGAGAGAGCACATCAGCCTTCTACTGCCATGTAACCCATCAGCACTAGCAGCACCATTTAGCAATCATGGTTGTGTGGTCAGAGGTACATACGGGCTCGGTTCAGGTCTTGCAAGGCAGCAGCCAAGGTGCTGGTTGGGCAGGGCTCTTATCTGGAGGCTCTAGAGAAGTCTGCTTCCAGGCCCATTCAGACTGCTGGCAGTGTCCAGGCCTTGAGTCTGCAGGTCTGAGGTCCTCATCTTCTTGCCAGCCGTCACCTGGGGCTGCTCTAGGTTCTGAAAGGCCACCTGCATTTGCTCTCCCCTTCAAAGCCAAGAGCAGAGCATCCAGACCTTCTCAAACTTCACATCTCAGACTTCCCCTTCTGCCAACAGCCAGAGGAAACTTTGCTTTCAAAGGGTCCAAGCGACTTATGTTAGGCCCACCTGGATAATTTCTACCCTAAGGTCAACTGATTCGGACCTTTCATTACATCAGAGAGATTCCTTTTGCCAAGGAAGAGAACATAACCATAAGAGTGCTGTTTCATATTCACTGGGAGGGGATGACACAGGCAAGGGTTACAGGGAGTCATTTTAGGATTTCGCCTTCCGTACAGAACTTTGGGTAATGTTGACCTTGCTTTGCAAACCTGGGAAAAGTAAACTTATCAGCTGTCCAATGGGAAAGAGCCACCTCTTACTAAATTCAAAGGTTCAAAAGTCAGGCAAACAGAACTGACCTGCAACCACAGGCAAGCAAAAGCTGTCTGATAGTGATTTATGGAACATTCTTGGTGTTTATTATTTGGGGGTGGGAGTAGGCCACAAAGTTTTCCAACGGCTTTCAAATTAATAAAGGTCATACTTTCTCATGTCCTGAGGAGGTACCTACTAGCTACCAACATCTTTTGTCAAACCAGGTTAATCATGCACCCTTGTGTACCAGGAGGCAGAATTAATCAATGTTAGGAGGCAAGAGCCTCCTTCTCAAGGGTCCAGGTGGGAACTGCAAAGGGTCCTCTAGTAACAAAGCAGCAGAGAACTCCTCACTCATTGGCCCCTGGCCACCCAAGCCACTGTCCCCACCCCACGCCGGGCCAATGCACAGCTAGTGTGTTAGATGATGGCTCTAAGCATTCTTTTAACTTTTCTTCTTCAGTGCACACCACACCAGCATCCGCTGCCCTTGGAGATGCATGAGAATGAGCTCTGGGGTCTAGATGAGCAATGAGATGTCTCACTTAGGGAAGGGCAGAATTTAAAAGAATTGCACTGATTTATATACTTATGAGCAGAAGCCACCAGTGTGGGCTAACAGCTCTTACTATTAAGAGGAGGGGCGTTTTGCCTGCATTCCCACCTAGGAGGCAACACTCTCTTCTACCCTTCAGCCCTTCACATCTCCCACCAGGCCTGCAACGGCTCCTCCGGGTTAGCTGGAAAATGAATGGCTTCTCCCTTGTTTTAAGGCTTAAAACAGGAATACTGAAAATATACTTTGAGCAACTGTGACAGTTTTTATTTTCCATCCCAGTTACTTGCGGAGGCCAAATCCTTTTCTGTGGAAACTTGGACAATGTAGTGGAAGATAATGGAACAGGATGATTTCTAGGCAGAAGTATGCACAAAAATGTGCATTATATATAAATACACAATGAGACACTTGATCTTAGAGCTGTCTGCCCTGTGGACTCTCCTCCCAGCCGGCGCTCTCTCTGCCAGGAGCAGTGGTGCTCAGAAACCGCAGGGAGCAGCTTCTGGTTGGCTCTGGCAGACAGAAAGCACCAGTGTTCACACTTTACATCCACCCACTATCCTTATTAGCACGTGTGACTCCTGTGACTGGAAGCACGGTGAATGTCTTTACTGTTAACCTGCAGTTAATACAGCCAGGGAGGCAGCCAGCAAGGAGGAGCTGAGGGCACTAGAACCTCCCAGTAGCCCCACCTGTACCACCCAAACCACTCCTGCTTTTCAGAAGGCACCAGTTCAAAACATCCAACATGGCTGCCAGCTGCACCCTCCCCTCCTTTACGCCGTGACGCCCATTAGCTAATTTTAAGGTCATTAGAATAAAATAATCACTGCCAACACTCCCATCATAACCTGACACCATGACACTTCAGAGATTTCCAAACCATGGCAAGAACGTTGGTAGTATTCAGGCTCCACCCCCAAAGTCCACCCTTTTGCATATTCAATTCAGCCTCATCCAAGACGCCCACCCATGCCCCAGATCATATAAAAGGATGACCCAGAACCTTGTGGAGTGCAGCTCTCTCTTGAGCATGCCCGTATTCCTTCCTTAGTGCATCCTGTTGCTTTGTGTGGATAAATCTCGCTTCTCCTGCTGACCTTTGCCTAGGTCTCATCCTCAAATTCTTTTTGTGTATCAGAGTCTACAGCTTACAGAATGAGCTCAGAAAGCCGAGCCCTGGGTGCTCTACAAGAATCAGTGGGTGCCGGCGGGAATCTACTTAGTGCTCTCTCTGCTCTATGCACTGTCCTAAATATTTTGCAAATACCGGAATTTTCCCAACAACCCTAGGAGACAAACGTTACTGCTGTCCTCATTTTACTGATAAAACTAAGGCACACGGAGGTTGTGTGACTTGCTCAGCGTCGTAAGCCACTAAGAGAAAGAGCCAACATTTGAACTTGGGTAGTACAAACCCCTGCACTTAATCCCTATTAGGCTGCCAGTCACAAAGGATACAGCTGGGAAGGGTGATTGACTGTGTCACTCACTGCTCTCGTGTTAAACATGCTGCTGTCTAAGAACAACAGATCTAGGAGCAGGCATAGTGGCATACTGGGCTAAGTCACTGGCATCCCATATGGGTGCCGGATGAAGTCCTGGCTGCTCCACTTCTGATCCAGCTCCCTGCTGGTGCGCCTGGGAAAGCAGTGGAAGATTGTCCAAATGCCTGGGCCCCTACCACCTATATGGGAGGCCTAGATGAAGCTCCTAGCCCCTGGCTTTGGCCTCACCCAGCAGCCCTGGCAGCTGTGGCCATTTGGGTAGTCAACTAGCAGATGGAAGATCTCTGTCTCTGCCTCTGTTACTCTGCCTTTCAAATAAATAAATCTTAAAAAGGAAAAAAAATGGAAATAGTAAATAAACAGGTTTTAAGTAGAAAAAGTAATAACAAACACGTTCGGGATTACTCCCAAGTATTTCAGATACCTTAGCTGCGTGTACACAAGATATTCCTAAAGTTCCTGCGTATAAGAAATATTACTACTGTGTTCACCCTAAAATCAGCACAAAACGACAATGACAAGGACTTTGCATACCCTCGAATATCACCTGATTGTCACATCAGTGCTGCAGCGAGTGGGGAAACACATCTGAAACATTCTGAAATAAGGTTATTAGAGCTCTACTTAACCTCACAGGGCTGTCTGTGCAGGTGGCGCTGTCCCTCGGTTGCACAGATTTACGGTCTGAACATGGAGAACAAGCGTGCATAATGTGCAGCTGCCACACAAGAATTTGGTCTTTAACAAGCTCAACGCCCCACAACAAAGAGATTCAGTCAGCAAAACACCGCCTGCTCTAATGTCAGCACAAAGGAAATCCCTGGAGACAACTGTACTGTTTAGTGGCCACTAGGAAATAATTTTAATTCATGTGTAAAGGCACTGGAATACTTAATAGATTCATACTGGACATTTTTTCTTGTCAAAGGAAAAAGGCAAACTTTGCAGTGTGCCCTTGCTTATTCTGAGAAACAGCCCCAAATGTAACATAGCAATCATCGCTAAAGGCAGGAAGAAAATACTGAGCATTTGTTGTGTGCGCATCACTGTGCTGGGTGTTTTTCATCCTTTCAATTCTTTAAGAGTTTCAGGTGATCTCTGCAACAGCACTGAGAAAGTGAGCTTAGAGATGAGAAAACTGACCCAGAAGACTAAGGAAACACGCAGAAGGTTATGCACATGCCCCAAACTACAGCCAGAGGTGGTGCTCGAACCCTGGTGCTCATCACTAGCTTGCTCACTGTTTCCTGATGAAAATCCACCAGAACCCCAGGATCTCCCGTATCTGTTATTAACTGCAGGTATTGATTAGGTGTTAATTTTACCAGAGTATCTTCCCATCACTAGAATCGCCAACAATAAACAAAGCACACAATCACAAATCATGGAGGTAAAATAAACACTGCTCAGATTTAAAAATCAAGAGCCTCTCTTGGGGCCTGTGTTATGGCATTACTGATGAAGCTGCCGCCTGTGACAGCAGCATCCCATAGGGGTACCAGTTCAAGTCCCCGTGGCTCCACTTCTGATCCAACTCCCTGCTGCATGCAGCTGGGAAAGCAGAAGATGGTCCAAGTGCTTGGGGCCCTGCACCCACATGGCAAATCCAGAAGAAGCTCCTGGTTTCAGATCAGCCCAGCTCTGTCCATTGCAGCCATTTGGAGAGTGAACTAGCAGACAGAAGATCGATCTCTCTCAGATATAGATATAGATATAGATATAGATATAGATATAGATATAGATAGATATGTCTTTCAAATAAATCTTAAAGAAAACTTGGACAATTAAATCGCTAAGGGGTCAGCACTGTGGTGTAGTGGGTAAGACTGCCGCCTGTGGTACTAGCATCCCATATGGCGCTGCTTTAAGTACTGGCTGCTCCTATTCTGATCCAGCTTGCTGCTAATGTGCCTAGGAAAACAGCCAGGGATGGCCCAAGTCCTTGGGGCCCTGCACCTACGTGGGAGACCCTGAAGAAGCTCCTGGATCCTGGCTTTCGCCTGGACCAGCAGGTTGTTGCAGACATTTGGGAAGTGAATGAGTGGATGGAAGGTTTCTTTCTTTCTCTCTTTCTCTCTCTCTCTCTTTCTCTCTCTTTCTCTCTCTCCCTCCCTCCCTCCTTCCTCCTTTCTTCTTCCCTAACTCTGTCTTTCAAATAAATAAGATCTTTAAAAAAAAAAAAAAAAGTGAAGCCTAATCCCACTTCCCCTGTGGGTGGACCTAACTCAGACACAGACAACACCGCACCAGTGAAGGCACATGGCTTCTGAGGACTGGTCCTAAGGCGCAGAGCGTCCAGCTGGCTCTCCCTAGGACTGCTGTCTCTGGGGGAAGCCAGCCCCCAGATTATAAAGGCACTCGAGCAGCCCTACGGGGAACTTCCCATGGCGAAGAACTTCGTAAGTCACCTTCCAAATGAACCTGCTACCCCAGTCAAGCTTCCAGGGCTACAAGCTCCAAACTGACAGTAGCTCAGCCATCACTCAATTCCTGACCCCCAGGGCCAGGGGATGCTAAGTAGAGTTGTAACCCACGAAGTTCTCAGATTCTGCTGTCTAGCAACAGAGGACCAATGTCTTGGACAAAAAGAAAAAAAAAATCAGTAATTCACAGTTTAGTCCAAAAAGCAAGCTGTAGAACAGTATGTCTGAGCCGGTTTTGTACATTCACACCAACTGACAGGCACAACCTCCAGAGTTACTGGGCAGGAAGGAGAGGGCCAGCATACGTTTTGCTTTAGATATTTCATTATTTGAGAGATTAAGTACATGCATTGATAAAACTTCTACAATTTTAAGGGCCTACAAAGATTTAAAAAATAAATATGAAAGACTTGAAACGAATTGTGATTAAAAAAAAAACCCTCTTCCATCTCTTGTAAAAGACAAGAACAAAATTACTTCCATTTTAGACACATTGCTAACAAGTCCTATTATGTGGTTTCCTAGTTGACTGCCGATGAAAAGCAGCAAATTGAGGGAGGAATGGGCTATTAATGGAGGCACAATGCCAATGCAAAGACATGGCAGCGAGTCTGTCAGAGAAAAAGGAGGCAAGGCTAAGTGAGCCATCTGAGGCCGCTTGAGCGTCGGCACCAAGACCCTGCGCATCGAGACCGCTCTGAGGCTGAAACCGTCACAAGACTGTGATTATAAAAGCAGCATGTATAAAGCAGTGGACTGCTGACCGTGAGCTACACATACAGAATTGCTCCTACAACGCTGGAGGTAAGCCGAAGTATTTTTACTACCATTTTACAGATTTGGAAATAAACTCAGGGCGTCCTGAAGTCCGTTCTGAGAGGTGAAACTCGATTTCTACAAATACTACTGTATATGTGACCCTGTAAAGGGAGAGGGCCAAAGCTGGGGACGCGGGGCCCCGGCTCCTGCAGCCCCAATGACCTTGCCCTCAGCACCACGCGACGCTGCGCGGATCGCCTGCTCGCCGAGCTGACCGCCACAGTTAAAGACCAAGGTACATTTTTATCAGGAGTTACTCACAGAGGCGGCAGGAAAACCTCTGTGGGAGACGTGTAAGCAGCGGTGAGGGATATCCTAATTTGCACAAATTCTTATTCCAGATGGTGGAGAGACTGTACCAGTCTAATTATCTGTCAATCAGTTCAACAGGCAGCTGGGCATTCTCACAAAGAACACAGGTTTTTGCACCAACCAGGCCTGTGCAGAAACTGTGCACAGACGTTCTCTGGATTAACTTCTTCCTCGTCTCTAAAACAGGGGAAGCAACACTTAACTCAGAGTTATCGTGTGCAACTCAAAAACGAGTCCAACACCTGGCACGTGTGACAACAGCAGTGTTCAACACGCGGTTAGCATCGTTATCGCCACCATCACCGTCATTTCTCATCCCAACAGAGTCGAATGTGCAGGTCAGGACGCTTTGGCCCTCCTTTCAAGCACAGACCCGATTCCCTTCTCGTCACCTCTGATAGCCGGGCATCCCCCAGCGAGCTCCGATTCTCCTCTCTCCTCCTCTGAGTGGCGCACCCACTCACGCTTGCTCCCAGGCGCTACGCCCTTCAGGGCTCCCTACCTGAAAGCAAGCTCTCCCTCTTCCCTCTTCGATGCTCACTTGTCACTGCACTTGGCGTCCCAGCCTTTCCTAGCTGTTTTTGTTCTTATTACCTTTCCATTTAAACTGTAAGCATCCTACAGCGGGACCTGTGCCCCTGTGACTCCAACAGTACGCGGCACGCTGCCCTATGCCACATCATAGGTACGAAGCACAAAAGGAACATATGTTTAGCGGATACAACAAAGGGCATCGAGGCAGAAGTGCCGCAATACACCATAGGAAGGACAGCTGGATTTTCCGTGGCTTTGCTTTCAAGTCTAACTGTAAAATCCCATCAGAACTCTGACTTCTCCACTCCTGACCACTGTACCTGGCTATTCCTGACAGTGCAATGGTGAACACATACCCAGCACTTATGTGCCAGGCACTCTTCTAGGTGCTTCACCTGTGTTAACCCATTTAACCCCCAAAACAACTCTATGTAGTAGGACTAGAAGGAAACTGAGGCACGGCGCCTTCATAATTGCTTTCCTTCTCACAAGGCAATGGAAATTCAGATCAGTCAAAATAGGAGACAGCAATTTTATTTTTCATTTAGTTAAAAGGGAGGAAGAGAGGGAGACAGGCAGATCTTCCATGCGTTGGTTCACCCCTCAAAATGCCTCCAACAATCAGGCCAGAGCCAGAGCCTGGAACTGCATCCAGGTTACCCACACGGGTAGCAGGAACCCAGTCACTGGGCCATCACCTGCAGCCCCCAGGATGCAGTAGCAGGAAGTTGGATTGGACGCAGAGCAGCCAGGATTCAGACAGACACTCTGATACGGATGTGCATGTTCCAAGCGACAGTTTAACCTGCTGTGCCGCAATACCCACCCCGACAACAATTTGAAAAGCTCTAACAGCCAAAGAGATTTTATTAATCACCGACACTTCACAATTTACAAAGCATATTCAGGTAATTTGCCTCAAGAAATCTTTTCAACCTCTGGTGGCTTCAAATAGTTCTATGTTTTATTTTCAACTCTCTCCCAGTTCACATTTTAACGGATATTAAGCTAAAAGTGGTTTCCACTATGATCACCTACAAGCACTTTCTTTTATTTTTTTAAAGATCTATTTATTGGGGCCAGTGCTGTGCCATAACAGGTAAAGCTGCCGCCTGCAGTGCCAGCATCCCATACGGGCGCCAGTTCAAGTCCCGGCTGCTCCACTTCCTATCCAGCTTTCTGCTATGGCCTGGGAAAGCAGTAGAAGATGGCCCAAGGAGACTCTCCCACATAGGAGACTCAGAAGAAGCTCCTGGCTTCAGATCGGCACAGCTCTGGCTGCTGTGGCCTTCTGGGGAGTGAACCATCGTATGCAAGACCACTCTCTCTCTGCCTCTGCCTCTCTGTAACTCTGCCTTTCAAATAAATAAATAAATCTTTTGAAAGGCAGAGTTACAGAGAGGCAGAGAGAGAGCGAGAGCTCTATCTTCCATCTGCTGGTTCACTCCCCAAATGGCCACAATGGCCAGAGCTGGGCCAATCCAAAGCCTGAGCTTCTTTCAGGTCTCCCACGCAGGTGCAGGGGCCCATGCACTTGGCCATCTTCTGCTGCTTTCCCAGGCCACTAGCAGGGAACTGGATTGGAAGTGGAGCAGCTGGGACTCAAAGTGGCGCCGATACGGGATGCCGGCACTATGGGCAGAGGCTTAACCTGCTAAACCACAGCGCTGGCTCCATCTACCAGCACTTTCAGTTAATCTATTAAAAAAGTTTAGGTTACCTCTAACTAGTGTAGCAGTCAAGCAAAATGGTTTCCCTGGCTACAGGCAATAGACTTTCATAGGAACTTACTTTGCCTTTACCTTGTAGCTAACTTATAGATTTACAAAGCGTATATAAATAAGGTATTTTTAAAGCAAAATAAACAAAAAGTTTAACTAGAATCCTTGAGTGAAGATTATTTGAGATAAATTTCATTACACTAATCCTTACTTTTTTTAAATAAAAGATTTATTTGAAAGTCAGAGAGAGAGAAAATACCTTCTATTCACTGGTTCAAAATTAAACTAATGAACTTACAGCATCTTACCAAACAAATGTTGTTCATCTTATTCACAGTACATTGTACTGTAGACTATTACAGATTTCAGATGCAGCCAGACACTGAATTTACAAGGATCCAGCATCGAAAGCAGTTAAACTGAAAAGCATATTCTGGAGTGAGAGCTGACTGGAGTCTAGACTGATAGGCAAAAACATTCTCTATCAAATCTAGTACATGGGGAGACTGAGCGCTCCTTTACAAAAATAACAACACATGGGGCCAGCATCATAGCACAATGGGTTAAGCTGCTGCTTGCAACACCGGCAGCCCATGTATGAGTGCTGGTTCAAGTCCCCACTCCTCTGCTTCCGATCCAGCTCCCTGTGGATGCACCTGGAAAAACAGCAGCAGGTGGCGCAAGAGCCTGGGCCCCTGTTATCCATGTGGGAGACCTGAATGGAGTTCCTGGCTCCTGGCTTCAGCTGGGCCCAGCCCTGGCTATTGCAGCCATTTGAGGATTGAATCTGCACTTAGAGGATCTCTTTCTCTGTCTCTTCCTCTCTCTGTAACTCCTTCAAATAAACAAGTCTTAAAGAAAAACATAACAACACATAAGGTGTACATATGGCATAACTCTCACGAGTACAATCATGCTGCAGTAAGCACATGTTGTCTTTGGCATATCAGAGGTGTACAGATTGACAGACAAATCAAGGCAATTTCCCAAAATTCACAGAAACAATCTACACTTGGAAGAAAACTTACGGCCTAAAATAGTTAAACTCACACAACTGAGAGAAAGACAAGTGAGGTAACCTACTGGTATCTTTCTCTGATCCTATGCTTTGTCCATAATGAACCCCAAGGAGTCCTTGGATTTCCCCTTTGTGACAGCACTAACTTTCTAGTCTACAAGGACACCAGATTTAGACATGGAAGGGGAGGTTAGTGTTCTGGGGTGGGGTGGGGCTGAGATTCTGTGCTGATTTTCGTTTTTTACTTCTGCCCTTGCCACCTTCCGTTGCTGCCTGTTTGGGTGACCTGTTCCTGCCCTGGTGAACCCCTAGGAACTGGCAAAGTTAGTGACTGGTTCTTGTTTTGTCACCAGAGGCCGGGGGGGACCGTGTCACATGGCGCAAGGCACTCTATGTCTCTATGTTTCTTAGGACCACCAGGGTATGAACATCAGAGGCCTGGGGACCCCACGTTTCTCACAGCTGTAGCTGAGGCCAATCCTGTTCCTGAGACTCGGGGGCCACACAGTTTACTAAATATAACACACACACAGGGGCCAGTGAGATCTATGCTTAAAAACGCACCTCTCTACTTAAGTGTACTGTTCCCTTTTCTTAAAATCTCGAAAGTAGGGGGACCAGCACTGTTATAGTGGGTAAAGCTGATCCTGCAGCACCAGCATTCCATATGGGTATCAGATTGTGTCCCGGCTGCTCTACTTCTAATCCAGCTCCCTGTTAAGGTGCCTGGGAAAGCAGTGGAGGATGGCCCAAGTGCTCTGGCCCCTCAGCCATGTGGGAGACCTGGAAGAAGCTCCTGGCTCCTGACTTCAGCCTGGCTAAGCATTGGCTGTTGTGGGTGAGCCAGCAGATGGAAGACTTCTCTGTCTCTCCCTCTCTTGCTCTCCAACTCCACCTTTCAAATAAATAAATCTTTAAAAAAAAAAAAATTCTCCTGTGTAGATGTTGATGTGTACATCTTTATGACAAAAGCTGCAGAGGTGTCCTTTAAGACAAAGCGTTGACTCAATTCCAGTAGCTAAATGCATAAATGATTCATATTGCTACTTGTAAAGTTACTGTTTGCTTTTTTCTTTTTGGCTAAGAGTGAGGTTAAAGCATTTAGCAGGAAAGAGCTAACTTGCAATGAGGGTTAGCTTTAATGTCTTAGGGAATTTACACAAATAATCCAACAACACTTGTTAAAAATATTTGCACTGGGGCTAGGGTTGTGGCATAGCAGGTAAAGCTGCTGCCTACGATGCTGACATCCGATATGGGCACCAGTTCGAGTCCTGGCTGCTCCACTTCTGATCCAGTTCCCTGCTAATGTGCCTGTGAAAACAGCGAAAGATGACCGAGCTGCTTGGGTACCTGCACCACGTGAGAAACTCAATAGACGCTCCTGGCTTCAGCCTGGCCCAGCCCTGGCTGTAGCAGCCATTTGGGGAATGAACCAGCATATGGAAGACCTTTCACTGCCTCTCCTCTATTACTCTACGTTTCAAATAAATAAATCTTTTTAAAAAATTTTGTACTAGGTTGATATAAGTAAAATAAAAGTTGTGAATGGACTTGTCAACTACTCTTCATAGTTTTCCACATGAGTAGGCCTCTGGTTCTGAAACTTCTTTAAGGAAATTGTACATGTCTGCAGTTAGCTCTTATTCTCAACAGCTATTGGGTTTTTCTCAAATCGCAACAATACTCATCATAATAGCAAAACACCACACTACTATTCTGTTCCCATCAGTGTCTAAGCAATGTCTTGTTCCAGGTACTTTCAATGTCCTAACGTGGGAGTCACTGTATTTACTGCTTATTCCCAGGAATTAAAATTGTTTTAAAACAGCTTTTTTTTTTTAATTTAAAAACTTATGTGTTTGAGAGGCAGAGACAGAGAGCGAGCGAGCACTCCCATCCCACAGCTTCTTCCCCAAACAACCTGGTAGGCCAGGGCCAGGCCAGTCAAAGCCACGAGCCAGGGACTCAATCCAGGTGTCCCACATGGATGGCAAGAATCCAACTACTTGACCCATCACTACTGCTCCCCAGAGCCTGCAGTCAGGATTCAAAACTGGTACTCTGACTTGCAATGTGAGTGTCCTAACCAGTGCTGTAACCTGTAGGCCAAACACCTGCCCAGGCACCCTGGTCCCTGCTTGGCAGCTACGGATTCCAACACCCGCACAAAGGCCTCCAGGGAAGAGGCGGCCACCCTCACGGCTCGGTCAGCAATTCTCAACTTCAGTTACACATTAGAATCACCTGAACATGCTCTAATGCTCTTTCCCTGCACCCCCAGAGCTAAGTGGTCTCGAGTGGGGCCCAAATCAGTAGTTTTTAACATTTCAGGTAGTACTAAAGTGCTGCCTAACTCAACACTGCTCTAAAGCTTCTTTAAGTTCTAAATTTTATAACTTGGGGATCAGCTCTGTGGTGTAGTGGGGAAAGCCACCACCTGCAGTGCTGGCATCCCATAAGGGCACAGGTTTGAGTTCCAGCTGCTCCACTTCCGATCCAGCTCTCTTCTATGGCCTGGGAAAGCAGAAGATGGCCCAAGTCCCTGGCCCCTGCACCCATGTGGGAGACACCGAGGAGGATCCTGGCTCTGGTTCAGCGTAGCTCCAGCCATTGCAGCCATCTGGGGAGTGTACCAGCGGATGGAAGACTTCTCTCTCTCCCTACCTATGCCTCTCTATAACTCTCTGCCTTTCAAATATGAACCCTTAACAATTATAAAGTTAAAATATGGGGCCAGCATGTGGCATAGTGAGTTAAGCTGCTGTCTCCAGCACTGGGATCCCATATGGGTGCTGGTTCGAGTCCCGCCTGTTCCACTTCCAATCCACCTCCTTTTTTTTTTTTTTTTTTTTTTTTTTGACAGGCAGAGTAGACAGTGAGAGAGAGATAGAGAGAGAAAAGTCTTCCTTTGCTGTTTGTTCACCCTCCAATGGCCACTGCGCTGAGGCCGGTGCACCACACTGATCCAATGGCAGGAGCCAGGTGCTTATCCTGGTCTCCCATGGGGTGCAAGGCCCAAGGACCTGGGCCATCCTCCACTGCATTCCCTGGCCACAGCAGAGAGCTGGCCTGGAAGAGGGGCAACCGGGACAGAATCCGGCGCCCCGACCGGGACTAGAACCCGGTGTGCTGGCGTCCACCTCCCTTCTAATGTGCCTGGGAAAGCAGAAGGTGACACAAAAGCTTGGGCCCCTGCACCCATGTGGAGACCCAGATGAAGCTCCTGGCTCCTTGCTTCAGTCTGGACCAGTCCGGGTCATTAAGGCCATTTGGGGAGTAAACCAGTAGACAGAAGATTTCTCTCTGCCTCTACCTTTCAAATAAGTAAATAAACATTTAAAAAAAATTTTTAAAAGTTAACATATGATAATATGGGGCACACATTGTGGAGCAGCAGGTTAAGTTCCCTCTTAAGACCCCCACATCCCAAACAGGAACACCAATCTAAGTCTGGGAAGCTCTACTTCTGATCTAGCTTCTTGCTAATGAGCCTGGGAAGGTAGTGGATGATGGCCCAAGTACTTGGGGCCCTGCTACCCATTTGGGAGACTGGATGGAGCTCCTGGCTCCTGTGTTCAGCCCTAACTGTTGTGATTATTC
Source organism: Oryctolagus cuniculus (assembly GCF_964237555.1). NCBI lineage: Eukaryota > Metazoa > Chordata > Mammalia > Lagomorpha > Leporidae > Oryctolagus > Oryctolagus cuniculus. The sequence goes on from NC_091432.1 coordinate 94,145,880, forward strand.
AGGGAGTGAACTGGAGGATGGAAGATCTCTATCCCATCCATCATCCCTACCCCCATTACTGTGCCTATCAAACACGTAGATAAATATATCCTAAAAAAAAAAAAAAAAGTGATGTAACTATCAGATGATAATCTGTAGGATTCAAGGCACCATTTCACTTGCAAGAAACCCTGAAGCACTGGGTCTTATAGAGGACCTAATTTTAGTGCAGGCACTGCCCCACCCACATCGGTCCAAAGATAAGGAAGCTGATAAATGTGGCACTCTGCTCCCAGCTCTTGGGATCTATTTCCTCCTGTCTTTTGTCCCTGGGTCCTCTTCGGATGGTGCTTGGCCTGCTGAGCCCTGCAGGCTGTGACTGCTACACTAATGGGTGGCCAGGCATCTTGCTCTGACTGGGCCAGCCATCCTTTGCTCCCACCTGCCATACCTAGTCCATCTCCAAGACTACCAGGCAGGCCCACACCCAGGGAACAGGAATGAAGTCCGGCCACGGCATCCGCTGCACTAGTCACATCCCAGTCCCCAAGGCTCTTCAGCCACCCCCTGCGCCCTTCCACATCAGGGGCCTCACGGCACCCCTTCTCGGTGTCACCTTTCCTTCCTCCTTTCATGTCCGCCTCCTGCAGGCTCAGAAGCCACAGGCCTGAACCACAGCGGGCTGAGGCCAGCACTGCGGGCAGGGAACCCTGACCACAGGTGGTCTGCACTGGGGCAAGACGCTCTCTGAGCCTCTTACCCCCACCATCCCCTTCCCCTCACCCCTGTGGGCACCAGGGTCTTTTCTGGATTAAGGGGCTTTTTCAAAAAGAAGACAAAACAGTCCTCCCTGACCACAAAGTGAAAGGCCCGGGTGTGTGTGGCTGACAGCCAAGGCTGGTGGACAACACTCACACTGTCTTCCTGCCTGCACAGGACCCAGGGAGGTGACAGCGAGTGGAATGAGCAAGGCCCTGAAGGAGCAGACATCCTAGTTGGAGAGGCTGACAGGTACTGTATCACACGGTCAGAAATCACACAGCCCTTGGGAGTCTGGAGCCCCCAGCTAACAGCAGTTAAGTCGTTAGCCAGGCAAAGGCAAAGCTGGGGAGGGCTCTGGAAGAGTTGGGGGGCTGGCACTGTGGCATAGTAGGTTAATCCTCTGCCTGCGGCGCTGGCATACCATATGGGCGCCGGTTCTAGTCCCGGCTACTCCACTTCCAATCCAACTCTCTGCTATGGCCTGGGAAAGCAGTAGAAGATGGCTCATGTCCTTAGGTCCCTGCGCCGGCATGGGAGACCCAGAGGAAGCTCCTGGCTTTTGGATCTGCCCAGCTCTGGCCATTGCAGCCATTTGGAGAGTGAACCAATGAATGGAACACCTCTCTCTCTGTAACTATACCTCTCAAATAAATAAATCTTAAAAAAAAAAAAAAAAAAAAAAAAAGATAAAGAAGAAGAACAGGATACACAAATTGAGAAATCGAGAACAGGATATGCAAAGGCCCCATGGCAGGGGAAAAAAAAAAAAAAAAAAACCAGAAACAGGAGAGTTAAAAAAGGCCCGTGCCTTATTTAGTTCTGAAGTTCATGCCTGTGCTTTCATGCTTTCTCTTTTATCCCAGTAGATAGATGACTCTCCAGGTTCCCCGAGAAAGCTGTAATACTGTTATCAGCTCTTTTACAGAAGGCAGGCACAGGAAGACCAAGTACTTGCCCAAGTTCAAACATCAGCAAGGCAACTTCTTTTCTCTTTGCTATTTTCCCTGAAATACAACATAATCCACATACTAGCAGTGGGGAAGCCACTAAAACTAATGACTCAAATTCAGTGTGTTAACCACTTCTTCCTCCGCAGGTAACACACTGCAACTATCACTTTTTTTTTTAAGATTTTATTTTATTTAAAAGAGTTAGAGAGAGAGGTAGAGACTGAGAGAGAGGTCTTCTATCCGCTGGGTCACTCCTTAGATGGCCTCAATGGCCGGAGCTGCGCCGATCCGAAGCCAGGAGCCAGGAGCTTCTTCCGGGTCTCCCACCAGGCCATAGCAGAGAGCTGGATCGGAAGTGGACAGCAGAGACTAGAACCAACGCCCATATGGGATGCCGGCGCTTCAGGCCAAGGCTTTAACCCGCTGCACCACAGCAACTATCACTTTACAACCTGCTTTCATGGCACACAGATGTGACCATAATGAAATGTTTCACAAGAAAGGGTTAGTTCCCATTTTAAGAAACCATGCCTACGTGGTTAAGCTTCAGTTACACACACACACAAAAAATGCTTGGAAGAAGTACTTTGTCCTTTAAAAAGAAAAACGTATGTATTTCTGTTTACACTGCAGAATGCCTGAATCAAGCTAATTAATATGTGGATTACTTCACGTATTGTTTGTTTTCAGAACTCCAGCAATTTTCCAATATAAAATACATTAACTGCAGACACTAGACAGCACAGCAGGTTCTTGAGGGAGTACTCCAATGATTTTTTTTTAAAACAATACTTAGGGGACCAGCACTGTGGCGCAGTAGGGTAAGCTTCCACCAACAGTGCTGGCATCCCATCCCATATGGATTCCAGCTCACGTTCTGGTTGCTGCATTTCTGATCCAGCTCTCTGCTGTGGCCTGCGAAAGCTGTAGAAGATGGCCCAAGTCCTTGGGCCCCTGCACCCGCTTGAGAGACCTGGAAGAAGCTCCTGGCTTCAGATCAGCCCAACTCCAGCCATTGCTGCCATTTAGGGAGTGAACCAGCAGATGGAAGATCTTTCTCCCCTCTCTGTCTGTAACTCTATCTTTCAAATAAATAAATAAAATCTTAAAAAAAAAAATTAGGTGTATGTTCCAAAATCTCCACAAGAACCATATACTACTTTTATAATCTCAAAAAATTAATAAAAGCACACAGTTAACAAAAACTCCAATTGATAAAAATGGGTAAAAGACTTGAATAGACATTCTCTAAGGAAGACATAATAATTACATGAAAGAATGTTCGGCATCATTAGTCAAAGAAATGTGAATCAAAACCATCAAGTAAATGTATCTCACACACATTAGGATGGCCGGAATCAAAGTCGCATAGCAGGCTGTGGGGAGGATGTGGAGAAATCAGAACCCTGGCACACCGCTGGTGGGAACACAGAACGGTGTGGCTGCTTCGGAGAGCCGTCTGGCTGCCCATTACACACGGAGACGCCCTGCAACCAGCGGTTTCACTCCTCGGTACACCCAAGAAAAATCAAAGTACACGTCCACACAAAACTTCGGACAGGAATGGTTACAGCGACACTACTCAGAACGCCAAAAGGTGGGAACAACCCGGATGCACAGTGAGATGCATGGGTAAACCGAACGTGGCATGTCCACATGATGGAACGGTGTCGGGCTACCGCAGGAAAGGAGGTACCGAGAGCACCATGTTTGCTGCAAGACGCCAGGTCGAAGGACCACACGCAAGTGCAGGACAGGTAGTTCCAGAGATGGAACGTACACTCACGGCTGGGTAGGGCTTAGCAGATGCGGGGCACGAGCAAACGGCGGTGATAAAAGGCCCAGCATTTCTTCCAAGGCAATGAAAATGTCCTAGAATTTGGCCGCACTTCCATGAACTGTATGGCATATGAGGCCGTTCTCGGTTGCTCTAACAAAATGCTCATGCAAAAGAGGTTTAGCTAGCTGAGTTTTGGAGGTCTAAGAGCGTGGGACCAGCACCTGCTCAGCCCTGACGAGGCCCCACGGCTGTGTCACATCGCAATGGAGAAAAGGAAAGGCGACTGGTGATACGCAGGGTGGGGGCCAAGCTCGAGGGGTGGCCTCACTTCTGACAACCTGCTCCCGGAGGTGACACCCGCAACCTCAGCACCTCTGCCACACTGGCGTTCACCACACCCAAATCATAGCGCCACAGACCGCCAAAAAAGCTAACAAAAAGTCAACGAGGAAACTTTCTCCATCTAACCCATGAAAAATTTGCCACTCAAAAGCATGAAGACCTAGGTATTTTAAATTTCCAAATACTGTCTGGACTTTTCAATTACTTGCATGTAGAAATGTCACTTTTATATTTTACATAAAAATGATCTATTCAGAAAGGAAGGATGCAGACAAGCAAAACAATGGAAAGTCGAGCTTGTTCACATCCAGGAGCCATCACTGCTTCGTCAGCGCCCTGGACAAGCTCCCTTCCCGAGAACTCTGTCTCTGGGAAAGGCTGTTCCCGGGGAGTCTGTGTGACTCGCCGTGCTGGGCTAGGCCAGCGATTTCAGCCAGGAAGGAAGCAGTCAGGACCAAGCCTGTCAGCTCTCTGTGAAAAAGGAGCATCCAAAGAAAAGCAAGACAACAGAAACCAAGTGCCCAGTATTCAGTCCCACAAGGCAGGGCCCACCCACTGGGCGCCAGAGCCCTCCCAGGCAGCCCTGGAGACCGCGGGAAGCCAGAGTGAGAGCTGCCGCCCTGGCCCTCCGCCAGCTCCTCTCTTGGCCTGTTTTATCTCTACGCCATCTTTCCGTTTCTTCTGCTTTTGAAATGAAAAAGTATAAGAATGCTCCCCAAAGGGTTTTCTCCTCTAGTTCTGCTGCTGTACTGCACTTGGTGCCTGCGATGTCTCGCATGCTCTCTGTTCCTGGGCTTCTCCCACTGTCTCTCCTCCACCCACTATGGCGAGCACACAGACCCATCTCTGGGTCTGTTACCCCCCATCTCTCCTACCTTCTGATGACTACATGTGAACTACTCCCCACAGTAAACACAGCAGCACTTCTTGATCTGAGCTGGGAGCACTTCAGGCTAAGCAGAATCCAAGGGTGGGACAGTGTGTCAGGGCAGCTACAATTCACGGATCTGTCTCCCGGGCTGGGCCACCAGAGGAGTTTAATGCACGAGAAACTGACCCCCACAGGAAGGAAAAAAAAGACCCAGAGAAGGTAACTAAGTTACCAGAATCCATATTTTTGGCTTCTCCTTCCATGGTTTTGAATATCTCAAAACATTTTCTTACATCTTAAGCCTTGTATTTGTTCCTTATGTCCTCTGTAGGTAGCCATGCAACTGCAGTGTAGACACACTGACATTCAGGACACAGGACACGGAAGTGTAGACCCACCCCCACATGTGGGACACAGGACACCACAGTACAGACCCACCCCCACATGGGGGACACAGGACACGGAAGTGTAGACCCCACCCCCATGTGGGAGACACAGGACACCACGGTGTAGACGCACTCCCATGTGGGGGACACAGGACACCGCAGTGTAGACCAACCCCTACATGTAGGACACAGGACACCGTGGTGTAGACACGCCCCCACATAGGGGACACAGGACACCATGGTGTAGACACCCCCCCATATGTGGGACACAGGACTCTGCAGTGTAGATGGACCCCCATAGGGGGGACACAGGATGCCACAGTATAGACCCACCCCCACATGGGGGACACAGGACACTGCTGCTTTCGAGCTACTGCACTGGGGCATCGACATCAGGGCCTGGAATGTTCTCTGTGGCACTGCACGGCCGACTCCTCCCTGTCGTTCAGGACTTGGCTCAGGTGACCCAGCGGCAGAGAGGTTTCCCCAACTAACACATCTGAACCTTTTCTCCAGCCGTTCTCCACCATGCTATCCTGTTATGAAGATATGTCTTAATCTGGCTTCTCTATTTCTTGGAGAGGAAGAGAGAGACTGAGAAAGAGCACTCCCACTCCCATTTGCTGGTTCATTCCCCAAACGCTTGCAATGGTTTGGGAGAGTGGGGATGGTGGTCCCTGGCTTCAGCCCTTTCAAGAACTCAATCAATGTCTCCCATTAGGGTGGGAGCCATCACCTCTGCCCCCCAGGTAATGTCTGCATTACCAGAAAGCTGGTGTCAGGAATTGGAGCTGACATTTGAACCCAGGTATTCCAACGGGGGACATGGGCATCCTAAGCGCTACCTTAACCACTAAGCCAAATGTCTGCCCCTAATTCTTAAATCATGATTTAAAAGCATCTCTAGTGGGTCACCTCCTTGTAGTCTGATCTCTCCCCACGGATACAAACTTCCTGGGAGCAGAGGTTTACCTGTCTTATGTGCCACATCACGCCTTGTACCTAAATCAACAAGCCAAGCAGGCAGTCCAGACGTCGGTTCCCTAAGTAGGACTACCCTACCCTACATTCCTTAAGACAAAATCTGATGACATTAGGTTACCAGCAATTTTTGAATGCCAAGCTCACAAACACGAGTTGACCGCAATGACTGTGTCCAAGCAGCTGAAACAATTCTCTAAGTATGAACGATTCTTTCACAGTAGGCAGGGAAATTCTTACCTGCATCAAATCTCTAGTTAAAAACCAGTAGCAGCATCTCTGTCCCTGTCTACCTAACACCATCTGCACCTGAAGCAACCAGGCAAACCATCGGCTCCCGTCTGAGAACAGCGTACAGCCTCACAGCAAGTTTTCATCTAGTATTGCTTTCAAATATTTTATCCAACATAAACAGAAGCAGATAGTATGAAACTTGGAATTGTATATCTTGTAAATTTCTTTTCCACTTCAGTAAGACTTTTATATTTCAACTGGCAATAACTGCGGATAAAAACGATTTGGGTACATCACTCCCAAATGAACACTCCTCCCTCCCGCAGAAATCTAAGCCTCACCCAGGTCCACCTGCTCAACACCACTGTGGTCCCTACCATATCTGTGGCTAAAACCAGCTCTACAGGGGTAACCAAAGTGACTGGGTCCAGGATGGATCACCAACCCAAAGGCAATCATTTATGGATGAAAAACACACAGAACTAGGAGTTTTAGAGTTGGCTTAGTACAAGTTATGTCCAAGAAAATAGCTTCGAACTGGATGGTGGTAACCTGACCCTCTCAGATTCCTCTTTCTTAGAAAAACTGTGTGATCAAAGAGAAGGCTCGGGTGTCCTGCCACCCAGGTAGGAAATATAGGTGTAGCTTCTGGCTCCTGGCTTCAGCCTGACCCAGTTCTGCATGTTGTGGCCATCTGGGGAATGAACCAGCAGATGGAAAAAAAAAAAAACTCTCTGCCTTTCAAATAAGTCCACAAAAAAAAGTAGAAGAGTTACATATAGTTCAATGGTACAACTGTAGAGTAACCTCATTCCCTGTTTCTTTGACTTCAGTACCTATATTACTTTATAAATAAAGAAAAACGGGGGCTGGCACTGTGGTGTAGCAGGTAAAGCCAATGCCTGCAGTGCCAGCATCCCATATAGGTACCGGTTTAAGTCCTGGATGCTCCATTTCCAATCCAGCTCTCTGCTATGGCCTGGGAAAGCAGCAGAAGATGGCCCAAGTCCTTGGGCCCCTGCACTCCCGTGGGAGACCTGGAAGAAGCTCCTGGCTCCTGATCAGCACAGCTTCAGCTGTTGTGGCCAACTGGGGAGTGAACCAGCGGGTGGAAGACACCTCCCTCCCTCTCTCTCTCTCCCTCTCCTTCTCTTTCTGTGTAACTCTGCCTTTCAAATAAATAAATAAATATATCTTTTAAAAAATAAAGAAAAATGGCTAGATAGGAGCATGGATCAATGTATGTCTTTAAAATATATACAGATGCTCCTCATTTTACAATGGGATCATATCCCAATGACCCCCATCTTAAATTGAAAATATCCTACAGTGAAAATGCATTTAGGGATGGGTGCTACAGTACAGCAGGTTAAGACAAAGCTAAGAATGTCCACATCCCACTGAATGCCAGTTGTCAGTCTGAGTCCTGGCTCCTCCACTTCTAATCCAGCTTCTTGCCAACATACCTGGGGAAGATGGCCCAAGTCCTTGGGCCCTGCCTCCCAGGTGGGAGACTTGGACAGTGTTCCAGACTCCTGGCTTTGGTCTGGCTCAGCCCTGGCCGTCGCTGACATTGGGGCAGTGAATCACCAAATGGAAGGTGTGTGTGTGTGTGTGTATGTGTGTCAGTCTCCCACTCTCTCTGTTGCTCTGCTTTGCCAACAAGTAAGTAAATAAATCTTCAAAGAAAATGCATTTTATACGCTTCGCCTATAGAGAACACCAGAGCCAAGCAACACCATACACTGTAGATTCCTGGTGGTCTCCCCTCGGGTCCTGTGCTGACTGCAAGCTGTAGCCATGGCCACTGCCCACATCATAAGAAAGGACTGTACCACATGTTGGCAGCTTGAGAAAAGATCAAAGATCGAAATTTGAAGTACGATTTCTACTGAATGCAAATTGCTTTGACATCACCGTAAAGTTGAAAACCTTTAAGCCAGGGACCACCTGTATAGTAGTACGCTGATAAGTCTGTTCAAGCAACCAAAAATATACTATTTTACATACCTACTATGTACCAGGCATAGAGTTACCTGTTGAAAGGATAAATCATATTCCTCTCTCAGGAACTTGGATGGAAACCAAAAACATAAGAGAAAAAAGAGGCAGGGAATTGGCACAATGGTTAAGATGCCACTGGGGATGCCTGCATCCCATACTGGGAATATCTGGGTTCAATTCCCAGCTCCACTTCCAATTCCAGCTTCTTGCTAACACAGACCCTAGGAGGCAGCAAATGATGGCTCAAGTACTTGGGTCCTTGTCACCCATGTGGCAGACTCGGATAGGATTTCCTAGGTCTTCATTTTAGCCAGGCCCAGCTGTGGCTGTCGCACACATTTGAGGAATAAACCAGCACAATGGAAGATCCTCTTTCAAATAAATAACATTTTTTAAAAGAGGGAAAGAGGGAAAGAGGGAGACAGGGAGACAGGGAGACAGGGAGAGGGAGAGCAAGGGAAACAGAAACATCTGTGGACTCCAATGCAGCAAGTGCTCTAAGTGACAGCCAGTCAGTCCTCTAAGTAGTATGGCAGACGGCGCCTACTTTTCCCACTAACAGTTATGGAATACACATCGTAATAGAGTCTGCCAAAGAAAGAAGCTATTTTGCTATTGGGATCAGTGCCAAATCAACTGTGCTAAATAAATACCATCAAATAAACTGGTAAACAGTATGTTCAAAACCATGTTTCAACAATTAAAGGCTCCATGTTACAAAAAAAGAAAAAAGTTCATCATTATGTCGTATGAAAATACACACATCCAGTTGTTTTTCATGAGCTTCCAAGGCTCAGGAAATATAAGAATAATAAAGAGTTGTGAGAAGTGCTACATATTGACCTTTAAAAACATTTTTAATAGCCATATTATCTACTTTTAAGATTTATTTATTTGAAAGGAGAGTTGGAGAGCAGGGACAGAGGACAGAGATCTTCCATCTGCTGGTTCATCTCCCAAGTGGCCGCAACAGCCAGGGCTGTGCCAGGCTGACACCAGGAACTTAACTCAGACCAGTGCCCATGTGAGATGTTGGTGCTACAGGTGGAAGCTTAACCTGCCATGCCACAGCGCCAGCCCCAAGAAGTATTTCTTAAAGCTAAGGCCACACTGCAGTTTCAAGAAGTGTGGGGAAGGAATGCACGCTTTAAAATTCAAGAAATTGGGTTTCAAATCCTGAATGCAGCACTTACTGTCCTGTGATCTCGGGTATTCCTTAACCACTCTGAATTTAAAATTTCCTACACATACAACAAAGATGATCCCTACCTCATCATTGTTGGACTGCAAAACATATGAGAAGTATCTTGTAGAAGCTTCCGGCATACAATAAATGATAGCTATTGTTAATACTACTCTTATTTTTACTTTTCTTCTCCTGGGTTTATCCAAAGTTAAAAGTTAAGCAGCACAGAACCGGATTTAGAGGGCCAGCACTGTGGTGTAACAGGAAAAGCCACCGCCTGCAGTGCCAGTATCCCATATGGGTGTTGGTTTGAGACCCGGCTACTCCACTTCTGACCCAGCTCTCTGCTATGGCCTGGGAAAGCAGCAGAAGATGGCCCAAGTCCTTGGGCCCCTGCACCTGCGTGGGAAGACCCCTAGGAAGCTCCTGGCTTCAGATCGGCGCAGCTCCAGCCACTGCAGCCAATTGGGGAGTGAACCAGCAGACAGATGGAAGTTCTCTCTCTGCCTCTCCTTTTCTCTGTATGTAACTCTGTCTGCCTTTCAAATAAATCAATCAATCTTAAAAAAAAAAAAAAAAAGAATGGATTTGGTAAAGGCCATTAGGAAGAGACATCTAATAGGGGCCAATGCCATGGCATAGTAGGGTAAGTCCCTGCCTGTGATGCTGGCATCCCATATGGGTGCTGGTTCAAGTCCCAGCTATTCTACTTCTGATCCAGGTCCCTGCTAATGTACCTGCGAAAGCAGTAGAAGATGGTCCAAGCGCTTGGGCCCCTGTACCCATGTGGGAGACTCAGAGAAAGCTCGTGGCTCCCAACTTTGGATCAGCCCAGCTCCAGTTGTTGCAGCCATTTGGAGAGTAAACCAGCAAACAGAAGACCTCTCTACCTCTCCCTCTCTGTTTATAATTCTGCCTCGCAAATAAATCAGTAAATCTTAAAAAAAAAAATACACAAGACACCTAATAACCTATTAAAATGTTTTCTTTAAAAATTCCTGCCATAACCACCCAATGATAACTGCTATTATAGTTTCAGGTAATCTATCTAGTCTTTTTTCCTCTAGTAAAATTTTTTCTGTAGAAAAACTAAACCTCGCTGGCATAAAAGTGTGTCCTGATTATATTCCACCAGAGGCGAGTAGCAAACGCAGAGCTAATAAAAAGAAAGCAGAGGTCAACTGAGAGTAGGAACCTAGGGGAGCCCTGAGATGCCCCCAAGAATTAAGGACTCCATGAAACTGCACAACAGAATGAATGTACTTAATGCTGCTGGGTCTGAAATATGGGTACAATGATAAACTTCAGGTGATATTTATGACAGTAATACAAAACCAAAAAATCAAAATCTGCAAGTAGTCAGGATTTGGTCCACTGTGTATCCTTAGCAGGGAGAACACGCCAGCACATTAGAGACATTTGCTAAATAATCACAGAATGAAAGCAGAGGAAACAGGTCTAGCAGGATATGTGCTCCTTTTTAATAGCTTCCACACAGTGAACGACGAAGGACAGGGCAGTGGGGAGGCAACCCGAGTAGGGCTTAGGAGAATCACGCCTTGCTGATTTACTACTGCCATGGACAACGTTAGCCTGATGCTTGCATCTTTGCATGCTAGCGACTTCGGAGTGGCATGGAAGGGATCCATTTGTGGCAAAGGACAGGCAAGGGGGAAGGGCCTCACCAACTGTTGCAGCAAGGAAGCAGCATGGAGTCGGACGGACGGCTGACCTGTAAGCAGGTCTCAGAGGCAGCCACGGTGCAGCGAGGCTGCCAGAGCAGACCGGCTGAGAGTGAGCTGTCTCACCAGCAGGGCCCGCACGTGCACGTGTCCCTCCTTCATTCCTATAGGCGGCGCACAAAGCTTCCCGTCTCAAAGTGTGCTCCAAAACTCACAAAGTCCGGTACGTCTGATTTTAGAATTTATTCGCTTAGTCTTTGCTAGACTGAGAAACATTCTGAATGTAATCCTCATATCGACGCCTCTGCCGGACAGCCCTTTGGGGCAGGCAACGGATTCACGGATGAATAATCGTAGCACATGCTCCGGGAGACACACCCTCAGAGTTCACCTGGTTAACACCGGTCTGTGGGCCAACATACATGTCCTTCCCTGGCTGCCAACACTTTATGTATCCCAGACCGATGGAAATCCATTTCTTAAATGTTTTAAAACTCACCTGTTGAATTAGCAGTGGAGTTTTGCAGAGATACAATATTCTTGGTATCTGAAGTCCCTATAAAAATAAAGACACATCTTGTTATGAAAGAACGTTTAATATTGAATAGGAACACTGGCTGGCAATATGTTCCTTTCTGCCCGAGGACGGGTGGGATGGGGGAGGGTAGATTATTATTCTACTTTTGCCACTGTTGCTATGAAACACACCTTGAAGCTGTCAGTAAATCTGGAACTGCATTACTGGATTTTTCAAGACAGAAAACATCTCGCTTATGTAACAAACATTTACATAGTACTTACTATGTGCCAGCCACACGAGTGAGTGTGACAGCTTTGCCAAAACTCACTTGCCCACATGAAGACAGAGAAAATGGCGACAGGTTCTGCTCCTGACTAGTCTGCTCTTCTGAGAGGCGTGGACCAATTCCAGAAGGCCCCTTTCTTCTTCCTGTCTCTCCCCCCACTTTTTCTTTGTAACTTATTTAAGAGGCAGTGAAAGAGACTTGGTCAGGGGGTGGGGAGGGAGGAGAGGAAGAGATAAGGAGAGGGAGCTCTCTCCAGTCCGCCGCTGCACTCTCGAATGCCCAGGCACCCGATCCCCTGCTCCCTCCCTCCCGGATCTGCTTTAGGAGGAAGCTGGAGTTGGAAGGTGGGGACACTGATGCAGGAGCTGCAGGTCGCCCTTCTAGTCGGGTTCTGTCCAGGCCTAGCACCACCACCATCTCTACCTTCATAATGGAGACATGAAGAGCGCAGGATCATCACTGTCAATCGCAAAACGTCTCCGTGTGAGTCTTTTCATTTTTAAACTAGTACTTAAGATTTGGAAAAAAGAGAATCCTGTGGCCTAGCTAAGGGACTTCTGGTTTATTCACCTTCATTCTTGGTACAAAGGAAGACTGAAAAAGAGGGCAAGGGTTTTACTACGTATGTTTCACAAAGACGGACCCTCCCCCACTAAAAGTACAAAGAAAGGCAAGTGGTAACAACTGTGAAGGCACTATCTTTACTGCTTAGGTAAATTTCTTCCTTTTGATAACATGGTAATCCCTTTATCATAGAAGGATACAGTGTAAGATCAAACTTGAAGATCAAGGTCAGGAGACTACACAGAGGTCTTCAGTGGCAGGTATCAAGGAATCGCCAACATTATGAAGCGCTCACCACATGTCAGGCCTTGTGGGGAACATGGCACTGACATTAGCTCCTATCACCCTCCCAACCATTACTCTCACCCAGCAGCAGTTCTGTGGTGACAGGAACTGAGGCCTAGCGAGGGCCAAGTGGCAGAGTCTGGATCTGTGCCAGCCTGTTGGATCCCAAGCCTATGTGTGTGTGAGCGCCAGAACACACCTGCTGATGGCCCACTGTAGAGCGGCTGTTACCCATCTTCCTGCTTGTTGATATCAGCCTCTCAACCCCCAGACCAAGAGGTCATCCTTCGAGTTCTCCTTCCTTCCCACTCAACTGTCCAATCCATTCTCAAGCGAGCAGCCTCAGATGTAGAATCCACCGACCTACAACCACTGTTACCGCACACCATCATTCTTGCCTGGACCACTGCAAAAGCTTCCTGTTTGTGTGAAATGATTTCTTGGTAACCTACAGGAACCTCTGAACACAGCCAGTTCCAAATTACCTCAACTCATAACTTTCCAGTCACAACAATGGATAAAGTCCCTTCTTGCCCTAAGATTGTGCAAGGTTGACGTCTATCTTTCGCCTCCAAGCTTCTCTCTCATCATTGTTCCTTAGAAAACCACAGTCTCTCCTATTGGCTGACTGCTAACTTGTTCATACCATTTCCCCTCCTCCAACTGAGGATATTTATAAAACCATGCAGCAGACAGTGAAGAATATTTTGAAGGCAGAATTTCCACCATGATTTCTTCTCTCCTCTCACAATCTTGTAGACAAGAGCAGTATTGTGAAAATAAAGCATTACCTATTCTTAAGAGCCAACCTCATATAATGTGCTTAGTGTTGAAATGGTTAATGAGTTCCGATTCTGATTTGAAATCAAACATGTATTCACTGTTTTATTTTGAGTAAGATGAGTGTTAAAATAGAGCAAAAAAAAATCTGTGTTAGGAGGGCAAAAGAAATAAAAGGGCCCTCAGCAGTTTCTCTAGTTGGTAATTCACTAGAGAAACAATAAAAAGGTTTACTTTCACAAAGTAACAAACTTCAAAAGAAAAATGAAGACTTCCTGAAATAAATATTGACATAACAGGAGGTAAGGTACATGGGCATCTTACCAACCACTTTCTTACATGACCTCAAAATTAGGTGTGCAAAAAGCCAGTTTTCCATATGCACAATTCAGCAAACAAAAAAAATTAAGCAAAACAAATAAAAAGTGTTATGTGATGCAACCAGATGATTCTAGCAGAAGCAGGTGTCGTGCCTGGACTGGCTGGTTATGCAAAGCGCCTCTTTCTCTCTTGCTAGATAAAACTCATCCAAGTTAAATACACAGCACAAAGAGAGAAGCCATGAAAGACGTGGCTAACTTAAAGCAACTTATTTCTGGTTTACTGACCGCCATCCAGTGTTTCAACTCTTAGAATAGTTGACAAAACAGAATTTACCAAGCCGGTTCCCTGATTCCTGGCCCCATCCAAAACACTCTTTTCAAGTCTCCAAAGGGCCCAAGGCCCGAGGGGGAACAAAAGCGCCTACACGAGTCAAGTCAACATCACTCTGTTGTGACCTTGCCGGCGACGTGGAGGGCTCCCTGCGCCCCTACAGCTGCGGTTTCCAGGCCGCGCAGCTGCCGCGCGCCACCGCTGGGTGCTCTGTCCGGCGAGGTCGGGGGGCGCCGAAGCGCAGGGCCGCGAGCCTCACCTGCGCCAGGAGAGCAGGCACGCGGCCCCCGGCTCCCACCCAGTCCCGCTCGCCCCCGAGCCTAACTTCAAGCGTTAGGACTGCACATCCTTCGCGAGATGCGACACACAATCAGATGATAAAAACGCCGGGGAGACGCCCGAAAAGATCCCTAAGCAACCAGCAGACAACGTCTCCGCACGAGTCGGCGGCAGGCACTACTTGCAATCCACCTGAGCGTTGTTTACGGGGGGGAGCCTGCGATCAACCCCACCCATGGGACCCTAACTTCGGGGAAGCCTGGAGAACCACTCGAGGCCCGGGCTTCGGGTAACTCAACAGGTTGTAGACGCCCCTCCGGAGCTGCGGTCACCACTTCCCGGAAACCCAGAGCGAGGGCCAGAGGCAGACCCGCCCCAGCCTCAGTTTCCTCCCACCTTGTCTTCCTCCTCCCGGTCGGCCCCCGTGCGTCGGCCAGAACTTCACGCACGGGACCCCAACTTGGAAGCCCACTCCCCGGCGGCGCGCTTCCTCTCTGGCCTGGGGGGCTGGCAACCCCGGGGCTCACTCACCCAGCGGGTCTTCGGCGCTCAGGGCGGTCCCCAGCAGCGCCAGCACCTGCAGCGCCCCCAGGAGGAGCACGGCCCAGGCACCTCGCGGGCCCAGTCCCATTGTTCCGAGGGCAGGACGCGGCGGCCTCGTGAGTCCCCAGCCGAGGTGGCGGCGGCAGCGGCGGGGAGAGCGACCTCTCAGCGAGCGCACGGAGCCCGCCGCCCGTCCCTCTGCGGCGACCAAGCCGCTCTTCCCGCCGCCTGCCTCCCGAATGACCAAATAGGGCGCGGGAGCCGGGCCTGGAGGGGGCGCCGCGCGCGGAGCCGGGGCGGGGCCTGAGGCGGGGCCGGCGTGCGGGGCGGGCTTGGCGGGGCCGGGCGCGGCGACTCTCCCCGGGGCCTCGAGAGCAGGAGGCTGTGCGCCGGTAGCTCGGTTGTCTGTGTGCAAGGAAGCGGCGGTTTTGTTGTCGCGGATGAAGGCGAGGCCCGCTGCCGCTCCGGATCCGAGCACGCTGCGCTTCGCCGGGCCCGGAAGGAAGTCTTTGAAGAGTAGTTTTCGAGCGGGGGGCGGGGTGCGTGCAGCGGGGAGGCGGAGCGGGGAGTTGCAGGTGGGGGCGGGAGCCGAGGGGAGTCCGGGAGAAAAGTGGAGCGGCGGCGTTCCCTCTGAGGAGGCCTGGGGGTAGGGGTCTTTCCCCAGCCCCGTGGCCAGCCTGGGGAGGGCAGAGCTGCCGGACACAGTCGTTTTAAGTTGAAACGTAAAGCATGCACGATCTCCATGCCCCAGTTGTATGTCGTCTTCGCCACAGGCTCTCTGGATCGAGATTGGTTCCGTGCAGATTCGTGGAGGGTGATGGGGGCGCGCGCTGCAGGCAGATCGAGGCTGAGTCACGGGGGTCTAACCAGACCCCTTCTCTCCTAAGGTGGCCCAGTTGGAGGCAACAGCCTGTTTGATACAGTTGTTGGCGGATCCCTCTGAAGTGCTTGGAAGCCAGCTCTGCTCACTTGCTGTGCAGTGCTTGTAAGTCAGCACCGTGGGTCCCGCTGGGAACTCGGAAGTGGGCTGTGTCTGATGCTGCAGCAGAGCGACCCGCAGCTGAGGTGGAGGGCAGATGGATCCAGGGCGCTTAAAATCAGGTGAATCCCCACCTGCAGTGCTCTCAATGTTGCAAATCGTTGGCACCTGACCTAGATTTTATTGCAGTAAAGGGCACATTGCAGTTAAGTTCACGAAGCCTTCTTGTGAGTGATTGCACTCTGACCTCTGGCAAATCTGTCGCTGCGGACCTGGGAAGTCCTAGACCAGGGCACTCTGTTCTAAATTGACAGGACCATCTGTGGCTTCCACCAGCCAGCCTGCGGCGCCTTCCCCGCGTTCAAGGTGGACGAACAGCAAGCACCACGCAGTCCAGGCTTTGGTCGGTCTGTTTAATTGAGGAATCTGGAGGCTCCGTGTGCGTCTGCTCGCTGGAAGAGGTGCCTCCAGACGTGTAATGGGAACGTGTGCCGTGGTCTGAATGTTTGCCCCCCTCCCCTAATCCATATGCTGAAACCTAGTCCCCAAGGTGCTGGTACTAAAAGGTGGGGGTCTTGGGAGCTGATTAGGTCACCAGGACTGTCTCAGTAGGAGGAGCTTGAGAAGGCTGGTTCTCCCCTTACACCCGGTGAGCACCCAGCGAGAAGATGCCCTCCGGGAAGCAGATCTGTTGGTATCTTTTATGTTTAAAAAGAGTTATGTATTTGAGAGGAAGAGAGAGAGGTCTTTCATCCGCTGGTTCACTCCCCAAATGGCCGCAACTGCCAGAGCTAGGGAGCTGGACCGATCCAAAGCCAGGATCCAGGAGCTGCTTCTGGGTCTCCCACGCAGGTACAGAGTCCCAAGCAGTTGGGCCATCTTCCACTGCTCTCCCAGGCACATTAGCAGGGAGCTGGATCGGAATTGGAGCAGTTGGGACTCAAATGGGAACCCATATGGGATGCTGGTGCCACAGGTGGAAGCTTAACCTACTACACAGCAGCACAAGCGCCTGTTGGTGTTTTGACCTTGGACTTTGCAGCTTCCAGAACTGTGGCAAATACATGTCTGTTGTTTATAAGTTAACCAGTGTAAGGTGTTATGTTACAGCAGCAGGAACAGACTAGCGCAGGACAGACCAGATGACTACTTGACAGTTTTTCCAGCCCTTAGATCTCCTTTGAAGACTGATTGCACACCACACTGTGAGTGCATATGTCCAGCGCTGCCTGGATAGTAACAGCTCAGTGCTCTAGGTGGTTCATGTCTAGTCTGGGGGTGGGAGGATGCAGGAACTATGAACGTTCTGCCCCCTTAGAAACTCTCATGGGAGGTCTGGACTCCCTGGGGGAAGATGTAGCTCCAGTTTTGTCTCACACTCTGCTCCCATCACTGTAGCAGCATTTTAGTTTGAGGACATCAAAGGCTAAAAGAATAGGGGATAGACATTTGGCACAGTGCTTAAGGTGCTGCTTGGGACACCTGCATCCCATGACAGTGCCTGAGTCCATTCCCAGCTCTGCTTCCAGTTCCAAGCCTTCCTGATATGAGCACCCTAGGAGACAGCAGGGGATGCTCATGTACTTAGGTCCCTGCCACCTGTGTGGGAGACCTGGCCCTGGCCCAGCCTCCTGGCTTTGATGTTGAAAGTAAATAACATATGTGTTGGAGTGTGGGTGTGGACAGCATAGACAACTCTGGCAGTCTAGGTCTCCTTTCCCTTCCAGCCATGTGTCTGCATCTTCTCTGTAACATCACTCAAAAGTTCTCCAAACATTCCAGAGCTTTCCCTGTGTTCTTTTTTAAAAAAGAGAGATCTTCCATCTGCTGGTTTACTTCCCAAATGGCCACATCAGCCAAGGCTGGACCAGGCCAAAGCCAGGAGCTTCTTCTGGGTCTCCCTTATGGGTGCAGGGTCCCAAGCACTTGGGCCATCTTCCACTGCTTTTCCCAGGCACATTAGCAGGGAGCTGGATCAGAAGTGGAGGATCTGGAACTTGAACCAGCGCCCAGTTGGGATGCCAGCACTGCAGGTGGAGGCTTAACCCCCTGCACTACAGTGCCAGCCCCTTTCCTCCTTTTCTTGCCTTTGCCTAAGATGCCTTGTGATCTTTTCTCTGGGGCAGTTTTCACTTGTTTCTCGAGATTCCTTTCATACCTTGCCTTCTCCCCAACCAGCTGGGTCTAGTTAGCACTCTGATCCCACCGCCCTTATTTTGCTCAGCTCGCTTTTCCCACTTACACCCTTTTACCCTTATCCGTTCTCTGAACAATTGTCAGCGTGAACCCCCACCCATTTTTAAAAGAATCTTATTTTTTTTTTATTTGAAAGGCAGAGTTAGAGAGAGAGTGGTAGAGTGAGTGCTTCCATCCACTGTTTGACTTCCCAAATATCCACAACTGAGGCTGAGCCAGACTAGAGCCAGGAACTTCTCCCTGAACCCCACCCCTGGTGTTCCACATGGATGCAGGGGCCCAAGGACTTGAGCCATTCTCTGTTGCTTTCACAGGCACATTAGCAGGGATCTGGATCAGAAGTGGAGCAGCCAGGACACACACCCATATGGGATCCCAGCACTGCAGACAGCAGCTTAACCCACTGCACCACAGCACCAGCCAAATGCTTTAAAATATAAGTCAAGTAGTACCATTCCTCTGCCACCTGACAGAATTCAAAACTGTGGCCTGCAGTTCAAGTCCTGGCTGCTCCACTTCTGATCCAGCTCCCTGCTAATGTCCTGGAAAAAGCAGTGAAACGTGGTCCAAGTCCTTGGGCCCCTGCACCAACGTGGGAGACCTGAAGAAGCTTCTGGCTCCTGGCTGCGGTCTAGCCTAGCCCCAGCCATTGCTGCCATTTGGGGAGAGGATCTCTCTCTCTCTTTCTCTCTCTCTCTCTCTCAAATAAAATCTTTAACAAAGCAAAGCTATGGCCTGGGCGACCTGGTCCTTGGCTTCCCTTCCCAGCTCATCCCCCCCACCCCCCACTGCCTCACTTCCTCAGCCCATCCTCTACCTCCTCTCAGGGCTTTAGGAATGCCAAGTCAGCATCCATCCCAGAGCCCTTGTGCCTGCTGCTCCCTTACCTCATCTGAGTCTGTCTTCATCTTAGAAAAACCTTCCTTAAAGACCCTCATTCACAGCCTCACTTGTCTTTGTGCTTCCATCACTAGCCATCACGTTCATTGCTTGTCTTTCCTACGAGGATGTGAGTTCTATGAGAACAGAATCCTGTCTGCATGTTTTCAGTCTAGCTCCTGTCACATTGCTGCAGGTCAGTGGACACTTGTCATAGTTATGGGTGCCCATCATGTTTGGAATAGCTTTCTTTCACTTAGAACTCAGAGTCCCAACTTCCTTTGCAGTTGGGCTCAGGAATGTGACTCAGGCTCTAAGAAACTTGAACACAGGTCTGAGCAACCAGAGGAAACAGGTTCTGTGTGGGGCTTCCCGTTTTGCTGGAACACACAGCAAAGGTGGCTGCCTTTGTTGGCAGACTGGCAGCAAAAGCAGCTTCTCAGTGGTTGCAGAATTGAATTTCTGATGAGAAGTGGTGTTTCTGCACAGCTGCGTTGGAGACAGTCTCCTGATTGGGCTAGTTCTGTGCTGGTTTTCTTTAACATTCCTGGAGGCTTGGCCTCAGTCCCGAATATCTTTCAACACTCCTCAGAGTTACCCAATATCTTCAATAATGTACTTGTTTTCTGCTACATCAGCAGAAGTCAGCAGCTTTGCTTTATCACAGCGAAAGATCCTGGCTATATATGATTGTCTTTCTCCAGTAGACTCCAATCTCCATTAGAAGATTAACCAAGTGTTTTCTGAGTGCTTACTTGCAGGGTTCTCACAGAGCTCAGGGTCTGGTGGTAAGCACATAAGCAATGATAATAGAGTATGATAAATACTATCATGTGAAAATGGGAGGCAAGGGGGCTGGCACTGTGGCACCATCAGCAGTGCCAGCATCCCGTCAAACACAAGTTCAAGCCCTGGCTGCTCCGCTTCTGGTCCAGCTGCCTGCTAATGTACCTAGGAAAGCAGCAGTGGATGGCCCAAGTGCTTGGGTCCCTGTACCCACTTGGAGACCAAGAAGAAGCTCCTGGCTCCTGGCTTTAGCCTGTCACAGCCCCAGCCATTGCAACCATTGGGAAGCGAACCAGCACATTGAAGAGTGCTCTTGCACTCTCTCTCTCTCTGTAGCTCTTTCAAATAAGTAAGTCTTTAAAAAGTCTTAAAAAAATGGGAGGCAAGGTCTGTGTCTTCATCTTGGAACCTAAGTGTCTAACATATTTTCCATCATATAGAAGGCATTCAATTTACATTGTGGAATGAATTTTGGGTAGACAAACAGAGCAGCAAAACTGATAGCCTTTTCCCTCAGTAATGCTCTGTTTTCATCCATCCTGTATTTCCTGTATGTTTGTATCTTTCCCTTAGGATGGACCAGAGGTTAGAATCAGCACTCATTTACTCAATCAGTTAACGTATTTTAAGTTCCTTGAACACATGGCAGGAAGCACACAATAAGTTAAGTGCTGGAAAATGACAATGAATAGTATAGATCTACCTGCCTCAAGAAAACACAGAACTGGAAAGAGCGTCATGCACCTAGGTAGGGGACAGTGGTGGCACTGTGGTGCGCCGGGTCAAGCTGCCACTTGGGATGCTCAAATCCCATATTGGAGTGCCTGGCTTAAGTTTTGGCTACTCTGCTTCCAATCCAACTGCCTGCTAATGTGCACTCTGGTAGGCAGCAGGTGATGGCTCAAGTTCTTGGAGCCCTGCCACTCACAAGGGAGACCTGGATGGAGTTACAGACCCAGGCTCAGACGTGGCCCAGTCTCAGCTGTTGGTGGCCTTTGGGGATTGAACCCATGGGTCGAAGATCTCCCTCCGTCTTTAAAATAGAAAAAAATAAATATTTAAAATATAAAAAGAATCTAGGGATAAAGGAGGAAGGTCCATCTGGTTTGATGCCAACAGATAATTGCCTTCTAGCTATGTGACCATTGACAAATCAGTATTTGCATGAGCAAAGAATCAGAATCCGCCTGGCTTTGAGACTGAAGTAGATGCAAATACTGGGGAGGCAAGGCAGTGGAAAGACTTAACAAAAGACTGTCAATTGGCCTGTGTCCATTTCCCTGTTTGTGCCAATTTCCTGTCAACTTCCATTTCAGCCGGCTGACAAAACGTTATAAAATGTGATGAGGACTCCACAATGAAAGCTGATTTGTGAGGTTCCTCCCCCACTCCCGCCCATGGCAGCTGAGCCCCTGTTTTTCTGGTACCCTCTTCTTCCCTCTCCTTTCAGTTTTTCCTTCTTGCTGCTTCCTTCTGAGTACAAGCTGCAGACAGAGTGGAAATCTACTTTATTAATCCAAAAGATCCTATTGGAAATCTGTTTTGTGTTCAACTCTGTGTAGAATTCTAGATTAAGACGAGCAAAGGTAAAAACAAAACAGGCAAAAAAAAAAAAAAAAAAACACACACACATTAAAGATATACAAAAAATAAGCAGAGATCAAAGAAGTCCATGCAACCCGGTTTTGCTTTTGGAACAAGGAGGCTAGAGAAGAAAGAGCTCTGGATAGACAGAAGCTTTGAAAGACTTTCTCAAAAAGGATCTGGCTGGGCGAGGGCTGGCGCTGGTGTTTTCCGGATGAGTTCTAGGCAGGTTGTGTTGTGCTATTTGGGACAGCAGAAAGAAGAGTTCGGAGCTTCTGGGAGTGGGCTGGGGCAAGCCCCAGGGGCCTTTCCTTTGTTAAGTCCCAGGTGATTTACCAGTTCCTAATTTGTCTCTTTGTTTCTTCCCTCTAGGAGGCTGGCTGCAGGAATTTTGCCTGTTTTTCTTTCCCGTTCAAAGGCAGTGCCACTTCCCCCACCCTGTGATGTTTGTATTTCTTTAAGCACATGGTATTTGGAGTTTGTTATAAAATCCCCAGATTCTTCCTTCTCACTGCCAGGAGCGGAGCGTAAACATTTTCCATAGCAAGGGTTTCATTGCTACTCCGGACAGAGACATTAATAAAAGAGTTATGGTGGGGAAGTTTAAAAAAAATGAAACAAAGGTGTAACAGTCTTAAACCCTGCTCAGTATTTCCTAGCTTTCATCCAGGAAATGGAAGAGTCGGGTTTACCATCCATTCACTGGAAGAAATGTTTTGAATAGTTGAAAACACACACATATGTGCAGAAAAACAACTAGAAGCCTGGGTTGTGCTGAGAGCACTAGCGATGTGTTGGAGAATGACTGGGTGGCTACTTTAGAATAAGATGTTAGGTGGTCCTCTAGGGTAGATAACAGTTAAACAGTCCTTCAAAGGAGCCACGTGAAAACCAGGGGAAAGTACAGCTCAGCCAAGCTGAAATTAGAGGAACAGAAATAAAGTCAGTGTGGCTAAGGTTTGGTAAGTAAGGGCAGAAGTGTGGAAAATGAGGTCTGGGGCTTTTCAGGTTAAAAGTTTAGATTTTATTTTACATATAGATGGAAAGCAATTCAAGAGTTGGCAGGTTGGGGCTGATGTGGTGCAGCGGGTTAAGCCACCATTTCCGATGGAGCCATCCCATATTGGAGTACCAGTTCGAGTCCCAGCTACCCCACTTCTAATCCAGCTTCCTGCTAATGCTCTGGGAGAGCAGCATATGATGGGTCAAGTACTTGAGTCCTGTCACTCGTGTGTAAGACCAGGATGGAGTTCCTGGCTGCAGCCTGACCCAGACCTGGACATTTGGGGGAGTGAACCAGTGAGTAGACAGTCTCTCATTCTCTCTCATTCTTTCTCTGTTCGTTCTCTCTTGCTTGCTTGCTCTTTTTTGACAGGCAGAGTTAGACAGAAAGACAGAGAAAGGTCTTCCTTCCATTGGTTCACCCCCCCAAATGGCCACTATGGCCAGTGCCAGTGCGCTGCACGCATCCGAAGCCAGCAGCCAGGCGCCTCCTCCTGGCCTCCCACGCTGGTGCAGGGCCCAAGAACCTGGGCCATCCTCCACTGCCTTCCTGGGCCACAGCAGAGAGCTGGACTGGAAGAGGAGCAACCGGGACAGAATCTGGCATCTGGAACTAGAACCCCGGGGTATTGGCACCACAGGCAGAGGATTAGCCTAGTGAGCTGCAGCAGCGGCTTCTCGCTCTCTTTTCAAACATATAAATCTTTAAAAGACAAGTTGCCAAGTGACATATGATTTACATATTTTGAAAAGATAGGGGCTGGCACTGTGGCGTGGAAGGTTAAGTCTCTGCCTGTGGTGCCGGCATCCCATTTGGGTGTGGGTTTGAGTCCTGGCTGCTCCACTTCTGATCCAGCTTCCTGTTGGTGGCCTGGGAAAGCAGTGGAGGATGGTCCAGGTGCTTGGGCCCCTACACCCATGTGTAGAAGAAGCTCCTGGCTCTGGTCTGGCCCAACCCCAGCCATTGTGACCTTTTGGGGAGTGAACTAGAAGATGGAAGATATCTCTCTCTCTCTCTTTCTCTCTGCCTTTCAAATAAATGAATAAATCTTAAAAAAAGAAAATGGCACCAGAGGTGGGCATTTGACAAACAGGATACTGCTTAGGATGTCTGAATCCCATACAAGGTACCAACATTTGAGTCCCAGCCCTGTTTCTGATGCCAGTTACTTGATAATGCACACCCTGGGAGGCAGCAGGTGATGGCTCAACTAGTTGGGACTCTGTCACCCATGTAGGAGACCCAGGTTGTGTTCTAGCTCCTGGGTTGGATCTGGCCCTGCCTTGGTTGTTGCAGGCACTGGGAATTGAACCAGAGAGTGGGAGATCTGTGACTCTCTGCATATCAAATAAAATGTTGAAAAGAAGATACCAGTTTCTAAAAATGAGGAACAAGAGAAGAAACAAGGAGACCACTGAAGAGACTGTTGTGTGGTGGCTTAAAAGAAGGTAGAGGGGCCGGCGCCATGGCTCACTTGGTTAATCCTCCGCCTGCAGCACTGGCATCCCATATGGGCGCCAGGTTCTAGTCTCGGTAGCTCCTCTTCCAGTCCAGCTCTCTACTGTGGCCCGGGAAGGCAGTGGAGGATGGCCCAAGTGCTTAGGCCCTGCACCCGCGTGGGAGACCAGGAGGAAGCACCTGGTTCCTGGCTTCGGATCAGTGCAGCGCCAGCCATAGTGGCAATTTGGGGAGTGAACCAATGGAAGGAAGGCCTTTCTCTCTCTCTCTCTCTCTCTCTCTCTCTCTCTCTCTCTCTCTCACACTCACTGTCTATAACTCTACCTGTCAAATAAATAAATTTAAAAAAAAAAGAAGTAGTGAGAAGAAAATGGAAGCAGTGAATATATTGGGGATAGGGATTGAGAGTAGAGTCAGCTGGATATGGTGATTGGGGGAAAAGAGAATTTAAGGTTGACTGATACATTTGCTGATTAAACAACTACGTTGAGTCGTAACTCCATACCCCACATCCTGGAATGCTTACATTTTTTAATTCTGTCCTCTCTGAATCTCTTACAGCAGTCTGTAAGCAGAGCGGGGAGAGTATGGCAACAGTCCAGTTGCTACTTGGGATGCCCGAGTCCCATATCAGAGTGCCTGGTTCAGGTCGGTGCTTCTCTGTTTCTGATACAGCTTCCTACTAAAGCAGACCCTCAGAGGCAGCAGGTGATGGCTCAAGTAGTTGGGCTCCTGCTATCCATGTGGGAGACTCAGACTGAGTTCCTGGCTCCTGGCCTTGGACTGGCCCAGCCCTGGTTATTGCCTATATGTGGGGAGTAAATCCTTCCCTCCTCTCCCATCCCCTCCCCTCCCCCCTCCCCTCCCTTCTCTTCCCCTCCTCTCCCTTCCCCTCCTCTCCCCTCCTCCTGTCCCCTCTTCGTCCCTCCCCTCCACTTACTTTCTCTCTCTCTCCCCCTCTCTTTTCAAATAGAATGAAAATAAATAAATAAAATGTTTACAAATATGGTAAACAATGGGGGGAAAAAGCTGCTAAAATCCAAATGTTGTAATTTGGAAATTATATTTATTAAATAAAAATTAAAATATGGTAAACAGAGATATCCAAGTTTGAATAGAAAGTCTCAGTGATCATCTATTAGTACGAAAGGGTCAAGGAGGAGCCCCATGGTCTGCACATGCTCCCTCAGGCTACCCTCACCCTGTGGTAATCTTTGGGCATTACTTGGACTGAGGAAAGAGACAAAATAAGAACTGTAGCTAAATAATTGTTCAAACAGTCTTTCCAACAACAGGCCCCTCTGTACCAAGATAGAAGAGAAAAAACATACTTGTATTGTGGGCTAAGCACTGTTAGAACATGCATGGAAGAGAACACAAAAGTGACTAATACATTTGAGATTTCCACACAAAATCATACAGAAAAGTAGGAGAGAGACTAATGATATCTTTTCTCACCTCTATGAGAGACGAGAGGGTGCACCTTATGATCATCTCATTATCCCTATGAAAGACCTCTGAGCAGATTCTAGTTTATAATTTCAAAGGTCAGCGAGCCTGCGGTCCAGCATTGAGAAATCTAAAGGTCTGACCATTTTTATCAGGCTGCTACAATTAAAACGTTCACTACAAAAGTTTGTGTGCTGAAAACTTAGTCCCTAAGTTCACACTTAAATTGTATTTGGAGGTGGGGCCTTTGAGAGGCAATTAGGATGGAATGAGGTCATGAGGGTGGAGACCCCATGACCATTGGTGGCTTTAAAAGAAGCAAAAGCTCACAGGCCTGCTCTGTCTCACCTGTGCTGCCCAAGAAGACCCTTGCCAGAGTCTGAGCAGGTGCCAGAGCCATGGCCCTGGACTTCCCAGCCTCCAGAACCATGAGCCACATAAACCTACATTCTTTATCCATTACTGGTAATACCATCAGAAAATGGACTATGATGTGGGACTACTGGTCCTCAAGGTGACAACCTAAAGGGGCGAGGGTGAGAAAGCAGTGGTCTCCCTCCCTAAAGATTGCATCATTTGACTTTCCAAGTGCCACATACTTGTTTTGAAGACTTCTTGGAGCCCACCCTAAATAACTATCATGTGAGAATTCCATCGTGTCATGAAAATAAAAGGACCTTCCACCCTGAGCACCCTGTCTGCCTCCTTGGAGAGAAGCACAGGGTGTTCACTCCACTCCTGGGTGTTTCCAATGCAGAATTCAGGGACTCTGGAGAGAAGAGCTGAGCTGAAGAAACTTGAATCAATGCCAAGATGATGTAAAGGGACGTGATTGGCTGACAGAAGGAAAGGAGAAATACAGTTGAAGGAAAGCAAAACCATGAGGGATCACGTTTAGAGAGAGTTTTAGGTGGAGATTTTGTGATTGGTGCTGTAAGTCAGCCATGGACACACTGAAGCAAGAGAAGTGGGGAAGAAGAAAAAAAGGAAAGAAACAGGAAATAGGAATGAGGAGGCTTTAAGAATCACTGTTAAGGGTTACAAGCTGATCCCCTTTAATACTCTTTCAGCTAATGGAAATCAAGATTCAAATAACTTTATAAATTACCTTTGATTGCTGGACCAAGCTTTTAGAAGGGGAAACTCTGCCAAGACTGGGCCCTGTGAGGCCTAGGCTGGACTACCTCTTATAGAGACTTGGGGGTGTTAACCTTGAGGATGATAGGAAATCAAGAAAAGTCATCCAGAAGCTGTTTACTGAATACCTACTGTGATGGTATCATTTCATATGGGCATAGGAGAAGAGACAAAACAGTGTAAGGCGTGGCCATGCCCTTGAAGTGCTTTTATTTGGACACCTGATAGATGTCCACCAGGACAGGAAACAAACCATCAAAAGGGATGTCAAACATGAGGCTGAAGGTTGGTAACAAGAAATACTAATAAGTGTATTTGGGTGCTTTCCTAGAATACAGTATTCATATCTCTTTTTCCTTATTCCATGCTTAAACTTACTCCCCAAATTGTAGTAATCTTCTTAAGCTTTATAATTCTAGAATTACAACTGTATATATTAAATAAAATCACTGCTCCTTGAAAATATTTTTAAAAGATTGCATAAAATGGTACTCAAAGGTAAACAAT
The DNA here is from genome assembly GCF_964237555.1 of Oryctolagus cuniculus. Classification (NCBI taxonomy): domain Eukaryota; kingdom Metazoa; phylum Chordata; class Mammalia; order Lagomorpha; family Leporidae; genus Oryctolagus; species Oryctolagus cuniculus. The sequence goes on from NC_091432.1 coordinate 94,172,926, forward strand.
CAGGAGCAGGTGTTTCGACAATGAGTTAAGCTGCTCTTGGGACACCGGTATCTTATATGGAAGTGCCTGGTTTGAGAACCAACTTCTCCACTTCCGATCCAGCACCCTGCTAATGTGCCTGGGAAGCAGCAGATGATAGCTCAACTACCCATCTCACCTTTTATCCATGTGAGAGACCCAGATGGACTTCTTGGCTCCTGACTTCAGCCTGTCCCAGCCTTGACTATTGCAGGCATTTGGGGAGTGAAACAGTGGATAGATGCTCTCTCTGTCTCCGTTTCTGTCTTTCCTTCTCTGTCACTTGGCCTTTCAAATCAATCATCAGTAATCATGAATAAATCTCTTTTTTTAAAAAGGTTAATATTTTTCTAGTTAACTGTTCTCTGGATTTTTTTCTTTCTACTTTTTTGAATTTGCAAATTTTATAAAATGAGTATTATTATATTTCAAGGATTTTTAAAAATGTCTTAATTAATTAATTAAAGATGTATTTATTTATTTGAAAGGCAGAGTTACAGAGAGGCAGAGGCAGAGAGAGAGAGAAAGGTCTTCCATCTGCTGCTTTACTCCCAAGATGGCCACAACGGCAGGAGCTGTGCCAATCTGAAGCCAGAAGCTAGGAGCCAGGAGCTTGTTCTGAGTCTTTCACTTAGTGCAGGAGCCCTAGCACTCAGGCCATCTTCTGCTTTCCCCAGCCATATCAGAGAGCTGGATTGGAAGTGGAGCAGCTGGATCTCAAACCAGTGCCCATATGGGATGCCGGTGCTGCAGACCAGGGCTTTAACCCACTGCACCACAGCACTGGCCCCAAAAGGTTTTATTTAGAATTGTACATCTAATAAAGATTTAAAAAAATGTTCCCATGAGTATCCTACAATTAGATAGTAAGTAAAAGACATGTATGATTTAATTTTCTCTTAGAGCTTAGGCTTGAGGGAGAAAAAACAAAAGAAAATTTTCGGGGCTGGTGCTGGTGCTGTGGCACTGCGGGTAAAGCTGCCGTCTGTCATGATGGCATCCCATATGGGCGCAGGTTCGAGACCAGCTGCTCCATTTCCGATCCAGCTCTCTATGGCCTGGGAAAGCAGTAGAAGGTGGCCCAAATCCTTGGGCCCCTGCACCCACGTGGGAAGACCCAAAAGGACCTCCTGGCCCCTGGCTTCAGATCTGCACAGCTCTGGCCTTTGCGGCCAATTGGGGAGTTAATCAGTGGATGGAAGATGTCTCTCTCTCTCTCTCTCTGCCTCTGCCTCTCTGTAACTCCGCCTTTCAAATAAATAAATAAACCTTTAAAATGAAAAGAATTTCTTCATGATGGAGCACAAAATTTATTCAAATACTCAGTGCACCAAGGGATCTGTTTCTAGTGTAGTATTTCTTTGTCTAGACAAGACTATCACTTGCATGATCATCTGAATCAAATCTTAGTGCAGCCAGGGTTCCTGGTTTCTAATGTCAGTTCTGCTGCTGACTTTCCAACTGGTTCTATCCTTGATTTCTTCATCTTAAAATTAACAAAAACAGTTTCTCATTTATTTATTTTTATTTATTTTAAAGGCAGAGAGAGAAAGAGAGAGCGAGTTCTTCCATCTGCTGGTTCATTCACCAAATGCTGACAATAGCCTGGGCTGGACCAGGCCAAAGCTGAGATCCAGGAGCTCAGTCTAAGTCACCCAGGTGAGTAGCAGAGACACAACTGCTCGAGCCATCATCCGCTGCCTTCTTGGGTGTACATTAGCAGGAAGCAGGACATGGAACTGAAGCTAGAACTTGAACCTAGATGGCCAGGTACTCTGATATTAGTTGTGGGCATCTCAGGTGGCATCTTAACTTCTGTGCCAAATGTCCACCACTAAAACTTTTTTATTCATTTACTTATCTTAGAGAGAGAGGGGGAGAGAGGGTTTGTGTTGAGAGAGAGCTCATGCACACTCACCCTCTGAGTTCACTCTTGAAATGTCCACAACAGCCTGGTGGGGTGGGCCCACACTGGCAGTGGGAACATGAAGCTCAAGCCATGTCTCCCACAGGGTGATGGGAATCCACTTACTTGAAGCATCACTGTTGTCTCCCAGAGTCTGCACTGGCCAGAATCTGGAGTCAGGAGCCACAGCTGTACTCTGATATGGGATGCGAACATCCTTAATACATCTTATATGTGAGCCCAACATCTGCCCTGGTTTCTTCATCTTAAAAATGAGGAATTAACATTCATGGGAATATAAAATGGTGCAGCCACTTCCAAAAACTTTGGTAATTCCTCAGGAAGTAAAATATAGAATTTTCATATTACCCAGCAATTCTGTTGCTAATATATTTATATGCAAAAGAATAAAAAACAGAGGATTCAAACCAACACTTGTATGCTAACATTCACAGCATTATCCACAATATCCAAATAGTAGAGAAAACTCAAGATTCCATCAACAGATGAATGGGTAAATAGAGCATGGTATTCATATACAATAGAATATTATTCCACCCCCCCCAAAAAAAAAAAAAACGAAGTTCTGGGGACCGACACTATGGTGCAGAGGGTTAAGCCACCGCCTAAGACGTTAGCATCGTATATGGGTGCTGGTTCGGGACCCAACCCCCTGAGCCACCACCTGCTGCCTGCCAGGGAGCACATCAACAGGAAACTGAAATTAAGGGCAGAGCAGGGACTCAAACCTAGGCACTCTGATACTGGATGACAGTATCCCAACCGGAATCTTAACCACAAAGCCAAAGCCTACTCCTGTCAATTTGTTTAAGGGCCAAAGACATTTCTCTTTCTCTTTGATCTTTTCTGACCTCATCTACAATATGGAAATGACTGTTCTGTTACCACATAGTGTTTAAGATTTCTGTAACTAACACAAATATGTGTCAATAATTTTGGGTGCATAGAATTCAAAGGAATACTTGGAGTTTATTTGTGATTGTGGTTCCTACAGCTGTATCACTATTTCTTAGAATATCTGAACATTTGATAATAAGTTTTAAGACTCTTAATATTGTTGGTTTCATTCATTTCAAAAAAGTAAAAATATTATATTAGTGTTGAATCACATTTAAACAATACCCAGAAGTATACAAAGTAAAAGGAGAAGGGCCTTCCTGTTTCACTTCCTTAGGGGTGAGCACAGTCAGCAGTTAGATGTTTTATTTTTTCCAGCCCTTTGTTTTTGTTTGTGTGTTTGTTTTAGTTTTTATACATACAGTTATATAGAAATTTGAATACGTGCTTATATAAATGTAGAAACGTAGAACATGTCGTTTCACCCCCAAAAAAGAATTATTAATTACACAGTTACTGCTTTGCAACTTATTGTTTCTGACAGTGTATCATAATCATTCTTTCTGTGTATGTGTACAAATAGATACACTTCATTGCAATGGCCATGTAGCATTCAAGGTGTGGGTGTAGTTTGTTTAAATGCCTCCTTTTTGACAGATATTTGGGTTATCTCTGGTTTCTACTAATTTAAAATTAATGGCACTATGGACAGTCTCAAGCCATTATCTTGACAATGTAGAAAAAAGTTCTGAGGAGCAGGTTCTTAGACATGGGATTATTTAGTCAAAGAATACATGTTTTAAAAAATTGCTCAGTATTAGAAAGTGCTCTTTAAAATTTACATGCCTACTCTTGCCAACACTGGACTTAATAATGTCTCTGTGGTTTTTGTCAGTGTGGTAGACAAATGATGGTGTCTCACTTTGTTTAATTTGCATTTCCTTTCTTGCTAACTGAGATGGCACAACTTTGCTTGCCTTTATTAGCCATCCATAATTCCTCTTCCGGGAATTATCTTTTTTAAGATTTATTTATGGGGCCAGAGCTGTGGCGTAGTGAGTAAAGCTGCCGCTTACAGTACCGGCATCCCATATGGGCACCGGTTCGAGTCCCAGATGCTCCACTTCCGATCCAGCTCTCTGCTGTGGCCTGGGAAAGCAGTGGATGATGGCCCAAGTCCTTGGGCCCCTGCACCCGTGTGGGAGACCCGGAAGAAGCTCCTGGCTCCTGGCTGCTGGCTTTGGATCAGCACAGCTCTAGCCGTTGTGGCCATTTGGGAGTAAACCAGCAAGTGGAAGATCTCTCTCTCTCTCTCTCTCTCTGTAACTCTAATTTTCAAATAAATCAAAATAATCTTTAAAAAAATATTTATTTATTTATTTGAATTAGAGAGCGAGCGAGCAAGCGAGAGCAAGCACGAGCATCTTCTCTCTGCTGGCTCACTCCCCGGTCAGAAGCCAGAAGCCTGAAACTCATCTGAATCTCCCATGAGGGTGCAGGAGTCCAAGCACTAGTGCCATCTTTGGCTGCTTTCCAGGAGCATTAGCAGGGAGCTGGATTGGAAGTGGAGCAGCCAGGTCTGGAACTCGTGTTCAGGATGGCCTGCAGCATAAGCTGTGGCTTACCTTGATGTGCCCAAATGCTGGCTCCAGGAGTGAACTGTTAATAGCCCATGTTGCTTAACTCCTATTGAGATGTGGACATGAAAATAGTCTGTTTCTCTATACACTCAGGGATGTTGCAAATCTTCAACGCTGCAGCGGGCTCAGCTGCCACTTGGGGAGTGAACAAGTGAACGGAAGATCTCTGTCTCTCCCTCTCTCTCCAACATTGACTTTCAAATAAATAAATAACTCTTAAAGAAACAAAACAAAATAAAACCTCAGTGCTGGTGTGTAAACTCTTGTTGCGTCCGAGTGTGTCGGCTTCCTCTTTTCGTGGCTTTTAGATACCAATTCAGCCGCCAGACCAGCAATATTTGTTCCTTGGCCAGAACAACTAGCTAGATAGTATGTAATTGAAAACAAAATGCAGAGGTCACTTTCTGTCCTCTAGCAGATATAGCAAAAAAAAAAAAAAGTCACTTGCCTCTGAAAGGGTTTTGAGTTTAAATTATGCTATGACTAAAGACATGTACATAGATAAGTAGAATATTAAGATGTTAAGTGCTGGGGCCAGCGTTCCCCAATTGCAATGCCCACATCCCATATCAGAGTGCCAGTTCAAGTCCTGGCTGTTCCACTCCCATTCTAGCTTCATGCTAATGCACCTGGGAGAGCAGCAGACATGACCCGAGTGCTTGGGCCCCTGCCACCCATGTAGGAGACCTGGACAGAGTTCCAGACTCCCAGTTTCAGCCTGACCCAGTCACCGCTATTGTGGCCATTTGGGGAGTGAGCCGGTAGATTGAAGTTCTCTCCATCTTTCTTTCTGTCACTCTGCCTTTCAAGTAAGTAATGAATACATTTTTAAAAATATGTGAAGTGTGTTTATATCGTAGCAGGGTTTCTGGGAGAATAGAAACAAGTTCGGAGTATAGGGACTGGATTGTGAAACCAGAGAACTCCAGGAAGGATAATGGAGAAATGAAGACTGGGATGGACAGGACTTTTTTGGGTAGAAGAGAACAATGTGGCCAAAGATCCAGAGCCTCAATCCCAGCAGATTGAGGACAACATCTGGAATGCTTGACTAGTGGAGTGAATACTCCCAGTTAGCTTTCCTGAAGCCACTAACTCGATAAAGGGCAAATATTTTCTTTGCATCTAGTTTTGGAGGTTCAAAGTCCAAATGGCTTAATACGGTCTTTGGCCAGGGTCTCAGGGCAGCTGGCAGAGCACAAGTGGAAAGGAGGATCACAGGCTGAATCAGGAAGCAGAGAGCATGGCTGGGCCCAAACTCAGCCTTCAGTTTTAGTTAATTTATTTGAAAGTTAGAGAGAGAAACAGAGAGACATAAAGAGAGAGACAGAGATCTTCCATCTGCTAGTTTGTTCTGCAAACACCTATAACAACCAGAGCTGGGGCAGGCTGAAGCCAGGAACCTGAAACTCCATCCGATCTCCCACTTGGGTGATGAGGCCCGAAACACTTCAGCCATCTCCTGCTGCCTCCCAGAATGTATTAGCAGGAAGCTGGATTGGAAGCAGAGCTGCCAGGCCTTGCACTGGCACTTCAATACGGGATGTGGGTGTTCCAAGCAGAAGCTTCGCCCACTGCACCACAGTGCCCACCCCCAGGCTTTTCCATCAACTTCCTTGTGAGAATTTGGGAGGTCACAAGAGCACTGCCAAGGGTTGGCATGACAAATATGTATCTCTTTTCCCCAGTGACCTAAAGGCCTCCCACTAGGCCCCACTCTCAACAGTGCCATCCTGGAGACCAAGCCTTCATCATGTATGCCTTAGAGGAACATTCAACATCCAAACCATAGCAAACTCATCAAGTGCCTTCTTTGTGGAACTCAAAGCTTGTCATTGGCTGTGAAATACTTTGATGCTTGGGTAACTGGAAGGCACTAGTGCCCCAGTCTTAGAGGTTATATCTCTGGATTTGAATCTGTTTCAGAGCTTTTTCACTCATCTTAATGAGGGATGGATTGCAAAGGTTCTCTCCCAATTACGAGCCTGGTGAGACAGCCACTCAGGCACACCATGTAAGGCAAGCAGGTTTATTACAGAGAAGCCTCAAGGATAAACCAAAGCCTAGGATCCACAGGGAAGCAGTCCTTCGAGGCTCAGGAAAGCTGCCCAGAGTGGATGGTGTCTCATCTGCACCTACTCCATCTAACACAACAGCTGTGGAACTTGGAGAGCCTTCTGCCTGGGCTTGTGTAGCCTGGGTGCCGCCAGGCCTGCTCAGCTCAAGCATCACCAAGCATCCTTCCTAGGGGGACCACATTGCTCAGGTTGCCCCGACCCCTTCCTCATCTCAGGTGTCACCTTCTCAGCACACCGTGGGAGACAGCCAAGTCAGCCATGATCGCTTGGGACCGTCCTTCTGCACAGCCTGGCCATCTGGTGCCTGAGACACCAGGGACTGGTGGTGGAGCTGAGGACCGGAGGTGGCAAGTCTCATTATGCTTTGTGCCTGTTCACAGAGGGGCATGCTTCAGCGGGAACAGGAATTTTCACTGAGAATAAAACATTTCTTCTTGCTGACCCAGTTAGCTCACATGAGTCCTAGCATATTCAAAAGGCGGTATGGCATTGTAATCTAATTTAGTTAAATACTTGCAACTTCTTTGCAGGTTCATATGGTTCAGAATGCTTTGTTTTCTATTATCTTCTTTTATTGCTTGCTGGGAAGTATAGAAGTAACAATACAAGTTTACCTAGATGAGAACAATTTTCAACTTACTACATTTCTATATAAATTCGTATTTCTCCCATGTCAATCAACACAGAGTGTTGTTTATCAAACCTCAATTTTAAAAAGTCTGACTTCAGGCCTTTAGAAGCTGTAAAGAGTGGCTGAGCATTGTGGTCTCTGGACAAGTGTTAGCCACTAAGGCTCTGGCCTCATTCTTGCTGCTTTAAATCACGAAGCACAAACCATACATTTGTGAGCTCTAACTACGTTCTTAGGTAACACAGGGAGGCTTCACTTGACAGGGGAGTCTTGAATGTCTCATTCAGCTTCCCGGAACAACAGCAACACCAGCACCAAACCTGAGAATTCAAGGGACACACGTGTGCACTGACCCCAGAGATGCACCGCTGCGCATCTTCCTATCACTGTGCCACCTGACAGCCTGATTTTCTGGATCTGTCCCTTCGCCCATTTACAAACCCAAGCAATTCCCTCGGCTTCTGTAACTATAATAGGAGGATCAGAACAGCACCTGCATCACAGGGATGTTAGAAAGAAGAAATGAGATAATTAATAGAAAATCACGTCTGCTGTGTCCAGCCTAGTGAGTACACAGTAAATGTGACTTTTTTCTTTACTTCTTAAAAAAGCTTATTTATTTTCATCTATTAGAAAGGTGAAGACAAACACACACACACACACACGCACACGCACACACACACACAGAATCTTCCATCCACGAGGTTACTCCCCAAGTGCCCACAATAGCCAGGGCTGGTCCAGGCCAAAGTCGAAGCCCAGAACTCCATCTAGTGCCCCATGTGAGTGAAGGGGCCCAAGCACACCTGCTGCTTCCCATGATGCATCAGCAGGAAGCTGGATCGAAAGCAGAAGTTCTGGAGACTCGAACCTGCACTCATTATAGGATGCGGTTGTCCCGAGCAGCCACTTAATCTGTTGCACCACAATGCCCACCCTGAACTCTTTCTTTAAGTAAAACCCTTGGGTCAAGTTTCCCTCAGGTTTCTATGGGCACATTTTCACCTGGTCTCTGTGTCCCCTGAAGTACAAGCAACAGGGACCATATGAAGAAAAGCTGTTAACTTACAAATGTTGTCATTGACAGGTAGTGATAACGATTTTAATAATTTAATAAATTTAGCAATATGGATGCTGTCTAGTACTTCCTATGTGGCAGACCATGCTATGAGAGCATTACATATATTTATTAATTCACAAAGATGACACTAGTATTCTGACTCCACTTCACAGATGAGGAAGCCAAGGCATAGAGTACATAGCTAGTGAGTGGCAATCAGTGTTGGAACCCAAATACGTGCTCTTAACTATTCTGCTTTACTGATTATTGATAAGCATTGCATGTGTTCCTCAGCACTTGTATACTTTAACCAAAGGTTTGACCATTTTATAAACACTAGGAAACCTTTGAAAAGTTATTCATGAAATATAAGAAGAAAGGTCAAATAGACTAAAAAGGTAAAAAATGAGTATTCTACAAAAATAGATCAAAGAGTACCTTAAAATATTTTTGGAGGCTGGCCTTTTGGCACAGTGGGTTAAGCCACTGCTTGCAACGCCAACATCCATATCAGAGTGGTGGGTACTCTGCTTTAACACAGCTTCCTGCTAATGCACCTGGGTAGGCAGCAGAATATGGCCCAGGTGCTTCGACCCCTGCCACCTATGTGGGAGACTTAGATGGAGTCCTGGCTTTGGCCTGGGCCAGACCCAAACGTTGTAGCAATTTGGAAGGTGAATCAGCAGATGGTAGACCTCTCTCTCTCTCTCTGTCTCTGCTCTTTCTGTCACTCTTTCAAACAAATATTTTAAAAATATGAAACTTTTAAAAAATATTTTATTCATTTATTTGAAAGAGAGAGAGAGAGAGAGAGAGAGAGATCTTCCATCTGCTTATTCACTCCCCAGAGGGCTACAATAGCCATGGTTGGGCCATGCTGAAGCCAGTCCAGGTAACCCACGTTATGTGGCAGGAGCCCAAGTATTTGAGCCGTCTTCCACTGCTTTCCCAGGGGCAGTAGCAAGGACCTGCATTGGAAGTGCAGCCCCTGAGACTTGAAACAGTGCCCATGTGGGATGCCAGCATAGCAGATGGTGGCTTAATTCACTATACCACACTGCTGGCCCCTCATCATGTATTTATTAAGCATCTGTATTCTAGTTACTGTGCTAGTCGAAAAAAAATGGTAAGGCAGAATTTCTAGTAGTGGCAACTGACAAACAAACCCTGAATAGAGTTGGTTAATTCCTCTCCCTCTTCCCATGGAAGAGAGAGAAAAGAAACCAACACAATTCTGAGCACTCAGCATGAGCTATCTGTTGTACTAGGAAATTTAGAGTGGCTTTATTTGAATATCCGAATTTGTAGATTCCTATATCATTTTATTCAGTAAATATTTATTAAGGGCCTTATTTGTGACAATTGGTTAGGTGTTGGGGACATAAAGAGAAAGACATATTTCCTGCCTTCCCAAAGCTTACATATGGTCTAACTTTAGAAGAGAATGCTTTAATGCCTACTTTAACATGGTAAAGGAGTTCCAGAGAGGCTGAGAAACTGATGATCACGTAATTACTAGGTGGAAATGATGATTTTTGTCTCAACCTTTAGCATTTGCTCTTTGTACCACTCCAGATGACTTATGTAAGATTTGTATCAATGAAGGCCTTTGGGTTTTAAGTGGCGGGAAAGGAACTCAAATTAGCTTAAACTAAAAAAGAATTTCACTGGTTTATGAAACTCAGCCCAGCCAGGGGAAGAGTAGTTGCTGCCTTCAAGGACGACCTGGCCTGAGTGAGCCCCACAGGCTCAGGTGCACACCTGCTCTCATTTTGTCCCTTCCATCTTGACATTTCTCTGCATTTTAGACGGATTTTTTTCCTATATTGTCTAGAATTTCTCCATATATTAGGTGAATTCAGTTACTGGCAACTTTAACCATGTCCTAATGACTCAGCAACAAGGAAGGAACACTCTGCTATCTGCAGCTGGAACAATCCTGGGAAAGCGCTACATGGGTCATTAACACACCTGCGCATCTTCCACTGAGGCCAGAGCGGTGAGGCACTCTGGCCTTCCCTGTGTCACTAACCCACTCTGGAAGCCAAGGGTGACAGAGCCTGTTATCAAAAGAAGAGGAAGTAGCACAACGTGGCCACTGAACGGATCATGAATGGTGCCAAAACAGTAAAATGGTCTCTTTTTTTTACAGAGAATACACTCTAAGAACCTCCTTAGATGTCTGAAATTTCAGATATGCTAAACTCTAAGTTTACTGCAATTTTTCCTATACATACTTGGTTGTGATAAGGTATAATTTATAAATTAGGGACAATAAGAGATTATTACAATAAAACTGAACAACTACAACAATGAGCTATAATGAAGGTATGTGAATGTAGTCTTTTAAAATCTTATTGTAGGGGCCAGAGCTGTGGTGTGGCAGGTAAAACCACTGTCTGAAATGCCAACATCCCATATGGGTGCCAGTTCGAGACCCAGCTGCTCCACTTCCAATCCAGCTCTCTGGTGTGGCCTGGAAAAGCAGTAGACGATGGCTCCAGTCCTTGGGACCCTGCACCCGTGTAGGAGACCTGGAGGAAGCTCCTGGCTCCTGGCTTCGGATCGGCTCAGCTCTGCCTATTGTGGCCAACTGGGGAGTGAACCAGCGGAGGGAGGACTCCCATGCGGGTGCAGGGTCCAAACACTTGGGCCATCCTCCACTGCCTTCCCGGGCCACAGCAGAGAGCTGGACTGGAAGAGGAGCAACTGGGACTAGAACCCGGCACCCATATGGGATGCCGGCGCCGCAAGGCAGAGGATCAACCAAGTGAGCCACGGCGCCGGCGCCGGCTGCGGCCATTTAACTTTTTAAAAATTACTATTTATTTTCATTTTTATTTGAAAGAGAATGACAGAGACAGACATAGAAATATCTACATCTGCTGGCTCATTTCCCACGTGCCTACAATAGCTAGGGCTAGGTCAGGCTGAAGCCAAGAGCCCAGAAATCCATCTAGGTCTCCCACATGGGTAACAAGGACTCTAGTACTTGAGCTATCTGTTGCCTCCCATGTGCCTCAGCAGGAAGCTGGAATTAGGAGCAGAGTTAGGACTTGACCTCAGGGACTCCTATATGGGAGTGGCATCTTTAACTGCTGTGCCAAGCACCCACCCCTGAGGCCATTATTAAATATAATAAGGGCTATCTGAACATGAATGACATACCATGACAGTCCATGTGATAACTGAGAAGGCTACTAAGTGGCTAGTGTGATGCTGGACAATGGGGAGATTCGTACCCCGGGTTGGGGGAGAAGCAGGGTGGTGTGAGATGTCATTACACTACTCAGATTAGCATACAGTTTCAAAGTTATGAACTGCTTAGTTCTGGAATTTTCCATGTAATATTTTTGTGCTCTAGTTGACTACAACTAACTGAAATCACAGAGGACAACTGTGGATGTAGGGGAAGGGGTATTGCTGTACATGATAATTGTTGCCTGAAGAACAATCATGAATACCTGGTACTGCATTTCTGTAGTAAAATTTACTAAAGCAAGTGTACTTTTTCAAATGATTTATGGATCCAGTTTGTTCTGTTATGCTGCCTTCTAAAGCATTAACTAGGAAGTCTGCCTTCTTTTCTAGTTCTCTAGATAGTAGTTGATATATCTACAAACACACACATATAAGTATGTTCATGATAAAGAAGAGCCTTTCAAAAAGTTTATGGAAAATGCATATTATGAAAAAAGCTATGAATGACTTTCAAAATTATTTTATACCAAGATAAACTTATCTTTTTTCTTTTATTGTTTTTTAATAATTTTTAAATTTTTGAACTGACATTTAAAAATTATGTATATTTATGTGATGTTTTAATGTCTGAATGCATGTGGGAATATGTTCCTCAGCTTTTTACTCCAGGTTCTTTTCTCCACGTAAAACAAGAATTCAAAGCAAGGACAGAAGTAAAAAGAGAGTGAATACACATTCAGATTTAGTGTGGGCAACCACACAAGGAGTATGTTCTGTGCCTCCGAGGAGAGCCAGCCCTCCAGCAGTCTGGTGAAACCCTGAGTGTGATAGGGAGTGGTGCCCCAACTGAATATATCACCTGTTAGTATATTCACACTCAGTGTGAGTGAAGTCCTCTGGGAAGGTTCCATGATGTCTCCATGTGGAGCTTAGCTCACGCATGTTCATCCTGGCTTCTTCGTGGTGCTGGAGAAGACTTAGGAAAGAGTGTGCTGGACTGGCATGCAAGGGGGTGGATTTAAGGTGCAGGGCTAGAGACAGAAACTGTGGCAAATCTTCCAGCTTGTTATTTCCTGACTGACTCCTGGCCTAGCCCCATATCAAAACCATTCAACATTCATTTTTTCTAGCTTTTTCTTTCCTTTTCTAAAGGGAAAATATACAGTACGTTATCAACATCTATAGTCACTGTACTACTACTGCTTACTGATAACTCATGGCTTTTTTGATTTGCATTTCCCTGATGATTAATTATGTTGAGCTTTTCATGTAATTATTGGCCTTTTGTGTGTATTCCTCTAAATAAAAGCTCTAGACCTATTGCCAATGTGTGCGTGTGTGTGTGCATGCGTGTGCACACACATGCATGCTATTGAGTTGAGTTCCTAATAGATTTTGGCAACCAACCCTTTGTCAGATATTTTACTTACAAATATTTTCTCCCATTCTGTATGTTGTTTCTTCACTCTGTTGATGGTTTTTGTTTGATTAAATCACATGGGTCTATATCCACTTTTGTCTCCTCCACTTCTGAGGTCTGATCCAAAAAAGTCTTGCCCATTCCAATGTCCAAAAGTATTTCTTCTGCATTTTCTTCTAGTAGTTTCATGGTTTAACTTAACTTGCTGCTTTTGTTTTTATTTAATGTCTGGATGATATATCATTTCCTAAAGTGGGTTGTTAAAAGCCCCTACTATTACCATTCTAGATTCTCTCTCTCTCTTCACTTTGGTCTATTAATCTTTGTTTTAAATATTTGTATGCTCTGATATTGGGTGCATATATCAATTGTTATTCTACTTGCTGGATTGAACTCTTATCGTAATATAATGACCTTCCTTATCTCTTTTCTTTTACCACTTTTGGCTTAAAATCTATTTTCTCTGATATAGATGTGGCTACTCCTGATTTCTTTGGGGCTCCATTTGCATAGAATATTTTATTCCATCCTTTCAGTTTTAGTCTATGGCCAGTCTTGGAACTGAAGTGAGTTTCATGTAAGTGGTGTATAGTTTGGTCTTGCTTTTTCCTCCATTCAGTTACTCTGTGTCTTTTAATTGAAGAATTTAATCTATTTACATCAAAGTTAATTACTGATAGGTAAGTCATTACTACTACCATTTTGATACTTGGTTTCTAGTTTCACTGTAGTTCCTTTTTTTGTGGTTAAGTGATTTTCCTTCAAGTGTGTTTTGATTCCTTGTTTATGATTTTTGGTAAGTTTACCAAGATTTTTGCTTTGTGGTTACAATGATGTATTCAAAAAAACTTCTTTTGCTCATAACAAGTTGCTTTGAAATGATAGCAATTTGACAGTTTAGTAAAAATATATGGAAACAAAAAATGATAAGAAATGCAAATAAAGAACTCTGTACTTGTACTCCATTTATCATCACATTTGTCTTTCTTCTGTTTTTTTTTTTTTTAAGTTTCATTTTATTTATTTGAGAGGCAAAGTTATAATCAGAGAGGGAGAGACAGAGAGAGAGGTCTTCCATCCACTGGTTCTCTCCCCAAATGGCCGCAATAGCTGGAGCTGGACTGATCCAAAGACAGGAGCCAGGAGCTTCTTCTGGATCTCCCGCACAGATGCAGGGGCCCAAGTACTTATAGCACCCTACGAAGATTTGCTACAAGCCTACTGTTGGTGCGTCATTGCTGTTATACCACTAAAAGATGCACCAAGTTCAGATTTGTTCCAATTCTATAGTTGGTAAGTTGTTCAATATGAATTGTGAGAGTATCTAAAAAGGGGTAACCCATTCTTGCAAGCCTCTTTCTGGAGCTTGGGTAGGCACACAGATCTAAGTCTGTAGCCATAAATGCTATAATGCTAGCTCACACAAGTGGCCTACAACCTGCCATATCCAACACAGCAGATGGATAGGACCAAAGCCTGCACTGTTTTAGGCTATCAGCTGCTGAGAAGGACTTACTGCTGAAGCCCACTGCAACTAGCCAATCTGGGATGGAAGTCTGATCAACTGGGGCCCTGGGACTCAATTTGGCAGCGGAGCAGGTCTGGAGGCTTTGTGTGTAGGCACTGGCCTGGGAATGAGGGCTATTTCTACTGGTCCAATGTTAGGTTTTCCAAGCTTGCACTGAGTCCCAAGACACAGTCCTATAGTTCCTTGCTCTTTGCTCAATGTTTGGGGAGCATGATAAAGTCAGTTCTTAGCCTTCCAGGATGACACTAACCTGGGGTCATATCTTGATTTCATAGACACTAGGCCCTGTGTAGTCTCATGTGTGTTGGCCAAGCTCATATAAGACTGGCCGTGATAAACATGCAAACAAATCTGTCCCACCAGGGTCCAGGTCTCCACCTGAAGCTGTAATCTAATCTAGAGGCTCCACTCGCAAGCAGTGGCCTGGGAATAGAGGCCTTTGAGCTTTATCAGGTGCTAGGCATTTTTCAAAGAGAAAATGCAAATGGCCAACAGACACATGAAAAAATGTTCAGGATCACTAGCCATCAGGAAAATGCAAATCAAAACTACAATGAGTTTTCATCTCACCCCCATTAAAATGGCTTTCATATAGAAATCAACAAACAACAAGGATATGGGGAAAAAGGTACCCTAATCTGTTGGTGGAAATGTAAACTGGTATAGCCACTGTGGAAGACAGTATGGAGATACCTCAGAAATCTGAATATAGACCTACCATGTGACCCAGCCATGCCACTCCTGGAAATTTACTCAAGGAAATGAAATCAGCAAATGAAAGAATTGTCTACACCCCCATGCTTATTGCAGCTCAATTCACAATTGCTAAGATATAGAATCAACCCAAATGCCCATCAACTGAAGACTGGTTAAAGAAATTACAGGAGGCCGGCACCATGGCTCAATAGGCTAATCCTCCGCCTTATGGCGCCGGCACACCAGGTTCTAGTCCCGGTCGGGGCGCCGGATTCTGTCCCGGTTGCCCCTCTTCCAGGCCAGCTCTCTGCTATGGCCCGGGAGTGCAGTGGAGGATGGCCCAGGTCCTTGGGCCTTGCACCCACATGGGAGACCAGGAGAAGCACCTGGCTCCTGCCTTCGGATCAGCGCGATGCGCCAGCCGCAGCGCACTGGCCACGGCGGCCATTGGAGGGTGAACCAACGGCAAAAGGAAAACCTTTCTCTCTGTCTCTCTCTCTCACTGTCCACTCTGCCTGTCAAATAAAAAAAAAAAAAAAAAAGAAGAAATTACAGGATATGTACACCATGGAATACTACACGGTGTTAAAAAAAAATGAAATCCTGTCATTTGCAACAAAATGGATGAAACTGGAAAACATCATGCTTAGTGAAATAAGCCAGTCCAAAAGGACAAACACCATATGTTTTCCTTGATCTGTGATAACTAAGAGAGCACCTAAAAGGTAATCTATACAAGTGAAATTAACACTTTGAGATGTGATGACTTTGAACAGCCCTTGTCTCCACTGTTGAGGAACAGCTTTTATTTTCATACTATTTGTTGAACTCTTAGTATAGAGTTAATCTTATGTGTAAAAAGTTAGTTGAAAACAGATATTAGCAAAAAATAAGAATGGGAGGAGGAGAGGGAGGAGGAAGAAGGGTGGGAGGGCAGGTATGGTGGGAAGAATAATTATGTTCCTAAATTTGCATTTATGAAATGCATGACATTTGTATACCTTAAATAAAAGGTTTCTGGGAAAAAATCTTCTGTTTATAATGACAATTTATGCTCTGATAAAGTCATTGATTTTAATAATGCAAGTTAACTTGCAACATATATATATATATATATATGTGTGTGTGTGTGTATAAAACAAACCTATGTATGGCTGTGAAACATTTTTTGTATCAAAATAAACTTTTATCCACTTAAAAAAAAAGTCCTTTCCGTGGTTCTCAAACCATTCGTGATTAAGAACCAGTTTCTTTTTATCTCTTGAAGATCATTATAAAAGCACAATTAAAATTATTAGAAAAACGAAATTTAAGCAACTGTCATTCAAAATACAACACTGATGTTTTATTTATTGACTCAACAGATATAGAACTACTATTTCAAATTGCATAAATATTTGTAAACATATCCCAATTTTGCACTTGTTTTGGAAAAAGCTGTTTCTAGGACAGTGAATGTAGCACTAGCTGGAGATGGTGAAATAATCTTTCCAAAACATCGCAGTCAAAGGCCACCAGGAGTGAAACTGAACCCCTATCCCTAAAGCCTTTGATGTAGATTTTATCAGGTCTCAGTCTCCCTCCTTAGCTTGCAGCTCCTCTGACATCCCTGTGATGATTACAGATCAACTCCACACTAAAGAACAACTCACTAAATGAAGGGAGTGGTACAAGGGTCAGGCTGGCCCTGCAGACTCTGTAGTCAACATCCTAATGTTAGGCTCTATTTTGAGACACTTCACAGGAACTTAAAACCCTGATCAAAGGAAGTGATAACCATCTACCCACAGATCCCAGTTGGGCCAGAAGAACTCCCTGGCCTGCTATCACTAAGGATCCAAGGAAGGCCATGAGCACTGCACCAGCCAGAAACCCACACACAACAGTCATACACTGCTCAATTCCAACTTTCATCTGTAAGATTCACCACCCTTAATCCCTTGGGGAGTTCAGGAATTACGCAATTACTGCCTGATTCCTTGCGGTGTGCATTGCAAAATAAACACCTATTTTCTTCTCCTGCCTTGTGTCAGTGGGTGGGTCTGTGTGAGTGCATCCAGGGTTTTGGGGCTCTAGAGGAACCCAACCAGAGTGCACCTGTGATTGACAATGGGGATTCATAGCAAGGGAGATTGCACACCATGGGTCAACCTAGTGGGGGTAAATTAGAAAGAACTGCTTCAGAATTTGGCCTTGTATCAGGTAATAATGAGAAGTGGGTGCTATGGGCCTCTGTAGGGGTAGAAACATTTGAAAGAAAAAGGTAGAGGACATGGTGAATTGTGAGATCAGCAGGGACCCCCAAAGTCTGTCATACAGCAGAATCACCTGGCTGACTTGTTATGCCACAAGGTGCTGGGTCAAGCCCTCAGTATTTCTGCTTCAGTAGGTCTGGGGTGGGGCTTGAGAATTTGCATTTCTAACCAGTTCCCAGGTGTTGAGAATGCTGCCAGACCAGGTTGAAAAACACTGAAGAGGATGGCAGTAACAAAGGTGAGGATGTTTACCAGCCAATTCGAAGATAAAAACCCAGAGCGTTTTCCTGGTGACCACCACGGCCTCTCCAGATGCAATTCTAACACTGGACTATTACTGGTCTGTGAGGGAGAAGGTTCTCCTAAAAATAATGTGTGCAAATTGTTGACTGCTAAAGGTTGCAATTAACATTTAAAAAGCAGTTATATGTTCAAATAGGCAGATTGATTTTAAGGAAAAGGGTTAGAAAACCAGTTCTTCCACTGGATTATTCACAAATTTGTTTTTTTTACAAGTAG
The DNA here is from genome assembly GCF_964237555.1 of Oryctolagus cuniculus. Classification (NCBI taxonomy): domain Eukaryota; kingdom Metazoa; phylum Chordata; class Mammalia; order Lagomorpha; family Leporidae; genus Oryctolagus; species Oryctolagus cuniculus. The sequence goes on from NC_091432.1 coordinate 94,190,736, forward strand.
ATATTATAGCCATTAAATCCAGGGTAGCCCTTACAATCCTACCTTTAACTATTTTACCCTGCCAATACTAAGAATTCTTTAAAAGGAATATGGTTGTTTACTTTCCTGAAATGTTTCGATATCTTTACTAAAAACATGACATCTTACACTCAATTTTGTTCACTTTTTTTCTAGGTTATTTGGTGAAAAGAAGAAGTGATAAACAGGATTAGGGAGGGGTGATCCTCACTTGTGAAACACTGGATTTTATTTACTTTTCCTCCACATTTCCCTGTATGTAGGATAAAAGAAAAGAACTGTGACAGACTGCTTTGTGGTTTAGCTGGATTGCCTCCATCTTATAATTTATACTGAGATTCAGTTTATTCTTGACCTAGAAAAATTGAAAGTCATTCCAAGAGTCTATATAAAACTCATTGATGTGATTTTCTACAGCTTTTTAAAGCAAGTTACAAGCTGTTTTAGTTTTACTCTCTTTAGAAGGCTACAAGAACTTGGTAATTCATGAGAAATAGATCAAGTGCCTATAAATTATTGTTATGGAGGTAGGAAACTTGGCCCTCCCTCTAAAATGATTTTATCATCTCTCTAGAGATAATAGTCTTTGGCAGGGAGCTAGATCTTGGAAATCTAATAGAGCTTTTTTGGCATCATAATAAGAATTCTAATAAAAAAGATGATGAACTTGGGATTCCAGGCTTGTGCCTCCCCCAGCTACGTGGGAGCAGGAGCCACTCTGTCTTTGGTGAGGCATAACTTCAGTTTCTTCATTTGTGGAGATCTCTTGCCTTTTAGCTGTTATTGTGATTTTTCTCTTTGCAGCCACTAACTCAGATTTAAAGTTTGTTTATTGATTCACTTGAATGGCAGAGAGAGTGAGAGTGAGACAGAGCCTCCATCTCCTAGTCCGCTCCCCAGATATTTACCATAGCTGGGTTTGGGCCAGGCCAAAGTCAGGCGCCCAAAATCCAATATGAGTCTCCTATGTGGGTGGCAGGGCCCAAGTACTTCAGCCATGCCCTGCTGCCTCCTTACAAAGGCTAGCATGCTACATAAAACTTGTGCTAAGTAAATGTGTGCTTTGCTTCTTCTTCTTTTAAAGACGTATTTATTTATTTGAAAGGTGGAGTTACAGAGGCAGAGGCAGAGAGAGAGAGAGAGGAGAGAGGTCTTCATCCACTGGTTCACTCCCCAGATGGCCGCTACAGCCTGAGCTGAGCCCATCAGACGCCAGGAGCCAGGAGCTTCTTCTAGGTCTCCCATGCGAGTGCAGGGGCCCAAGCACTTGGGCCATCCTCCATTGCTTTCCCAGGCCACAGCAGAGAGCTGGATCAGAAGTGGAGCAGCTGGGACTTGAACCAGCGCCCATATGGGATGTGGGCACTGCAGGCAGCAGCTTTACCTGCTATGCCACAGTGATATCAGAAATGACCCTCTAAAATACATATGAAAATGTGGCCCCTTAAAGTTCCCCAGAGGTCGAGTCTGGGGTGCCACAAATGTTACCAGAATTTGGGGTGTCATACGATATCACCATATGCTTATTAATAAATCCCCAATATTAATAAGCACGAGAGGATTCTTGCCTAATATTTAGAGAAGAATTCTAAATATTGGCATAAATAAACAAGGCAGCATGGTACATTTTAGGCTTTTATTTAGTGAGAAAGATGCATAGGAGAGTGAGAGCTTTTTCTAACAGAGAGAGGGGTAAATCTGGGTTCATACCAAGCACCAGGAACCGGCCACGTGGAGGAGCATCTAGGCCAGGAAGCCTAGGGTGGGTGGCCCGAAGGCCATGCATCCTAGGGGCACAGGGCTATAGCCAGCCCCCTCCTGGCAAGAGGCTGGGGGAAAAGAAGAGAGAGAGGGCACACTGTGTCCTAGGCTTTTAACCCACTTCCAAAGGGGAGTGGTTAATCAACCTGACTGACTGGTGGGCACTCAGATGTGGCCAGGTAGGGGCATGAGGTCACACAGGGGTGTGGCGAAGGCATGGTCTTCCAGCTCACAAACCTAATCGATTTTAACCTGTATGCATGCTTCCCTCAACAGCACTGGCCCCTGCTTTTCTTCTGATCTTATTCATCTGTCATTTTAATATGGACCCAGTAGAAAAACTCCAAGAATGCATAGGTAGAAGTTTGCCTCTCCTATAGTTTAGGATCCTAGTTTGATTCAAATTCCCTATGGATAATAATGGGATGGAGGTCTTCCCCCTATATAAGTATCCATGGTCTTTAAAGGTAGATTTCAGGATTTGATAGGGTATACTGATCCAACATATTTACTTTTTCATGTGTTCTTTCAACAGTCATTGAGTGTGTGTGTGTGTGTGTGTGCTAGATATTCTACACTGATTGGGCTACAGAGACAAATTAGATCATGTTATTGTTCTCCAGGAAGTTCAGGCTTAATGGAGAGAAACAGACAGTATAAACTGGCTAGAATACAGTGTCATTGGTGCTATGATAAACAGTGTGTAAAGATAGCGAGGCTTTAAAGACTAACCGAGGATAAAAGAGAGATGACTATAGAGGAGAGGGTAGGAAAGGTCTTAAAAGGGAGTTGATCTTTGAGCTGAGTCTTGAAGATGGGAGGATCCTACCAGCAGGATGGGCAGTGAAAGGAAGACCAGTCCATGGGAACTGGCCAAACAGCACCGTGTGCTGAGTCAGCCTGGCTTGTGCTTGCCATGGGTGTGAGCTCCACAGGTACCACATCATGAAGAATGCTAGTTGCCACACTAGGAAATTTTGAAATATCCTGAGTGAGCTGTTCCTAAAAGTTGTGGAGCCCAGGGCAAGAGCACAGGTACTGATTCTGGGCTGGTCTTCGTATGTCTTTTCCTACAGCTCACACACATGGGGGATGAGTCCAGCCTACACTCCTAAGCTCTGTCCTTTCCTTCCTGGAAACATCTGCCCTGTGGCCATGTCTAAGGCATAAGGATGCGCTCTGACAGCCATGAATCATGGCTACATGATTCTGGAGGTAGACTCAGACCATCTGGGTTAGCAATTCCAGGAGTATCATCTTGCGTGGTGAAGGACACAGGTCTTTTTGGGGCAGCCCTTTGGATCCATGGGACTCTCGGTTCTGAGTGAGGTTGGGTAGACACAGGAGCTCTGAGTGGGACCTTCTGAACTTTAGAGGAGGTAGCAGACTTTTAAATTTCTTTATGTTTTTGCCATTAAGGAAAATATAGTGAATCATTTAGGTTTGATAATAAATTATTTATGGCCACCCTTCAATATTACTTTTGCCGGTGCCATGGCTCAATAGGCTAATCCTCCGCCTGCAGCACTGGCACCCCGGGTTCTAGTACTGGTCAGGGTGCCGGATTCTGTCCCGGTTGCTCCTCTTCCAGTCCAGCTCTCTGCTGTGACTCGGGAAGGCAGTGGAGGATGGCCCAGGTCCTTGGGCCCTGCACCTGCATGGGAGACCAGGAGAAGTACCTGGCTCCTGGCTTCAGATCAGCACGGTGTACTGGCTGCAGTGGCCATTGGAGGGTGAACCAATGGTAAAGGAAGATCTTTCTCTCCGTCTCTCTCTCTCTCACTGTCCACTCCGCCTGTCAAAAAATATTACTTTTGGTATTGTTTTGTTTACAAACTTTTAAACATGTGAAATTCATTGGGCTATAACTTGTAGACCTTCTGCATTACATAGGATAACAGTCATAAGGCATCACTGAATAGTGTTTAAAAGGGAGTGATAGTCACTTTATGTGTTAGAACAATCTGGCTTTGTGGAGATAAAATTGCAATTGGATAAATTAGGAAGAGTGTGTAATAATTCAAGCAGGAAACGTGGAAGACCTGAACTAAATCAGAAGCAATGGAACCAGAGAAGTTGGAGAATTAAGAAAGTTTAAAGGAATTGGTGACTTCGGGTTTGTGATTAAGGCAATTGGGTAGTGGTTCTAATCCGTGAGATAAAGATGTTGAAGGCAGCGTTGCATGAGCTAATGGGTCTGTTTTCAGCATTGAGAACTCAAGTTACATGTATGACACTCAAAGATTTGTCCAGTAGGCTGTCATATGTGTAAGCTGCTATTCTGCGGTGAGGACAGGACTGGAGACAGATTTGGAAGTTCCAAGGAAACATATGGCTGCCCCAGAACACATGGAAAGTGAAACTGCAGAGGAGAAACTCCCTGCATCCTACCAGCATCGCTTTCCTGAGATTAACATCAAGAAAGAGCTGGGGAAGCAATGCTGGAAACTTGGCCCAGTTTCTGGTGGGAAAATAGCAGGCGAGGCTAGTGAGCAGGGTGGTGTTAGAGCTGAGGCATGGTTGCAGTGTGGCAATAATTTGTGTAGAAGAGTAAAATGAGAATGGTCAACAGAGAGACCTTCCCTCCGGGGGATAGTCCATTAGTTACTAGATTTACACGCTGAGTCAGGAATCTATGGTGTACTGAGTCTGAGTTGGTTATCCAAGAATCAGGTGTATAAGCAACAACACATTTCCTTATACCTATGAAGCGACCTAGTTTTGACTCCAAGCTGCTATCCTATTGGGCTGGCAGGAAGGTAACATAAATCATTCCAGCAGCTTTGTATCCCCACCTCAATCACACTCTCTCATTGTGCTCAGGTTCCAGAGGCCTCACCTGGTGATTAGTCATCACTCTACTCCAGTTTCTGCTTATCTCCCCAATGTCTCTGCACAATCTTGTCAGGGCTGGCAGCTTCCAAGGGTTTCCCTGACACATTTAGGACACTGGGAATATAAACTCTGAAACCCAGTGTCCAGGGCTCTGTTTGCCTTCATGGACCTGGTGCCTTGAGTCTTGCTGCTGCTCGGGAGAATGACTGACAGCAGACACTGGGTCTTTCTGAATTGTAGTCCTGTAGGCTTCTCTCCCATAGTACCTCCACAGTCTGGGTAGATGTTTCTCCCTCCTGTTCTTTCATCACACATGTTCATGGCTTATCAAATCTATAACTTGAAACACATGTTTTTCTTTGCTCCCAGGAAGGGAGGACTTACTTCTTCAAAGATGAGGAGAAAGATTTGCATTTCACTTTCTAGTGCATCCATGAAAGGAAAGAAAAACTAAAACAGTTAAGATTACGCATTGAAATAATGTGATAACAATGCATCCCAAGGACCTAGAAAAAGAATAAGAAACTCAAAATTAGGGGGAAGACAGAAATAGTAAAAATTAGAGAACAGAATTGAAATAAAAAAGCATAAAAAAATTAAAAAATGCAAAGGATCAGTGAAATGAAGAACTGGTTTTTTTTTAACAAATAAACAAAATTGATAAACCGCTGGTCCAACTAAATAAAAAAAGAGAGAAGACCCAAATTAAATCTGAAAATAGATATAAAAATAGAAATCTAAAAACAGATATTACAATGAATACCATAATCATGAATTGCTACAAACAGCTACATGCCAATAAACTGGAAAATATGGAAGAAATAGATTTCTGGATACATACAATCTACCAAAATTGAGGCATGAAGACATAGAAAACCTGAATAGACCAATAACCAAGAAAGAGATAGAATCAGTAATAAAGACACTCCCAACAAAGAAAAGCCCAAGACTGGATGACTTCACTGCTGAATTCTACCAGACATTTAAAGAAGAACTAATTCCATTTCTTTTCAAACTATTTAAAATGATTGAAAGGGAGGGAATCATCCAAAACTTCTAGGGGGCCAGCATCACCTTAATCCCAAAGCCAGAAAAAGATATAACTCACAAAGAGAGCTATAGACCAATATTCCTGATGAACATAGATGCAAAAATCCTCAACAAAATACTAGCTAATCAAAATCAACAACACAACACCTGGACCTAGTGAGATTTATCCCTTGGATGCAGAGGTGGTTCAACACATGCAAATAAACAAATGTGATGCATTACATTAACAAATTCAATAATAAAAGCCAAATAATTATCTCAGTAGATGCAGTGAAAACATCTGATAAAATACAACATTGTTTCATGATAAAAACCTTAAGCAAATTGGGTGTAAAAGGAACATTATTCTACACAATCAAGGTAATATATGACAAACCCACAGCCAGCATCAAATTGAATGAGGAAAAAGAGAAAGATAAGAAATGGGATTAGGAGATGGAGGAGGAAGAATGGTGGGAACGTGGGTGTGAGGGAGAGTAAGGTGGGAAGTACCACTATGTTCCTGAATATGTATATATGAAATACATGAAACCTGTATACCTTAAATAAAATTTAAAACAAAACAAAAAACAAAAAGAAATTGACATCTTGAGATTTGATATTGTTTATAGCCCTTGTCTATACTCCTGAGGAATAGTACACTTTCTACTTGTTGAATTCTTTATCTAGTAGAGGATTAACCTTTGATTATTGAGTAAATTGAAAGCATGGTATCTAAGAAATTAAAAGCAAAATAAAAAAGGAGGGAGGAGAAGGGGTGTGGGAAGTGTTTCTTTTTTGTTTAAAACTGTATACGTGAAATACATGAAATCTGTTCTCTTCATGTAATTAAATAAACTTATTTATTTATTTTAAAACTGATGTGAGCATTTATCCCCTGCTACATCCTAATAGAGAGGGGTGGCAAGTGCGGGGAAGAACCCAGGCCTCTGCAGGACTGGATGAATGAGACAATTAGTGGGACAAGCAATGGGGGGTGGGGAGAGATGGCTAAAGGAGATGGCTTTGGATTTGGGCTTCCCTGATTGTCACAACGGAGCATTTCAAGGGGCCTGTACTCAGAGTGTCCAGATGAAATGGAATATTCCCAATTGCCAAGCAGAGTGGGTGTAGAGAGGAGGAGGGGTTGGGGTATGTGCATCGGTATGCAGCCTCACGCGTGCTTTCTCACCTCCAGTCAAGGTGGCTTTGAATGCTGTGAGACTTGACACTGGGGCCTGTGGCCAGGGTTGGCTGATCTGGATTTAACTACCTTTTCATTTAGAATTTTACAGTTCACTTCCTTTGTTTAATTGATCTTCAAACTATCTGGAGAGGTCAATGTTACAATTTGTTCTTTGCTGATGGAAACTTGAAGCTCAGAAAGGCAAGCCAATTGACCATAGTAACACAGGTCATTGTGGTGTCGACCCCACCAGGCATTGTATGTTCACCTGCAGGGATAGTGTATGGCGCAACACTGACATTTTGAGGAAGAAATGGGCTACTGCTAATGATTGTGCCAGGACTGCAGGTGTAAACTGGAATTCCCCTATGTCAACCTGATTATTTCTATTTTTCTCAACATCTTAAAACAAGAAATGGTAATTTTGGCAATCCCTTCTGCTTTCAAAAGTCCTCCATTTTACTGATCTGTAAACTCAGTTTTACTATTTCCTCCCTTTCAGAAAGATAACAAGTGCTGCCACTCCCTTTGTGAAGGCAGTGTGACTCTTCTATCAAAACCTGGTGAGAGCTGTGCAATAGAAGTAGACTACAGAGCAGTCCCCCTTGTGAACACAGAAGCAAAGTGCCCTAGTATGAATCAACTAACTGAATTAAGTAATGATTAAAAAGATAGATAACAATTAAAGAAATATAATATACCATGACCAATTGTAGCTAATTTTTAGGAATATAAAGAAACGACCCTATATTGAAAAATCTATTAAAATAATCTCTTTTATTAATAAACAGAAGAAAAAATTACTTACAAACATTTCAACAGGTACAGAAAAGGCATACCATAAATGTTTACACTCATTTATAAGTCGTTAGTGAAAAACCAGAAGCAGAAAAAAATTTCCTTAATATGACAAAAAATTTTTATCTGGAAAAACTTGAAAATATTTTTTCTTTTTGGAGTAGGAGCAGAACAAGAATCCCTGCTATGATAAAGTCAGCATCACACTGGAGATTCATTCCAATGGACTGAGACAAGAAAGAATGCTGACAAATATAAAGATGGGATGAGAAGAGATAAAATTGTCATTTTCAAGTGTTAGGATCATTTATGTAAAAAAAGCTAAAGAGGGGCCGGCACTGTGGTGTAGTAGGCTAAGCTTCCGCTGTCACCGACATCCCATGTGGGCTCCAGTTCATGTACCAATTGCTCCACTTTCCATCCAGCTCCCTGCTAATTGCCTGGGAAGGCAGCAGAGGATGGCCCAAGTGCTTGGGCCCTTGCACCTACTTGGGTGACCCAGAAAAAGCTCCTGGCTCCTGGCTTTGGTCTGACCCAACCCTCCCCATTGTCGACATTTGGGTAGAGAACCAGTAGATGGAAGATCTCTGTCTCTCTGTAACTCTGCCTTTCAAATAAATAAATAAATAAATCTTAAAAAATATTAAAGAGGGTCAGCACCTTTAATAGGCTAATCCTCCGCTGTGGTGTCAGCACACCGGGTTCTAGTCCTGGTCGGGGCGCCGGATTCTGTCCTGGTTGCTCCTCTTCCAGTCCAGCTGTCTGCTGAGCCAGGGAGGGCAGTGGAGGATGGCCCAAGTGCTTGGGCCCTGCACCCCATGGGAGACCGGGAGAAGCACCTGGCTCCTGCCTTCGGATCAGCGCGGTGCACTGGCCGCAGCATGGCGGCCGCAGCGGCCATTGGGGAGTGAACCAACGGCAAAGGAAGACCTTTCTCTCTGTCTCTCTCTCTCACTGTCCACTCTGCCTGTCAAAAAAATAAAGAGAAAATCCCCCAAACAGACAATTCATAAGTTTCAAATACCTTTTACTATATTGTTATAATGGTTCTATTTTATTATTGTTATTCTCTTACTATGCCTAATTTATAAATTAGACTTTAGCATATGAAAAAACACATCGTTTGTTACTGCATGTGGTTTCAGGTGTCCACTGGGGCTCTTGGAACATACCCTCCTGGATTAGGGAGACTGCTCTGGGTGTGAGCCCAGCTCAGACATGAGTTTCTCCTCTCTAGGACTGTGAATGCTGACAATGCGATGCAGATGAGGTGCAGAGATGGAGGGACAGTGTGTCAGAATTTTCTCAGCAACCTAGCCATGGTCTCCCTGCTGTGTAGCTATGTCTGCTGTTCCCTTGGCTCCTGCCAGTCTCTGAGCTTGTTTTTCTGATCTTCTCCCTGATTCTGTGAATTCTTTGTTTTTATTTACTTTTTATTTATTTTTTATTTAGTAAATATAAATTTTCAAAGTACAGTTAATGGATTACAATGGCTCCCCCCCCATAATTTCCCTCCCACTCACACCCCTCCCATCTCCCGCTCCCTCTCCCATTCCATTCACATCAAGATTCATTTTCAATTATCTTAATATATACTGAATTGATCTTCTGTATATAAAGTAAAGATTTCATCAGTTTGCACCCACACAGAAACACAAAATGTAAAATACTGTTTCAGTACTAGTTATAGCATTACTTCACATTGGACAACACACTAAGGACAGATCCCACATGAGAAGTAAGTACACAGTGACTCCTGTTGTTGACTTAACAATTTGACACTCTTGTTTATGGCGTCAGTAATCTCCCTGGGCTCTAGTCATGAGTTGCCAAGGCTATGGAAGCCTTTTGAGTTCACCGACTTCGATCTTATTCTGACAGGGTCATAGTCAAAGTGGAAGTTCTCTCCTCCCTTCAGAGAAAGGTACCTCCTTCTTTGATGGCCCCGTTCTTTCCACTGGGATCTCACTCACAGAGATCTTCCATTTAGGTCTTTTTTTTTTTTTTCCAGGGTGTCTTGGCTTTCCATGCCTAAAATACTCTCATGGGCTCTTTAGCCATATCCGAATGCCTTAAGGGCTGATTCTGAGGCCAGAGTGCTATTTAGGACATCTGCCATTCTATGAGTCTGCTGTGTATCCCGCTTCCCATGATGGATCATTCTCTCCCTTTTTGATTCTGTCAGCTAGTATTAGCAGACACTAGTCTTGTTTGTGTGATCCCTTTGACTCTTAGACCTATCAGTGTGATCAGTTGTGAACTGAAATTGATCACTTGGACTAGTGAGATGGCATTGGTACATGCCACCTTGATGGGATTGTATTGGAATCCCCTGGCATGATTCTAACTCCACCTTTTGGGGCAAGTCAGATTGAGCATGTCCCAAATTGTACATCTCCTCCCTCTCTTATTCCCACTCTTATATTTAACAGGGATCACTTTTCAGTTAAAATTTAAACACCTAAGAATAATTGTGTGTTAATTACAAAGTTCAACCAATAGTACTAGAACAAAACAAAGAGAAAATACTAAAATGGATAAAGTATTACATTGTACATCGACAGTCAGGACAAGAGCTGATTCTGTGAATTCTTTGATATCTTCCCCAACAAACTCCATTTCTGCATTGAGTTAGAATCAGTATCTATTTCTTCTAATCAAGCATTTGGAATTGAGAGTGTTTCCAAAATGTTTTTATAACTTCCACATAGTAAAATACACCTTCATGAAGATTTAAGACCTGGGGTTGGTAAACTTTTTCTGTCAAAGTCCAGATATTGAAACATTTTAGCTTTTGGCGACTGGATACAACTCAAGTCTGCCTTTGCAGTGCTCAAAAGAAGCCATAGACATAGAACATAATGAAATGAGAGTCAGCATCTTGTAATTCAACTCTACTTAAAAATATGGTCAGTGAATTGGGGTTTGATTCATGGGCTGTAGTTCTCTGACCCCCAAGACAATTATGAAAAAGAAAAGAAAAAAGGACAGATTCTATTTGAAATTGAAATATACTACCCAGTTGTAGTAGGTAAAACAATATGGTTCTGGTACAAGAACATATAAAACATGGAATGGAATAGAATCCAGAAACAGGCATATGAGCATTTGGGTTATTTAAATATTTTGTATGAAAAATTAGTTGTCTATGTAGGAATAAATAAATTAGATGGTCACATCTGGCAAAAACAAAAACAAAAAAAGAACTTAAATATAAACAATTAAAGCTGCCAGAAGAAAATGTGAAATATCTCCAGGGCTTTAGGGTGGGGAAGAATTATGTCAGGGCAGCGTTAAACTGCTCTGCATTCTCGAAGCACACATCAGTAGGGAAAACGATTGGGTTTTGAGAGCAAGTCAGCCTGCACTGCAGTGTGAATGCTTAACCCAGAGCACAGTCACCATTCACGGCACCCAGGTCTCATAAAGCAGTGGTGGCTGAATGATCTCCTGGTTTATGAAAAGAAAGGAAGCTCAGGCCGGGGCGTGCATTGTGGTCAGCATAGGTAATACCTGGTCATTTTGTTTGTTTTTGATTTGTGTTTATTCTTGTCTTTTTTGACAGGCATTACAAAGACTTTGGGGACATAGCACCAGGGCTTCGAATCCAATTAACATGTGCTAGCCGTGAGAATTTCCCTTTTTATGAAGTGAATGGAATAATATCTACCTTTCAGGGTTGCTATAACTGTTAGAATGTTAGTATGGATTGAAGATGATTGTACTTTTTTTAAAAAAATATTTATTTGAAAGGCAGAGTTAGAGAGAGGAAGAGACAGACAGAGAGGTCTTCCATCTGCTGGTTCACTTCCCAAATGGCTGTAACGACCAGGGCTGGGCCACACTGAAGCCAAGAGCCTGGAGTTTCTTCTGGGTCTCCCACATGGGTTCAGGGGCCCAGTTACTTGGGCCATCTTCTGCTGCTTTCCCAGTCCATTAGCAGGGAGATGGATAAGAAGTAGAGCAGCCAGGACCCAAACCAGTGCCCATATGGGGTGCTAGTGTCGCAGGTGGTGGCTTTACCTGCTATGGCACAATGCCAGCCTTTGGTTGTACATTCTTTATCATATACTCCAATTGGGAAGTGGAGGTTTTTTTTTTTTTTTTTACCTTTTATTTAATGAATATAAATTTCCAAAGTACAGCTTATGGACTACATTGGCTCCCCCCCCCCCATAACTTCCCTCCCACCCACAACCCTCCCCTGTCCCGCTCCCTCTCCCCTTCCATTCACATCAAGATTCATTTTCAATTCTCTTTATATAAAGAACATCAGTTTAGCATATATTAAGTAAAGATTTCAACAGTTTGCACCCACATAGAAACACAAAGTAAAAAATGCTGTTTGAGTACAAGTTATAGCATTAAATCACACTGTACAGCACATTAAGGACAAAGATCCTACATGAGGAGTAAGTGCATAGTGACTCCTATTGTTGACTTAACAAATTGACACCCTTTTTTATGGCATCAGTAATCACCTTAAGCTCTTGTCATGAGTTGCCAAGGCTATGGAAGGAAACCTTTTTGAGTTCACCGACTCTGATCATATTTAGGCAAGGTCGTAGTCAGAATGGAAGTTCTCTCCTCCCTTCAGAGAAATGTACCTCCTTCTTTGATGACCTGTTCTTTCCACTGGGATCTCACTCGTGGAGATCTTTCATTTAGGTTTGGTTTTTTTCAGCCAGATCCGCATGCCTTAAGGGCTGATTCTGAGGCCAGAGTACTGTTTAGGACATCTGCCATTCTATGAGTTTGCTGTGTATCTCGTGGAAGTAGAGTTTTTTTTAAAAATTAATTTATTCTGTTGTTCAAGAAATATTTAATGAGTGCCTACTCTGTCACATGTTCTTCTATGTGCCTAATAAAACATAAATTCCTTGCCTGAAAGTAGTTAAAATGAACTTTTAATGAACCTTTTAATCATGGTTGATGATGTGATGGCTATTAAGATGATCAGAATATTAGACTAGCCAAAACAACTTATTTATCTGATAATGACATATAAGGACATGTACAAATTGAAGTTCAAAGAAAAGCTGTCCTAAGAAAGTTACAATTAACATTTAAGTATTAATCCTTAACAGATTGAATACATACGATTTAGCCACCTGAAATTTCTTATTATTTTTATTCTTTTAATTTTATTTTCCTCATATTTGAACGGCACAGTGACAAGGGAGAGAAAAAGAGAGAGAGGGAGAGAAAGAGAGAAGAAAAGAGAGAGAGAGAGATATCTTCCATGCACTGGTTCACTTCTCAGATATCCACAACAGCTAGATCTAGGCCAGGACAAAGCCATGAGCCCAAACCTCAATGCCACAATTTTGGTGGCAAAAACCCAACCACTTGAGCCAGGGAACACAATAGCAGGAAGGTGGATGGGAATTAGAGATGAGATTTGAAGCCTGGCACTCAAATATGGGCAAAGGGCACAGGAGATGGCTTATGTGTGCCACATTGTTATGCGCGCACCAGCAATTTTAAATTTAAATCAGGCTCTGTCATAGGGAGATTACTGATGCCATAAACAGGAGTGTCAATTGGTAAAGTCAACAACAGGAGTCACTGTGCACTTACTCCTCATGTAGGATCTCTGTCCTTAACGTGCTGTACACTGAGGCTTAATGCTATAACGAGTACTCAAACAGTATATTTCACTTTGTGTTTCTATGGGGGTGCAAACGATTGAAATCTTTACTTAATGTACACTAAACTGATCTTCTGTAAAAAAAAAAAAAAAAAAAAGAAAAAAGAAATTATCAATTCCCAACTTGACTCTCACTGGGATTAAACATGACAATAGGTCTGATCTGATTTCATCATCATTTAAAAAAAAAATCATCTATTATTTTTCACTTTATGTTTCTGTGTGGGAACAAACTGTTGAAATCCTTACTTAAGGTATACTAAGCTGATCTTCTGTATATTAAGATAATCGAAAATGAATCTTGATGTGAATGGAAGGGGAGAGGGAGTGGGAAGGGGGAGGGTTGTGGGTGGGAGGGACGGTATGGGGGGGAAAGCCATTGTAACCCATGAGTCGTACTTTGGAAATTTATATTCATTTAATAAAAGATAAAAAAAAAATTTAAATCAGGCTCTGTGTTACCTGTCATTTACAATGTAACACCATCATTTTATGGAACGTGTGTGAATGAAAATTTTAATTTGACAACTCAAATAAACATTCATTCATCATTCACTCAAACAACTATGCAGCAAATATTTGCTGAACAATGTTCCTGTGTTAGTGACTGTGCTAGCAGTTTGTGAAAAACTGAACGATACAGACATAGCCCTACCCTTTCTGCCAAGAGCTCTGCTTTTCACATTGTGGGGAAGGAGAAGATATCTGAAAAAAAATTTTTTTTGGTTTAATCATATTTTTTATGATAGGATGACTCCGTAGGTTAAGAGTATAACCAATTTACTTTGAGACAAATTCTTTCCTGATTGACACAATCTAGTCATCAATAACTACAAAGTGTAATTAGTTGCCACGTTTGGGTGGAATTTCAATCCATTATTTAAGATTCCCAAACATTTTTGTGTAGCTGCTTGCTTTTATTGTTGGGTAGGTAAACTTGCTGGTGTGAGAGGCAAGGGAAAACACCTGTCAAATGCATTCATATGATGTCATGGTGGTTCTCTAGGTCTGTCACATGAATGTCTAGTACACACGCATGCAGACAAAACCGACAGGTGCTCTTATCAAGGATGGCAAACCCACCCCTACTTTGTAACTCGATAAAGCATTGCATCTTGGCCTGGAAATTCTCAATCCTAAAGAAGATGCCTCACAAAAGACCACAGGGACAAGTGACTGTCCTTTGTTCCTGTAGGCTTAACTCCTATTTTTTGGTGATCGCAATTCCATGTTTCTTTCTCACCAGTGAAAGCTGCAAAAGCCTACAGTAGATCACAGCTGTCCCTCAGCTGGGGGTCATGCCAAAATGCAACTTCCCTTCCTGTTTGTGTTTCCCAGTGACTGAAGAAGTCACTTTCACACACTCAGAATAATCTAGCGGTCAATGGCCAGGGCTCACCTTTCATGACAGCCTTTTATATTTGTACAAAATGTAACATTTTCCCCCAAAGAAGCGGCTGTGATCACCACCATCATGGTGTACAGATTCACGTCATCTGGAGAGTAACGTGCTGTCTCTCAATTAGCTTTTTATTGGCTGCGGCATCGACAGCTGGGAGGCAGGAGATGACAAGACAGTACAACCACAGCTTACCCTAGTTGATCCACACAGGGTTTTTGTTGTAGCTAGCACACTTTGGGTTAGAATTCATCTCTTCTGGTTTAAAGGACAGTTTCACAAGAAGAACAGTGACCCCTTGTGGCAATTTTGAAGGCACAAATTCTGAAGTACAAATTCTTTGGCTTTCTGGCTTGAAAATAGGGATGTGTGTATACTGCCTCCTTTTAATTCTGGCCATGTTTGTGATTACTTTTACCAATAGAATAAGGCAGAGATGATTAGAACGGACTTTTATGATTACGTAAAAACCATAAAACTGAAAGTGAGACTAGTGGGGCCTTTGAGTGGGGTTAAGGACCAGGTCACCCTGCTGCCTGGGACCTGCCTCTGCCCCTCACCCCTTTTAGGGATGCTGGTCTTGGTCCCAGCAGCACTGCTTTTAATCAACCTTCCTGCTAATGCACCAATGAAGGCAGATGTACCAAGTACTTGGGTCCCTGTTACCTACGTGGAGACCAGGATAGAGTTTCTTGGCTCTTAGCTTTGGCATGGCTCAAAGTAGGGGAGTGAACCTGCACGTGGAAGATTCTCTCTCTCTCTCTCTCTCTCTCTCTGTGTGTGTGTGTGTGTGTGTCTTTCCCTCTCTCTCTGCCACTCTTTCAAATAAAGTCAATATATTAATCTTTAAAATAAAGATGAGACCCTTGTGCTGATGATGCCATGTGTAGGCAAAATGTTTTATAATCCCAGTTGAGCCCAGATTTCCAGCCACCTACACTGGTGTAGCCGACATGCGAAGCAGGCCACCTCAACACCCTCCAGACCTGCCCATCTTTCCCAAGACACAGGAGGATTGCCTAAGGAACCTTGCCTGAATCCACAAAGTCATGAGATGAATGGATTATGTCTGAAGCTGCCATGGTCCTCCAAAAGCAAATACCAAGATAAGGTTAGACATGGAAGAAGCTGTAGGGGGAACATCTACGAGGACAAAGAGGGAGGGAGTGGAGTAGGTGGGAAGAGCCTGCAAATCATGGTATAGCTCTGGAGTCAGGAAGGAGCATGAGCAGGAGGGGTCTCTGGCTAATGCACAAGGTTTGCTAGGCTGGGAGGGCATCCCCAGGCCTGTTAGAAAGCTTCTGTGTATCTAAAATACTTCATGACCAAACTGGAGTTTTGGACTTGTGAGTTACTTGGGGCATACTAGAATCAGAAATCCATTAGAGGGGCCGGCAGCACTGTGGTACAGCAGGTTAATGCCCTGGTCTGAAGCACTGGCATCCCACATGGGTGCCGGTTCAAGTCCCTGCTGCTCCTCTTCCAATCCAGCTCTCTGCTATGGCCTGAGAAAGCAGTAGATGATGGCCTAAGCCCTTGGGCCCCTGTACCCACGTGGGAGACCTGGAAGAAGCTCCTGGCTCCTGGCTTCGGACTGGCACAGCTCCGGACGTTGCAGCCAATTGGGGAGTGAACCAGCTGTTGGAAGACCCTCCCTCTCTCTCTCTCTCTGCCTCTCCTTCTCTCTATGTGTAACTCTGACTTTCAAATAAATAAATAAATCTTAAAAAAAGAAATCCATTAGAATAACTTGTAGAATTCCAGTATTAAGACTTTCTCCCGGGGCTGGCACCGTGGCACAGTAGGTTAACCCTCCGCCAGCAGCACCGGCATCCCATATGGGCGCCGGTTCTAGTCCTGGCTGCTCCACTTCCAAACCAGCTCTCTGCTATGGTCTGGGAAAGCAGCAGAAGATGGCCCAAGTCCTTGGACCCCTGCACCCACTTGAAAAACTGGGAAGAAGCTCCTGGCTCCTGGCTTCAGATTGGTGCAGCTTCAGCTGTTGCGCTATCTGGGGAGTGAACCAACGGAAGGAAGACCTTTCTCTCTGTCTCTCCCTCTCACTGTCTGTAACTCTACCTCTCAAATAAATAAATAAAATCTTTTTTAAAAAAAGACTTTCTCCCTCTCACATTGCCTAGGCCTCTATTATAACTCCTAATGTGTAGTATAATTATTTCTTATATAGTTACTTTATTCATCAGATTTTGAGATTCTTGAAGACAAGTTCTGTATATTTCATTTCTGTTTCCCTTTTTACCATCCCAGCTCCTGGTCCAGTGAATGCTTGTCGAAGGACTGACTGAAAATAATTGTTAAATCATCTTTCCTGTGTAGCTCTCAGAATAGCTCTCTGGATTTATTTGTAAGGAATCCTTTGTCGATGAAATATCTTTAAATGATGGAGAAAAATCACATGAGAGCTAGGAACTTTTCTTGAATTGTACTCTGCTATTTGTATATTAGTAAATATATTTTATAATCTTATCTGTTGGCAATGATCTGCCTTTTTCTGACAGGATTATGGATTGAAGAGTTCATAACTCACAAGACTGATATTTTAGCTGACTTCCTAAAAATCAAATCTGAGCTTGTGTATTCTGTTTGAAGGTCTTCCCTGTAGCCCAATGCAGAGGATTCCAGATTTTTGGATCTCATGGATTAGTATTATTTTAAAATATTGAGACACTGGTATTTATCTTGTAAGGCAAGAACATTAAAAACAACATATTGCTTGCTATTACTATAATTTTACAAAAGAAAGAATATATTTACAACGAAATGTAAAAAATGGGGGAGGAAAGGAAAATCATTATGTTCTTAGAATTGTATCGACAAATCACATTGAATGTTAAAAACTGATCAAAATTAAAATAAAAAGGAGTGAAGTAGCATATGGGATCTCTTTTCCTGCCCCCATCAAATAAGTAAAGATTGTTAAATACTTTTTTAACAACAACAAAATAAGAAACAAATTTTTTCAGAATTAAAAAGTGAAATGGATGGAGATAAATCACAAACTTCCTACCTTATCCTTATTATTTTTCATTCCTTTGCACTTTGCTACCAACTTATTTATCTGAGTTTGAAGACTATCAGTTGCAAATTAAAATTTCACCTTATTTATTTAAGCCTTTCCCAGTTAGTTCTCAGCCCAGTCTTCAGCTTCTTTTCATCTGCTCTACATACCTAGTGGTTGTGTTTGTAGGAGGTGGGAAGCAGAACAAGGAAGTCATGGGGACGACACTGTATTTTCACAGAAATGACAGAGGAGTACCACTCATCACAACTGCTCATGTTCCACTGGCTGACACTTGGTCATAGGAACCTATTAGGGAGTCTGAGAATTCCAGTCTGTGGCTGTGAACCAAGAAATAGCTAGAACTTGGTGCTTCTATTATTTTTAAATTTTATTTGTTATACAAGTTTCATATATTTCATATATACATATTTAGGAACATAGTGATACTTCCCACCCTACCCTCCCTCCTGCTCATACTTCAACCCTTCTTCCTCCTCTCTCCCACTCCCACTCTTAACTTTTACAATGATCAACTTTCAGTTCACTTAATGATTGTAAAGTTAACCCTACACTAAACAAAATAGTTCACCAAATAGCACAAATGGAAAAAAAAAAACCCACTGTTCTTCAACAGAAGAGACAAGGGCTGTAAACAATCATCAGAGAGATCTAAGATGGCAGAATAGGGAGGAAGCTTACTGCTCTAGTGTAGGAGAAGATAGTTTAAAAAAGTGGAGAGAGTGCAGTCTTAGGGAAGAGTTAGGGAGAAAATGGCAGCAGAAATATCCACATGAATTAGAGGGACACTGTGGACCTTTGTGGAGGATGTGGACACAACTCAGGACCTCAGTAGACGAGCACATCAGAACCAGCTTTGGAGTGAGGTAAGACCAGACTGCAGCAGCCCAAGCCACTGGTGCTAAAGCTGTGGGAAGAGCCTGGTGCAAGTCCAGCTTACAGCCTTATAGGGGACAGTGTACCTGCCAACCTAGAGGAGAAAAAAAATAGGGGCACATTTCTCTGTCCCCAACCACCAAGCACTGGCATCCTGTAACAAGCTGAGAGAGGGCAGGCACCATTTTGGACATATGTAACAGCTGTGCCAGCTTGTGTCTATACACCCAACAACCAGCTGAGATGCCTGAGTCTGGCTGGGAGAATTGATGGGGGCTGGGTGCTCATGACTGTGGGAGCCTTGTGTGCTGGGACTGTTTGAACACTGTCTCTGTGGGAGGGCACAGGGTGTGGCTGGGACTTTGGGCTGTCACTGTTGGTGGCTCACATGCTCGGGGCTCTCTGATTCCCTGGTAAGGGTCATTGCTGCAGGAGCCATGCTTACACCAAGAACTGCACATGTCCTTTGTGTGGTTCTTGTGGCAGCACAGATGAATACTGTACCCACTGGGGAAACAGCCCAGGCACTGGTCTCCTTTGAGGAGAGGAGGTGTGTGTGAAACTATGCCAAGAGAGCAGAACAAACTTCCCCTCTAATAAAAAAAAAATTTACCACTCCCAACCTGGGTGTCACCTTTGATACTCCCTTTACCCTGGAGCACTGAACAGAGCTCCCTGCAACACCCAGCACATGCCTTGGGGTATTCACTGAGAAAGTGGATACTCCACAAAGTCACAAAAGCATAGTTCAAAGATAAAAGCTATCACAGGGGAAAAAGAACATAACATTTCAATACTAGAATGTGCAGATGAAGCAACTGAAGAAATACCTGAAGTAGAATTTAAAAATTTGATTGTAGGATTACTTAGAAGTAATCAGATGCAAGTCCAGAAACTAATGAAATCTGTACATGACATGAAAGAAAATTTCTCCCATGAAATTGAGATCTTAAAGAAACATCAAAATGAAATCTTGGAAATGAAGAATTTAATAGAACAATTAAAAACTGTGGTGGAAAGCCTAAACAACAGACTATGTGATGCAGAAGAATATCTGAGTTAGAAGAAAAATCACTAGAAATTTTACAGTTAGACCACAAAAAAAGGAAGAAATTAGAAAATTTAAAAACTGTTAGAGATCTAGGGGATATTACCAAATGACCCGACATATGGGTCTTAGGAGATCCTGAAGGTGAGGGAAGAAAAGAATGGATTAAAAGGCCTTTTTAGTGAAATAACTACAGAAAACTTCCCTAATTTGGAGAAAGAAAGGAATGTTTTAGTACAGGAAGCACATGAACTCCTAATATACATGACTAGAAAAGATCTTCACCAAGACACATCGTAGTCAAAGTCTCCACAGTAATCTTTAGAAAAGATTGCAAAACGTTCAGAGAGAAATGCCATATTACTTTCAGAGGATCTGCAATTAAACTCACAGCTGACTTCTCATCAGACACCTTACAGGTTAGGGGAGAATAGCAAGGTATATTCTGAGTCTTAAGAGAAAAAAAAAAACTGTCAAAGCATAAATACTGTACCCTGCAAAGCTCTCATTTATGAATGAAAGTGAAATAAAGACTTTCCATAACATAAGAAATTGAAAGAATTTGTCCTCACTCATCCAGACTTACAAAAGATGCTTAAGGATGAGCTACACACAGAAACACAAAAATATGGTCATCACTACAAAAGAAGGTGAAGGCAGAAAATCTCCCAGTAAAAGCACAAAGGAAATCCAAGTTAAAAAAAGGATTATTTATGGAAAAAATGGCAGGGCAAAGTTGTTACTTATCAATAATCACATTGAATGTAAATGGCCTCAACTCTCCAGTTAAAAGATACCGACTGGCTGAATGGATTAAAAAACAAAACCCATCTATTTGCTGCCTAGAAGAAACACATCTCACCAACAAAGATACACACACACTGAAAATGAAATGATAGAAAATGATATTCCATGGCAGGTGCCATGGCTCAATAGGCTAATCCTCTGCCTGCGGTGCTGGCACACCGGGTTCTAGTCCTGGCTGGGGAGCCGGATTCTGTCCCGGTTGCTCCTCTTCCTGTCCAGCTCTCTGCTGTGGCCCAGGAGTGCAGTGGAGGATGGCCAAGTGCTTGGGCCCTGTACCCGCATGGGAGACCAGGAGAAGCACCTGGCTCCTGGCTTCAGATCAGCGCGGTGTGCTGGCTGCAGTGGCCATTGGAGGGTGAACCAATGGAAAGGAAGACCTTTCTCTCTGTCTCTCTCTCTCACTGTCCACTCTGCCTGTCAAAAAAAAAAAAAAAAAAAAGAAAGAAAGAAAGAAAATGATATTCCATGCTAATAGAAACCAAAAAAGAGCTAGTGTAGCCATCTTAATATCAGACAATATAGACTTTAACACAAGAACTGTTAAAAGAGACAAAGAAGATCACCATGTAATGATTAAGGGATTGATTCAAAAGGAAGATGTGACTATAATAAATGTATATGCACCTAATTACAGGCGACCTGGCAATTTAAAAGAAATGTTAATGGATCTAAAAGGAGACATAGACTTCAATACAATAGTAATGGGGGACTTCAATACCCCACTTTCAGCAATGGACAGAATAAAATCAACCAGACAGAAAATCGGCAATGTTAATAGACACTATAGACCAAATGGACCTAACAGATATTTACAGAACTTTCCATCCTACAGTTGAAGAATACACATTCTTCTTACCAGTACATGGAACTTTCTCTAAGATTGACCATATACTAGGTCATAAAGCAAATTAAAAAAAAAATCAAAATCATACCATGGATCTTCTCTGACCATAATGGAATGAACCTGGAAATCAGCAACTCAAGAATCTCTAGAACATATGCAAACACATGGAGCCTAAAAAATATGCTCCTGAATGAACAGTGGGTCACTGAAGAAATTAGAGGAGAAACCAAAAAATTTCTGTAAACAAATGAAGATAACAATAAAACATAATAAAACTTATAGGATACAGCACAAGTAAGGTTAAGAGGAAAGTATATAGCAATGGATGCCTACATCAACAAATTGGAAAGGCGCCAAATAAATGAGCTATCAATGCATCTCAAGGACCTAGAAAAACAACAGCAAATTGCAAAAAAATCAAAATTAGGAGAAAAGAAATAATTAAAATTAGAGAAGACATAAACAAAATTGAAACCAAAAATATACAAATGATCAGCAAAAAGAAGAGCTGGTTTTTTGAAAAAACAAACAAAACTGACACACCATTGGCTCAACTAAACAAAAAAAAAAGGAGGGAGAAGACCCAAATCAATAAAATTGGAGCTGAAAAAGGAAATGTAACAACAGACACCACAGAAATAAAAAGAATTATCAGAAATCACTACAAAGAGCTGTATGCCAACAAACTAGGGAAATCTAGAAAAAAATGGACAGATTCCTGGACACATACAACATACCTAAATTGAGCCATAAAGACATAAAGAATCTAAACAAACCAATAACCAAGATGGAAATTCAAACAGTACTAAATACCTTTCCAACAAAGAAAAGCCCAGGACCAGATGGATTCACTGCTGAATTCTACCAGACATTTAAAAAACTAACTCCAATTCTTCTCAAGGTATTCAAAACAATTGAAAGAGAGGGAATCCTCCCAAACTATATGAAGCTAACCTCACCTTAATTTCTAAACCTGAAAAAGATACAACATAGAAAGGGAATTACAGAACAATTTCCCTGAAGAACATAGACACAAAAATCCTCAACAAAATACTAGCCAATTGAATTCAACAGCACATCAGAAAAATCATTCACCTGGATCATGTGGATTTATCCCTGGTATGCAGGGATGGTTCAACATTCACAAATCAGTCAATATAATACATCATGATAACAAATTGAATAAAAAAACATATGATTATCTTAATAGATGCAGAGAAAGCATTTGATAAAATACAACACCCTTTCATGGTGAAAACTTTAAGAAAATTCTTTATAGAAGGAACATTCCTCAGCACAATCAAGGCAACTTATGACAAACCCATGGCCAACATCCAACCAAATGGGGAAAAGTCAGAAGCATTCCCCTTGAGATCCAAAAGCAGACAAGGATGGCTACTGTCATCATTGCTATTCAATATAGTAATGGAAACTTTAGCCAGAGCCATCAGGCAAGAAAAAGAAATCAAAGGGATATAAATTGGGAAGGAGGAAGTCAAATTACCCCTACTTGCAGATGACATGATTCTATGTAGAGGGGATACAGAAGACTCCACTAAGAGACTATTAAAACTCATAAAAGAGTTTGGTAAAGTGGCATGATATAAAATCAACAGCCTTTGTATACAGACAATGCTATGGCTGTGAAAGAACTTCTAAGATTAATCACATTCAAAATAGTTTAAAATAAATCAAATACCTTGGAATAAATTTTACCAAGGATGTCAAAGATCTCTATGATGAGAATTACAAAACATTAAAGAAAGAAATAGAAGAAAATACAAAAAAATGGAAATATCTTCCATGTTCATGGTTTGGAAGAATCAATATCATCAAAATGTCTGTGCTATAAAAACAGTTTATAGATTCAATGCAATATCAATCAAATTGCCAAGGACATTCTTCTCAGATCTAGAAAAATGATGCTGAAATTCATATGAAAACATATGAGAACCCGAATAGCTAAAGCAATCTTATACAACAAAAATAAAGCTAGAGGCATCACAATACCAGATTTCAAGACATACTACAGGGCAGCTATAATCAAAACATCTTGGTAATGGTACAGAAAAACAGATGGGAGCCCAGCTCCGTGGCTCACTTGGTTAATTCTCCACCTGCGGTGCTGGCATCCCATATGGGCGCCGGATTCTAGTCCTGGTTGCTCCTCTTCCAGTCCAGCTCTCTGCTGTGGCCCAGGAATGGAGGAGAGGATGGCCCAAGTGCTTGGGTGCCTGCACACCCATGGGATACCAGGAAGAAACACCTGGCTCCTGGCTTCAGATTGGCATAGCTCCATCTGTAGCGGCCATTTGGTGGGTGAACCAATGGAAGGAAGACCTTTCTCTCTGTCTCTCTCTCACTGTCTAACTCTGTTAAACAAACAAACAAAAAAGATGGATAAACCAATAGAACACAATAGAAATGCCAGAAATCAATCCATGCATCTATAACCAACTTATCTTTGACAAAGGAGCTAAAATCAATCCCTGGAGCAAGAGCAGTCTCTTCAACAAATCGTGCTGGGAAAACTGGATTTCTGCAGAAGTATGAAGCAAGACCCCTACCTTATACCTTACATAAAAATCCATTCAAAATGGATTAAAGACCTAAATCTACAACCTGATACCATCAAATTATTAGCGAACATTGTGGAAACCCTGCAAGACATTGGCATAGGCAAAGACTTCTTGGAAAAGACCCCACAGGCACAGGCAATCAAGGCCAAAATTCACAAATGGGATTACATTAAATTGAGAAGCTTCTGTACTGTAAAAGAAACACTCAGGAAAATGAAGAGGCAACTGACAGGATGGGAGACATTATTTGCAAACTATGCAACTGATAAAGAGATCAAGAAACTCGACAACAACAAAACAAGCAACCCAGTTAAGAGACGGGTAAAAGACTTAAACAGGCATTTTTCAAAAAGACTAAATCCAAATGGCCCACATTCACATGAAAACAATGTTCAGGATCACTAGCTTTCATGGAAATGCAAGTCAAAACCACAATGAGGTTTCTTTTTTTTTTTCTCATACTATTTCTTGAACTCTTTACTTAACATAGAAGTAATCATATGTGTATAAAGTTAATTGAAAATAGATCTTAGTAAAAAATAAGAATGGGATTAAGAGAGGGAGAAGGAAGAGGAGTGGGAGGGCAGGTACGGTGGAATAATCACTGTGTTCCTAAAGTGTAATTATGAAATGTATGAAGTTTGCATTCCTTAGATAAAAGGTTTTGGGGGAAAAATAAAAAAGTTAAAAATAAAAAAAAAAGTTTAAAAAAAAACATCAAATCTCAGTATGTCCATTTCACTCCAAAACATTACATTTTAGGTACTTCATTAGTTACCTTGGATCAGGAAAAACATATGGTATCTTTTTGGGACTGGCTTATTTCACTAAGTATAATGGTTTCCAGTTGTACTGTGAATGTAAATGGCCTCAACTCTCCAGTTAAAAGATACAGACTGGCCAAATGGATTAAAAAATAAGACCCATCTATTTGGTGCTTCTATTACTAAGATGTCTGGAGAAAATAGCGATCTTCCCAGTTCACTCCCTCTGGCCATGCATGGAGCCACACTCACCTTTCTTCCCACCATAAAGTGTAATTGCCACCTGCCTGCAACTTGGAGTCCTGCCTGGGTGCTGCACCCATCTCACAGCCCAGAATCTCTGAGGGATATCCTCTCCTCTTGCCTGAGTGTCAGGGTGGCTCATGCCTCCCACATCTACATCCAATATGTATTGATGATGGGGAATGGTATATCTGCAACAAAGGCTCTTTCAGAAAATGGGAAAAATGCACAGGATTCACTGGTTTAAAACAATGGTGAAATCCTACTGAGCAGGAAAACAGACTGCTTGCCCTGGCAATTCAGTGCATTCTTGGTTATACCTCATTCGGTTTTCTGTGATGAATTATCTGTTGTTCTTCACCCATTATTCTCTTAGTAAGAACTAGATATATATCACAATCCTCCCCCTACAGCTGCAAGATTGGTGTGCCTGATCTCTCTGCTATGTCATGGTAGGAATGGGCTGGAGACCCCAGAGCATAATGATTTATAGAATAGGCAGTTCATTTCTCTCCTACTTAATAGTCCAGGGTTGTGGTTCCAAACAGGGAGTGGCTTTTCTACAATGAGTCATTTAAGGACAGATTTTGGTGTCAATAATGCATAAGTTAAGCTTCTTCAAGAAGGAGACCTAAGGGGCCATGGTGTGTGCAATGGGTTAAGCTGCCACTTAGGATGACTGCATCCCATATCAGAATGCTAGTTTGAGTTCCAGCTGCTCCACTTCTTCTTCTTTCTAAAAATATTTATTTATTTATTTATTTGAAAGGCAGAGTTACAGAGAGGCAGAGGCAGAGGCAGATTATTTATATATATATATATATATATATATACACACACACACACAGAGAAAGATTATATATATGTGTGTGTGTATATCTATAATGTGTGTGTGTATATATATATATAGAGAGAGAGAGAGGTGGGGGAGAGGGAGAGAGAAATCTTCCATCTGCTAGTTCACTCCCCAGATCGCCACAATGGCCAGAGCTGTGCTGATCCAAAGCTAGGAGATAGGAGCTTCTTCTGGGTCTCCCACACTGGTGCAGGGGCCCAAGGACTTGAGCCATCTTCCACTGCTTTCCCAGGCCATAGTAGAGAGCTGGATTGGAAGTGGAGCAGCCAGGACCTGAACCAGTGCCCCCATGGGATGCCAGCACTGTAGGTGGTGGTTTTACCCACTACACTGCAGTGCTGGCCCCACCTGCTCCACTTCTGATACAACTTCCTGCTAATGCACCTGGGAAAGCAGTGGAAGATGGCCTGAGTGCTGTGGCTCTGTCACCAGATGAAGCTCCTGTCTCCTCGCTTTGGCCTGGTACTACCTTGGCTGTTGCAGTCATCTGGGTAGTCTCTTTGTTTTTCCCACTCTGTCACTTTGCCTTTCAAATAAATAAGTAAATTAATCAATTTTTTTTTAAAGAAGGGGATTTAAACAACACAGAATTTCATTTTTCTTTTTGTACTCCCAGGAGCTGACTGGAAAGCTGAGACAAGTAGAGTGACTTGGGGCTCCTGTAGAATAGAGCTGCCCACCTGCCCCAGACTGCTCACATCTGGACTGTGACATGGAGGAGAGACAGAGTCCTACCTTGCTGGAGCTCTCTCCAGTCAGCATTGCAGGATGGAAGAAGGAAGAAAATCAGAACACTGAGAGTCAGCTCCCCGTAAGCTTTCCTGTAAAGCCCACGTAACATTCCTGTACACCTGTCATTACTTCTGCTTACCACCTGACCCCAAGGGAGATTGAGAAATGTTGCCTTTGATCCAGAAGGAACAGTGTGTAGTGAAAAATACGGGGTCTCCAATAGCAATGGGAGAATAGATGCCGAGGCAGGCATCTGACAGTCTTTGCCATCCATCTAAACACTGGTGGGGTGATTATTTGGCTTATCAGTCTGTGACAACAGTCTTTTTGTTAGAGGGAGGGAGGGAGGGAGGGAGGGAGAGAGGGAGAGAGGGAGGGAGAGGGAGAGAGCGAGTGCGAGTGAGCACACTCCCATCTGCTGGTTCACTTTCCACATGTCCACGATGACCCTGGAGCAGGGCTGGACTTGAGGTTGAAGCTGGGAGACAGGAACTCAACCACATCTCAAATCATTCGAGCCATCACCACTGGCTTCCAGGCTGCGCATTAGCAAGAAGCTGAAATCGGAGTGCAGATAGGTATCAAACCAAGCATTTCCATATGGGATGCAGGAGTCTTACCTTTTAGACCACATGCCTGCCCGCTATGTAAAGTGGCTTAGTTTGTTCATCTGTACTGATATAAAGTAGTGGCTATGAATGGTTAATCATTATTAAGGAAGTTGCAGAAGATATGAAGCTGGAAAAAAAGAACTCTACAATTATAGCATGTCACTAAAAGTAATCTCTTGCATGCTAATAAAACTAAAATTGGAATAGCTATAATTTCTTCACTGAATTATTAACTCTGCAACAGTAAATAACTTGTTCCTTTTTGGTACAAATTTTTGAAAAAGACACTTTGAGATAATTCGTGTTATTATTTCTTCCCTAGAAACAGTCAGTTTATTTTTCATTTGAAGTCAGTTCTATTTTTATCTTCATCTTCTACATTAAAGGAACCTTTGCTTGAAAGAATTTTGTTGCTTGTTAAAAAACACTAAATTTTGTTATTATCATAAAAGGAATTCATATTCATTATAGAAAAGACATGTATGGAAAGCCCCTGGAAAATGATCACTAGTACCATTTTGTTCTTTATTATCCTATATCAGAATATGTACCTATGCTTATATATATTTTAAAATACACTTAAAATAGGACACTAAATTCAGTACATATGTTTTTCAAAGCTTAATTCTTTTTTTTTTTTTTTTTTTTTTTTGACAGGCAGAGTGGATAGTGAGAGAGAGAGACAGAGAGGAAGGTCTTCCTTTTGCCGTTGGTTCACCCTCCAATGGCCGCCGCGGCCAGCACGCTGCGGCCGGTGCACCTGGTCTCCCATGGGGTGCAGGGCCCAAGCACATGGGCCATCCTCCACTGCACTCCCTGACTTAATTCTTAATAATGGTCATCTTTTTTTTTGTGAAAATTCTTTTCTCCAATTTAAATTTTCATTGCACTAAAATATGCATAAGAACAAATTTACTATCTTTATTATATTTTAAAAATGCTATTATTTAGGGGCTGCCATTGTGGGGTAGCAGATAAAGCTTACAACAATGGCATTCCATATGGACACTTGTTCATGTTCCGACTGCTCCACTTCCAATTCAACTCCCTGTTAATGCACCTGGGAAAAGCAGCAGGAGATGGCCCAAGTGTTTGGGCCCCTGCGCCCATGTAGGAGATCTGGATGGAGTTTCTCTGCTGCTGGATGGAATTCCTACCTCTTGGCTTTTGCCTGGCACAAACCTGACCTTTGTAGCCATCTGGGGAGTGAACCAGCAAATGGAAGATTTCTCTCCCTCTCGCTCTCCTGGTCTCTCCCTCTCCCTCACCTATCTCTAGCTCTTTTGAATATATATATATATATACACACACACACACACACACACACACATATATATTCGCTATGTATATTCGAATATACATATCTTAAAAAATGTATTTATTTAAGAGGGAGAATGAGAGACACACAGAGAGAGAAGGCGCCATCTGCTGACTGACTCCCCAAATGTACAATAGCCAGCCAGATGCTGGGAGAAGCCAGAAGCTGAGAAAGCAATCCAGGTCTCCCATGTGGGTAGCATGAGCCCATCACTGCTGCCCCCCAGGTTCTGCATTAGCAGGAAGCTGGAGGCAGGAGTTGGAGCCAGATATGGAACCCAGATATTCCAATATACAAAAGTGTATCTTAGCTCGTGTATTAGCTGTTTGGCTAAACATCTGCCTCTCGATCATTTTCACTGCACTGTTCAGTGGCATTAAGTACATTCATGTTGCTGTGCAACCATCAAACCACCACCACCTTCTGTATGTTTCCAAAATGGCTGCAGTAATTTACATTCAAACCAACTGTCCATGAGGGTTCCCTTTACTCCACATCCTTGCCAACAATCGTTCTCATTCATCTTTCTGCGGACAGCCATTCTCATAGTGTTGTGGGAGTGGAGAGTAGGAAGGTGAGGACCAGGTATGGGTTCTTCTGAGCCTCAGACAGTGAATTGAATGAAGCTCACACAGACAAAAATACAACAGCAAAAGCTGATTATAGGAAAAGGAAATTCATTTCTTAAGAGAGTAGAAGCAGGCTTAGAGTCAGAGCTCAGATTGAGGCTGAGACTTGAGGTCCTGAATGGGAAAAATGGTGTATTTTTATAATGGTGTGGGGCCCTAAATGTGGCTTTGAAGACCCCTGGTGTAGAGGTCCTTTGGCCACTGTCTATCTCTACATGGCTTCTAAGTGAAGGGTTTTCAAGCTTGCAAGGTTTTTTTCTTAACTTTCCCAATCAGTCCTCTTTTTGTTTCCTGCCTCAAGGTTTTGGATAAGGGAGGCAGAGATGGAGAGAAAGAGACAAACTATTACAGAGTTTTGGAATTTGCTTTTCTCAGTTTTCTGAGTTAACCCTTAGCTGTCTCCTGCTTCAGTAGGTGTGAGGTGCTATTTCATTATATTTTTTTCCTTGTAGATCGTCTGGGAGCAGCTTTTAAAAAATTATTTATTTGAAAGGCATGGGGAGGGGTGCTGGTGCTGTGGCACAGTAGGTTAATCCTTCGCCTGCGGCGCCAGCATCCCATATGGGTGCTTGTTCTAGTCCTGGCTGCTCCACTTCCAATCCAGCTCTCTGTTATGGCCTGGGGATACAAAGAAGATGGCCCAAGTACTTGGGCCCCTGCACCCATGTGGGAGACCTGGAAGAAGCTCCTGGCTCCTGGCTCTGGATCGGCACAGGTCTGGCTGTTGAGGCCATTTGGAGAGTGAACCAATGGAAGGAAGACCTCTTTCTTTGTCTCTTCCTCTCGCTGTCTGTAACTCTACCTGTCAAGTAAATAAATAAAATCTTAAAAAAAAGAAAGGCATAGAGGAAGAGGGAAGGAAGGAGGGAGGGGGGAGAGGGAGAGGAGGGATGGGGAGGGGGAGGGTTAAGTGAGGGGGAAGGGGTAGAGGGGAGGGAGAGAAAGGGGGAAGGAGGAGAGGGGAGGGAGGGGGAGAGAGAGAGAGAGAGAGAGAGATCATACTTTCATTAATTCACTCCCCAAATGTCTGCACAAGCCAGGACTGGGCCAGGAAGTCAGTCTGAGTCTCTCACTTGTACCTCCTAGGATGCACATTAGCAAAAAGCTAGAAGGAACACAGGCACTCTGATATGGGACGTGGGCATCCCATGCCGCTTTAGCTTTGATACTGCTGGGTCAAATGCCTGCCCCTCTTGGTGGTTTTGATTTGCATTTCTCTGATGATTAGTGTGGGGAGCAACTGGGAGCAACTCGGACTAGACTAAGTTACTGGAATTAAGACTTATTCTATGCATCTGCTCTCCCACAATATGGCGCTGAGAAGGGAGAAACAGCTTCTACACAGCTGCCTCCAGTTCAACCAATAAACTGTAGGACTTACTCCTGATTGGAGGAGAGCAGCGTACTCAGCTTGTGGGTAGCAGAGTTGGGATTGGTGGAAGAGGACTATAAAGGAAGAGAGAGCCAACATGCACCAGGAACATCTAAGGGGAACATCTGAGGGAACACCTGTGCAGCCCCCGAGAGAGCCGGCCGGTGGTGTGCCGCTCCCCCGCGGAAGTGGGGAATGTGGCAGGGGGAACCGCCCTTCCACGGAGGTGGAAGGGACAGTAGCCAACCCGGGAAGAACCAGCAGCAAACCCGGGGAGGGCCGAGCAGACGAAAGAACAGCTCAGGGTCCTGTGTCGTTCCTCCACGAAGAGGGGGAGCGACATAATGGTGCCATGACTCGGATAGGAAACCTAGGCAGGGTTTAGTGTCGTTCCTCCACGAAGAGGGGGAGTGACAATTAGAAATGTTGAACATTTGTGTCCCTTCCATTGACAAATGCCTGTTTCGATCCTTTGCTTACTTCTTTGTCAGGCTACTTGCTTTCTTGCTATTGAGTTGCTATTGAGCAGCGATGGTTCAAGTGATTGGGTTCCTGCCACCCATGTGGGAGACATGGATTGAGTTCCTGGTTTCCAGCTCCCACCTGGCACTGGGCAGGGAGTCAGCGGATGGGAGTTCTGTCTCTCAAATAAACAAATAAAATAAAAAAACTTTCTCTGTTGATCTGTGATTAGATCTTTTAAAGGAACAGTTCCTATTGGATTAGTTTATCTTTAAATGTACCATACTTTCTTATTGTTTTATATATATATCCTTATTTTTTTGGTTGAAAACTGGACATTTGAATTTTTTTAAACTTTTATTTAATGGATATAAATTTCCAAAGTACAGCTTATGGATTACAATGGCTCCCCCCCCCCCATAATGTCCCTCCCACCCGCAACCCTCCCTTTCCCACTCCCTCTCCCCTTCCATTCACATCAAGATTCATTTTTGTTTCTCTTTATATACAGAAGATCAGTTTAGCATATATTAAGTAAAGATTTCAACAGTTTGCTCCCATAAACATAAAGTGAAAAATACTATTTGAGTACTAGTTATAGCATTAAATCTCAATGTACAGCACACTAAGGACAAAGATCCTACATGAGGAGTAAGTGCACAGTGACTCCTGTTGTTGACTTAACAAATTGACACTCTTGTTTATGGCCTCAGTAATCACCCTAGGCTCTTGTCATGAGCTGCCAAGGCTATGGAAGCCCCCTGAGTTCACTGACTCTGATAAATTTTAGACAAGGCCATGGTCAAAGTGGAAGTTCTCTCCTCCCTTCAGAGAAAGGTACCTCCTTCTTTGATGACCCGTTCTTTCCACTGGGATCTCACTCGCGGAGATCTTTCATTTAGTTTTTTTTTCCCCAGAGTGTCTTGGCTTTTCATGCCTGAAATAGTCTCATGGGCTTTTCAGCCAGATCTGCATGCCTTAAGGGCTGATTCTGCAGCCCTAAAGGCACTCGGATCTGGCTGAAAAGCCCATGAGAGTATTTCAGGCATGGAAAGCCAAGACACTCTGGCAAAAAGATCTCTGTGAGTGAGATCCCAGTGGAAAGAACAGGTCTTCAAAGAGGGAGGTGCCTTTCTCTGAAGGGAGGAGAGAACCTCCACTTTGACTATGACCGTGTCTAAACAAGATAAGAGTCGGAGAACTCAAGGGGCTTCCATAGCCTTGGAAACTCATAACTGGTGCATAGGGAGATTACTGATGCCATAAACAGGAGTGTCA
The DNA here is from genome assembly GCF_964237555.1 of Oryctolagus cuniculus. Classification (NCBI taxonomy): domain Eukaryota; kingdom Metazoa; phylum Chordata; class Mammalia; order Lagomorpha; family Leporidae; genus Oryctolagus; species Oryctolagus cuniculus. The sequence continues at coordinate 94,222,871 of NC_091432.1, forward strand.
ATTGGTAAAGTCAACAACAGGAGTCACTGTGCACTTACTCCTCATGTAGGATCTCTGTCCTTAACGTGCTGTACACTGAGGCTTAATGCTATAACGAGTACTCAAACAGTATATTTCACTTTGTGTTTCTATGGGGGTGCAAACGACTGAAATCTTTACTTAATGTACACTAAACTGATCTTCTGTAAAAAAAAAAAAAAGGAAAGAAATTATCAATTCCCAACTTGACTCTCACTGGGATTAAACATGACAATAGGTCTGATCTGATTTCATCATCATTTAAAAAAAATCATCTATTATTTTTCACTTTATGTTTTTGTGTGGGAGCAAACTGTTGAAATACTTACTTAAGGTATACTAAGCTGATCTTCTGTATATTAAGATAATCGAAAATGAATCTTGATGTGAATGGAAGGGGAGAGGGAGTGGGAAAGGGGAGGGTTGTGGGTGGGAGGGACGGTATGGGGGGGGAAGCCATTGTAACACATGAGTCGTACTTTGGAAATTTATATTCATTAAATAAAAGATTAAAAAAAAAATAAAACCAGAAAAAAAAAAAAAGGGCTGATTCTGAGGCCAGAGTGCTATTTAGGACATCTGCCATTCTATGGGTCTGCTGTGTGGACATTTGAATTTATAATGTAGTAATGCTGGAAATTGGAATCTCTCCATTCCCAGAATTTGCTGGAGTACTTTTTTCATTTTCATTTTTGCTGTTTTGATTGTTGTAGGCACCTCTGTGCAAAGATCAGCCTAGGGTGTACGCTTAAGGTCTCAAGTCTTCACAGAGTCTGAGCCTTCTCCAGGGCTCAGTGGTGAGCTTCTGATTTCCTCTGCAGGTGCAATTGCTCTGGAATATCATCCATGTCTGTTCCCAAAAGGGGAAAACAAAAAACAAATTGGGAGAGAAAAAGACAGCAGCCTTTTAGATCCTCCAGCAGTTACATGGGGCAGAGGAGGAAGAGCTTGTTGCAATGAAAGAAAGTGAAATGCAGTTGTCACCTCTTTGCATCTCTGTGATCAGAAGTCAGAGATCAGAGCACAGATCCCCATATTTGGAGGACAGGCTCCTTTTTGCCCAGTCTGGCTCTTGTAAGCTGTGTGCAAGGATCTAGGAACAGAGGTACAAGTGCCTGCCACAGTGATGGAGGGTAGACAAAGAGCTGCTCCTGGGCTAAGTGCTGAAATTGACTATAAAGTTTTTCACTCCAGCTAGAGAAGGGTGGAAGCGTGGACAGGAGGGTGGGTAGGGTGGGGGATTGCTGTATCCCTAAATTTGTACATATGAAATGCATGAAGTTTGTTTTTATCAATATTTTACTTAAGGTACATAAACAACCAACCCCCAAATTTCTAGAGTCCTGAAGTGGTTGTATATCAAGATCTTGCCAGTGCAACTGTTGTCCGGGAGGTCAACAGATTGCAGATGGTTCCTATGCTGCTGTCTTCCCAGATTCACCGTCTTTGTTTCTTTATAAAGTTTTAAGGGATGGGCACTTGGTGCAGCAGTTAAGATGCTGTTTGGAAATCAAACCACAATGAGGTTTCACCTCACCCCAGTTAGAATGGCTTTCATACAGAAATCAACAAAAAGGCCGGCGCCGCGGCTCACTAGGCTAATCCTCTGCCTTGCGGCACACCCGGTTCTATTCCCGATTGGGGCGCTGGATTCTATCCTGGTTGCCCCTCTTCCAGGCCAGCTCTCTGCTGTGGCCAGGGAGTGCAGTGGAGGATGGCCCAAGTGCTTGGGCCCTGCACCCCATGGGAGACCAGCAGAAGCACCTGGCTCCTGCCATCAGATCAGAGCAGTGTGCCGGCCGCGGTGCGCCGGCCGCAGCGCGCCGGCTGTGGCGGCCATTGGAGGGTGAACCAACGGCAAAGGAAGACCTTTCTCTCTGTCTCTCTCACTGTCCACTCTGCCTGTCAAAAAAAAAAAAAAAAAAAAAAAAAAAAAGAAATCAACAAAAAATGCTGGCAAGGATATGTGGGAAAAGGTACCCTAATCCACTCTTGGTGGGAATGTAAACTGGTAAAGCCACTATGGAAGACAGTGTGGAGATACCTCAGAAATCTGAATAAAGACCTAGCATATGGCCTGGCCATCCCACTCCTGGGAATCTACTCAAGGGAAATGAAATCAGCACATGAAAGAACTATCTGTACCTCCCTGTTTATTGCAGTTCAATTCACAATAGCAAAGACATGGAATCAACCCAAATGCCCATCAACTGAAGACTGGATAAAGAAATTATGGGGGGAGGGTGCTGTGGCGTAGCAGGTAAAGCCACATCCCATTTGCTAGCATCCCATATGGACACTGGTTCGAGTCCTGGCAGCTCCACTTTTGATCCAGCTCTCTGCTATGGCCTGGGAAAGCAGTGGAAGATGGTCCAAGTCCTTGGGCCCCTGCACCCGTGTGGGAAGACCCAGAGGAAGCTCCTGGCTCCTGGCTGTGGATTGGCTGAGCTCTGGCCATTGAGGCCAACTGAGGAGTGAACCAGCAGATGGAAGACCTCTCTCTCTCTGCCTCTCCTTCTCTCTCTGTGTAACTCTTACTTTCAAATAAGTAAAATATTTTAAAATAGAGAAATTATGGGATATGTACACCATGGAACACTACACAGCAGTAAAAAAACAAAACAACAACAACAAAAAAAGAAGTCTGATCATTTGCAACAAAATGGATGAAACTGGAAAACATCATATTTATTGAAATAAGGCAGTCCCAAAGGGACAAATTCTATATGTTCTCCCTGCCCTGTGATAACTAATAGAGCAACTAAAAGACAATAGTTGGAAATGAAATTGACACTTTGAGAAGCAATGATTTTGAACAGCCCTTCTCTTGACTCTGAGGAATAGCTTTTTATTCTATATTTTTGTTTATCTTTTCCTTTATAATATTTTCCATATCTTTTTCATGATTCATTGAAGCTATACTTAACATAGTTAATCATATATGTATAAAGTTAATTGAAAATAGATCTTAGTAAGGAATAAGAGTAAGAATATGAAAGGGAAGAGGAAGAGGGGTGGAAGTATGGTGGGAAGGTAGGCACAGTGGGAAGAATTACCAAGATCCTAAAGTTGTAACTGTGAAAGGTATGACATTCACAATTGTGAAGCAATATAGACCTACATCCATTCCTATGGACTTACTTCTAAGGGTACAGCTATAGGACCCCAAAATCCCTTAAGCTGGCTAAAAAAAAAAAACCAGCTTAAGTGTTATCAAGATCAAATGAATAGGAATAAGTGGTAAAGTGACTATATAGATAGGATCAAGTGTTAAAGTGATCATACAAATAGGACTGTTTGGAAACAATAATAGAATAAAAAAGGAGTGAAGGCTCCAACATGGGAAGCAGTCCATACAGCAGACTCATAGAATGACAATCCCTTTAAGTGACACTCCAGTCTCAGAATCAGCCCTTAAGGCATTTTGGTCTGGTTGGAAAGCCCAGGGGGAGCATTTCAGGCATGGAAAGCCAAGACACTCTGGAAAAATGTCCTACATAAAAGATCCCTGTGGGTGAGACCACAGTGGGAAGAAGTGGCCACCAAAGAAGGATGTACTTTTCTCTGAAAGGAAGAGAGAACTTCCACTTTGCTTATGGCCTTGTTGAGCTAGTGGACCCAAAAGGCTTCCATAGCCAAGGCAGCTCATGTCAAGAGCCTTGGGTGATCACTGATGTCATAGATAAGAGTGTTGCTTGTTAAATAAACAACAAGAGTCACTGTGCACTAACTTCCTATGCAGGACCTCTGTCCCCAAAGAGTTGTATCATGAGACTTAATAGTAAAACTTGTTCTAAGAATAATTTCCTTTTAACGTATTAAGTGGAGGATATTATTATGTCTCATAAATTATAGTTATGTCCAAGAGCTCACAAAAGATGTATAATCCTTGAGTTCTTTAAAGAAAATTAAGTTTTGAAAAGGAAAGGAGATGGCACCAGCACACCGGGTTCTAGTCCCGGTCAGGGCGCCGGATTCTGTCCTGGTTGCCCCTCTTCCAGGCCAGCTCTCTGCTGTGGCCAGGGAGTGCAGTGGAGGATGGCCCAAGTCCTTGGGCCCTGCACCCCATGGGAGACCAGGAGAAGCACCTGGCTCCTGCCATCGGATCAGCGCGGTGTGCCGGCTGCAGCGCACTGGCCACGGTGGCCATTGGAGGGTGAACCAATGGCAAAGGAAGACCTTTCTCTCTGTCTCTCTCTCTCACTGTCCACTCTGTCAAAAAAAAAAAAAAAAAAAAAAAAAAAAAAAAAAAAAAAAAAAGGAAAGGAGAAGGAGGAAGGAAGGAAAGGGAGGGAGGGGGAAACTGAAATCACCTTCAAGAAGCAAGAACATAGAACAGCCCTTGTCTATGATGTTGAAGAACAGTTCTCTTAGTTTTTTTTTTTTTTATTGCATTATTTCTTTCTTGCTTTCTTTCTGTTTCTTTTTGTTTCTCAGACTAAACAGGAGAGGGAGGAGGAAAGAAGGAGTGGGTGGGATGGTAGGTAGGGTGGGAAGATTTACTATGTTCCTAATGTTGTATTTATGAGATACATACATATTAAAGAAACAAAGGATGCTTCTTGGAATGGCTGCATCCAAGACTGGTGGAGTGCCTGGGTTCAAGGCTCCACTCTGCTTCCCATCTAGCTTTCTGCTAATGTGCATCCTGGGAGGCAATAGGTGATGGTTCAGGTCCTTGGTTCTTTACCACCCACACAGGAGATACGTTCTGGGCTCCTGGCTTTGGCTTGGTCCAGTCCTGGCTGCAGAAGATATACTTTTTTTTTTTTTTAAAAGATTTTATTTACTGAGAGGCAGAGTTACAGACAGAGAAAGGGAGAGACAGAGAGAAGGGTCTTCCATCTGCTGGCTCACTCCCTAGATTGTTCCAATGGCTGGAGCTGGGCGGATCCAAAGCCAGGACTCAGGAGTTTCTTCTGGGTCTCCCATGAGGGCACAGGGGCCCAAGCACTTAGGCCATCTTCCACTGCTTTCCCATGCCATAAACAGAGAGCTGGACTGGAAGAGGCACACCCAGGACATGAACCAGTGCCCACATGTGATGCTGGGGCCACAGGTGGAGGCTTAGCTTACTATACCACAGCCTCGGCCCCATAAATTTTTATAAAAAGCAAATAAAGTTCTGTTTTTAAAAAAATTTCACGGCTATCTATTTTGTGTTAATTATAATGTGATTTTGATATTGTATAACTTAGAAATTATTCAAATGATTTATTAATTTGAGTGCAACCTTAATAGGAAGTTTCTATGAGTTTCTATTTTGTTAAGAAGCTGACAGTCTAGAATAGATTCCTTAATTAGACAGAAAGTTATAAGTCAGTGATAAGTGATGGGGAGAAGGTATCACAGAAATTTTTTTTTTCTGACAGTGAGAGAGAGAGAGAGAGACACCCCCCAAATGGCCGCTACCGATCTGAAGGCAGGAGCCAGGTGCTTCTCCTGGTCTCCCATGCGAGTGCAGGACCCAAGCACTTGGTCCATCCTCCACTGCCTTTCCAGGCCATAGCAGAGAGCTGGACTGGAAGAGGAGCAACCAGTACAGAATCTGGCGCCCCAACCGGGACTAGAACCCAGGGTGCCGGCACCGCAGGCAGAGGATTAGCCAAGTGAGCCGTGGCGCCGGCCCACAGAAACTTTTAAGAGGGGTAACTAAGCAGGTTTAGGGGAGGCTGAGGTTGGGGAAATCCTTCAGAATAGACAACAAGACTGAAAGGTAAGGGCTGATATTCGGTGCTGCCTGCGACACCGGTATCCCATGGTCAAGTGCTGATTCAAGTCCTGGGTGCTCTGTCTCTGATCCAGCTCCCTGCTAATGCAGATGGGAAAACAGTGGAAGATGACCCAAGTGCTTAGGCCCCTGCCACCCACATGGGAGAACCAGATGGAGTTTCAGGCTCCTGGTTTCAGCTTGGCCCAGTCCCAGCCATTGAGGCTGCGATGGAACTAACAGATGGAAATCAATCTCTCTCTCTCTCTCTCTCTCTCTCTCTCTCTCTCTCCGTGTCCTTCTGTCATTCTGCCTTACAAATAAATAAGATCAATCTTTTTCTTAAGAGCCTGAAAGAGAAAAAACTCCAAAAGCAGGCTTAGCACTGCTTTGCATCTACCTTGAGTCCTGTCGGCTGGGCTTGTTTCTTTTGCAGAACCTCAGCGAGGGATTCTGCTGCTCATGGCCTTTTGCCTTCCCAGCCCTGCTCTTCATGATCAAACTGATAGCATTAGTCAAGGGCGAAACCAAATGCTTCAATATTTAAAGGACTCCCAAGTCATCACAGACTATCCAGCGGATAGAAGTGCAAGTATCGTTAAGTTCTGCTTTAGAAAGTGAGAGATTTTAAACAAAACATGGTCCACAGCTAAGAGCACACAGGCAGGCTCGAGCCAGCCAGGATCCGAAGGGAACACCAGACTCAGATCCATTCTTTTGCGCTTATGCATCATTACCTTTTGATCAAGGAGAGCAAGAAAACATGGCGGCTCTGCTTAGCTTCACATGGGGCTCGCACAAGGCAAGCAATCCACTTACTGCCTATTAGAGAATCTGATGCTGTCCAGCACTTACCCTTGGAGAGTGCTTTTGTAGAAAGGCTTTTCCCGGAGGTGTATCTTCCTTCTGGTGTTGATCTGGTGGGCTAGCTGGGCTGTCGATCCAGCTGGATGCTGCATTGTAGTCTCCCTCTGTTCTCTTCTGCTGTAATTGATGGTGGAGGCACTGGGGGCATGATGCCCCTCTCAGTCCCACCAGGCCTGTGTGAGTCTCACTGTTGGCCCATGGGGCAAGACGAGGCAGGCAGACTTGCAGGGCTGCTGGCCCTCAGTGTCTGGGGTTGCAGGAGCATGGCCAGGAGTGCTGAAGGGGTTGCCCAGGTCCTCATAGCTGAAACACAGATTTCTATGCCGTGTCTAGGCACCCACCTACCTTCTTTCCCCAACCAGACAATAACTCTCTAGGTTGTGCTGCCTGGGGTTGGGGAAGGAATGGAGGAGCCGACCTTTGGCCACCTGTGGCACAAGGCTAGCTCATACCTGAAGCCTAGAGCCTGCCAAGACCAGCAAGGCCCTCATTGCCAGGGGCTGCTGGCTGCTGAAATGGATTTTCAGCCAGAGGCTGCTGCAACCAGCAACAGGTAGTGCTGGCTGAGATACAAATCCCACTGACTGGGGTCATGAGTTTCTATTTGATACCACCGCAAGCTCAGATGCTCCACCCTCAGGCACTGGTCTAGGATCTGCCCAGCATTGGATTTTTAGCAAGACACAGTCCTCGGCTCACTTTGGTGTCCTACTCCCTAGTGGCTGGAGTCATGTCCTCTATGTCTGCTCAACTGGGGAAGGAGTTGGGGAAGACAGTGCTCTGGCTGCTCAGGCTGATACCAAGCTCTGTTGCAACAGCCTCAGGGCCCCGAACAGTCTTGCAGATGCATGCCAGGCCTGTGCATGGCTGGGAGTGATGCAGACTGAAAGTCATGTCTGCCCAATCTGCGTGCTGGTCTCCACCTGGGCAGGTCTAGAGTACTGGCCTGGGGACAGGGGCTTCTGGTCTCTATCTGGGGCTGGGTCTCCCCGAAGCAGGCCTCCCTCTGAGCTCCAAGGCAAAACTCTAAGCTCCCTTTCCTACTCTACTCCCTGTAGCTAGAGTCCTACTCCCTTGGCTGCCAGAAGCTGGGGGAGGGGTGGTGGAGGCTGTCCTTTAGCCACCTGGTTCAGTGTGCAGGTGCAGGTCACTGTAGCAGGCCTGCTGCTAGGTTTCAAGTCAAAGATCTGAACTCAATTCCCTTCTTCCCCGAACCTGGCAGGTGAAGGAGCGAACTGAGTCTCTCTCCAGTGCACTGCTTGGGGCTGGGGGGAGGTTGCAGACAACCCTTTCCTTCCTGCCTTCTTCAATGTAACTTTTCTTCTTGTAATACAGCCAGGCTTTGCAGTCTCTCACCTGGCTTCCTTCGCTCTTGTGAGGGTGACCTGGTGCATGAATAATGGCTCGGATTAGTGTCTGCTGGGAGAAGCTCGCTGGGCGACTGAGCGAGCCTCCTCTCCACACCTGTGCCTACTGTCTCGCGTCCACCCACACACACAGTTAACTCTCTGATCTTGTTCACTTGGCCGTTAGTACTCTTCCAGCTGAGATTTCAAAGCCTCTCTGGAGCTGGGCAATTTACTAATTTTGGTTGCTTTGCATATCACAGGCAGAGACCCCTATGCTTCATTTCCTGGCTGTTAGGTCCTCCAGAAATTTACTGGAACACTTCACAGGCTTCCTCTTTTTTTTTTTTTTTTAAGTGGATTTATTTTATTTTTTTATTTGCAAGGGAGAGTGGCAGAGAGGGACAGAGAGATCTTCCATCTTCTGGTTCACTCCCCAAATGGCTTCAACAGTTGGTCTGGGCCAGCCTCAAAAAAATAATGTTTTTTCCATTGCATTATACTGACTTTGGCCTGGCCCAGCCCTGACTGTTGTGGCCATTTGGGGAGGCAGATATCTCTTTCTTTCTCTCTCTCTCCTTCTCTCTCTCTCTGCCTTTCAAATAGATGAAAATAAACAAATGAACTTTTTAAAACAGAATTTAAATTCTTTAGCTCAGTGTTTCTCAGTTGGGGGCTACTTTTTCTCATAGGGGACCTTGGCAATGTCTGAAGATATTTTTGGTTGCCAAAATTGAAGACATTCAGCTGGCATATATCCCTGAAGCCAGGGATACCTGCTAAGCGCTCCGCAACACATAGGGCGGCCCGCACAACAAAGCGTGATTCAGTCAGAAATGCCTGCAGTGTTGCCATTCAGAGTGCTTTCTCTTGCCAAATCATTACAATACACTTAAGAATACTGACTGAGTGTAAATGGCAAATTTTACATTCTGTGTATTTTATCATAATTATGAAAAAGATCATAGGTTCTTGTTTGCTAGGAAAATTTTCTGTGTACAAGCTTTATGCCATTTGGACTGGGATATGAAAATTCCACTTTTGTGTTCAATTAGATTTGATTTCACTGTTAAGATTGATGTGGTGGGGGCCGGCGCTGTGGCGCAATAGGTTCATCTTCTGCCTGTGGTGGCATCCCATATGGGTTCCGGGTTCTAGTCCTGGCTGCTTCTCTTCCAATCCATCTCTCTGCTGTGGCCCGGGAAGGCAGTGGAGGATGGCCCAAGTGCTTGGACCCCTGCACCCGCATAGGAAACCGGGAAGAGGTACCTGGCTCCTGGCTCCAGATCGGCATAGCTCTGGCCATTGCAGCCATTTGGGGAGTGAGCCAACTAAAGGAAGACTTCTCTCTCTCTCTGTCTCTCCCTCTCATTGTCTGTAACTCTACCTCTGAAATAAATAAAATCTTTAAAAAAAGATTGATGTGGAGAACACCTGCCACCCCAGTCTTAATTGGTGGAAGAATGGTCTCAAAACTGTTTGTCTCAATTGGCCATTTCAGTTTAATAGCAAACAACTGGTTAATGATAACAATGCACTGTAGAACCTTCAGAAGGAAGGAGAATATTCTGTGGACCATTTTTGTATGTGTGGTGGCTTTAATTTACTAGTTTTTAAACTCAGTACTTTTTAATGAAAACAACTTGACCAAAAACCTGTCACTGAATTTTGAGACCCATCCAAACAAAGTTTAATGAGAAAAAAAAGATTGATGTGGTGAAGCACACACCAGAGCCTGCAGGTGCAGACCCAGCAGGAAAGGCAGCCAAGCTCCTGCGCCAAGGATTTGCAGGCAACAGACTTAGGCTGACTGTGGCGAACTCAAACGATACCCAGGGTCTTCACTCCCACACGCTGGAGCAAAAGCCTTGCCCCTGAGCCCCGAGGAGGCCAGGGCCCAGAGCAGCTTCTGGGCATCTGTCTGGGTGCAGATTTGAACCGTCAGTGTTTTCGGAACCCCATCTATTCAGCCAGGCTGAATGAGCCTCTGGTGTTTAGGAGGGAATATCTGACAGGGCGAGTTAGGTGACATCCTGAGTGAGGAAGATTAGACACACAGGAGAGAGGCACTTCCCTGTCCCCCAGATCCAGTGAAGGAATAGGAGGCATGTACAGCAAGAGATACCTATGTAAGTTGTGAGAGAGAATTGCCTCCTGCTGCCCCCAATTACACAAGCAAAAATATGCCTAAACCACAGCTACATTTGCTTACTGTGAACTTTGTGAGAATCACTGAACTTCTCTTGGTTTGTTTTGTCATCTATAAAATATAGATCCTGAATTCGAAGAGTTGTAACTTCCTCATCATTCTAACCTTATAAAAAGATTCCCTTATGTTTTCGGAGGGCCTTTGAACTCCTGTTCACATATACTTCATATTTGCTTGGGTGTAGATCCTCCTGTCATTTGCTCTGTCTCTAGGATGGCTTCCCAGTGGCTGTGTTAGTAAATCGGAGCTGGGGGATAGTGATGTGTCTTTGGTGAAAAAAAAAAAGGCTGTATGTGAAAACAATGAATGCATCTTTTCAGGAGGTGTGTGAGGGACTGCTTTATAAAACTAAGAAAGCAAATTTCAATGGCTCATCCCTCTATTTTGCAGCAAAAAAGATGCATGGGTATGGAAAGAGTGGGGATATGGAAGAAAGGAGAGTGAAATGGTGAAAGCTTTGCCAGCCCGGTGTCATGCTAGAAGGTTAAGCCCTGTGCTGAGAATGCTTCACCCACAGAAACACATTACCGAGACTAGGTATGGAATGAGAGAGCCAGAGCTGCTAGGGTTTCCGGGGCAGGCAGAAGGAATGGGGGCTAGAGATGGGGGTGGGGATTGGGGACAGGTGTGGTAGGGAGCAGCCACCTGCAGAGCTAGGGGCCAATGAGAAATTCCTGATGTTGAGCTCGGTGAAGAGTTTGAAAACTGGGAATACGATCCAATTCTAGTTTTGTTCAATTTTATTGTCCTTGTACAATGTAAAATCCCTCTGCTGCAAATCTTCAGCAACACCTACAGTTACAGGACCACTCTGGAGAAAGTCAAGGACAAGGGGGTAAGATGGAAGTCTGGGTTGGGACAGGGCAGAAGCAAGGGAATCCAGACAGCAGCTGTGGCAGGAGACACGCAGTGAAACCACCAGCTGGAAGTGACTACGAGGCTGTAAGTCCTTGGGAATTCACATTTTATGGGAAGAACTGGACTTCCCCAGTGACCATGGTGACAGCTGACCCGAAAGGATAAAGGCAAGTTAGTATAACTTTGGGCTACACAAATAAACAATTAAGCAGGTGGGACTTCCACATTCCCTGTTTCGTGCTAGGATGAGGTGCAACTGAAGAACCCAAAATAATGCAGTGATTTTTTGTTCTAGTCTTTGATTCAGTGAATAGCATGTTTTCTCTAGCGACAGAAAAGTGCTCCCATACGAATTTCTCTAGAGAATAAAAATTTTACTTCATTGTGCATATTACATTAATTGACATCTACTCATTGCAAGTTGCTAGATAAGAGTCATACATGTGTAAAGGCACAGTCATTCCATAAAGGAGTTTATCCTCAGAGTGAAAGACATGCAAAACCCACTGCCATCCAAGAAAGAATGAACTAAGTGCTAAGTGGAGTGCAGGAATGATGTTTTTTACTTTTGGTTGGGGAACACTGATGTAGAACCCATTGAACGATTGGAAGTTCTCCCTGAAGTTTCTATCTCTTCCTTGAATCACTTCTCTCCCCTGTTAGGAAGGAAAATAAGAATATTCTGACTTGGTATAAAAGGCAGAGAAATCATTTTAAGTCTATACAAACAAGAAATGTCACAGTATGTATAACCTGTCGTTCACTCACCCCAACTATCTTTGCCTGGGACAAAGATTCTAAAGAACAACCTCCAAAGACTAAGAGGTCGATATTAGCTAGGGTGTGGGCCCTGGGGCCCAGACCACCTTTGCATCCTGTCTCCTCTCTTTTCCCAGCTGTGTGACCTTGGAGCTACGTAACCTCTCTTGGAGCTGGTTACCAATCTGTAAAATGAGAATAGTAAAATCTGATTGGATCACTGCATTCAAAGAGTTACTGTGAAGGGCTTGGTCCACTGTAAGTACTCAATACATTTTAGCTGTTATTCTTATTCTTATTCTTATTCTTATTCTTATTCTTATTCTTAAAAGATCATTGAGAACTTTGCATCCATGAGTTTTACAGAATTTAAAAAATCTATGTTTTCTGCTCATATTACATTTTGGCATAATGAACTCCCTAAATTTATAACCTACATAATAAAAATCATATTTTAATTTGCCCATAAATTACTTCTTCCCAACTATGACTAGGGCAAGTTCTTTTTCTAATACTTGAGGATTTAATGCACTGGTGTGTTTTCTTGTTTTCAATTGTCTGCTTCAGAAGAATTTTCTATAGTCCCATATATTTTTCTTAAGGTGCTAAGATAGTTATAGAATGCTGTAGAGTATTCTGTGAGTCCCAATGTTTTAAATAAGGGGAGGGAGTATTTTCTGTTTCTCTGGTGATAACTTTATCAGGAATAGTATTTTTGTAAGTCTTTGGAAGCAGCAGCTCTTTAAGTTGGATCTTGAATGTGCAATTAATATCATTTTCAAAATGTGTTCTTCAAAATGTTATTTTGTGCATCTCAATGAGTGTTTCATTAAAAGGATTGTAGTTTATGAAACACTGAGTTAAACAGTGTTTGTTCAGTTCTGTTAAATAGTCTGTGAACCTGACACACATTTGGTGGCATTTATTGAAGTTTTTTTCTCTGTGACATGATTTTTGAGAATTGCCTTGAAGGACTGCCATTTTGGGAACACAATTTGGGAAATGCTGATTTGTAGTAAATTATTGATTCAACTGATAGCTTAAATTCATCATCCTATAGGGATGATTTTCCCCCAGAGACAGTGATCAATATTAGGGGAGCAATTTCATTGCTCTTGGATCATTCAGAGCCTCCTGTGTATTCTTGCAGTGTCTTCTTACCATCCTGATATTTTGCTGCACAGAGTTTGTGGGGAGCAACCCGGACTGGACTGAGTTACTGGAATTAAGACTTATTCTATGCATCTGCTCTCCCACAATATGGCGCTGGGAGAGGAGAAAACAGCTTCTACGCAGCTGCCTCTTGCCAACTTGAGTGATGACCTCCAGGAGCTGATCCTGCTCCTGATTGGAGGAGAGCAGCGTACTCGGCGTGTGGGCAGCCGAGTTGGGATTGGCGGAAGAGGACTATAAAGGAGGAGAGAGACAACATGCACCAGGAACATCTATCTGAAGGAACACCTGTGCAGCCCCCGAGAGAGCTGGCCGGCGGTATGCCGCTCCCCCGCGGAAGTGGGGAAAGTGGCTAGGGGGAACCGCCCTTCCACGGAGGTGGAAGGGTCGGTAGCCAACCCAGGAAGAACCAGCAGCAAACCCGGGGAGGGCCGAGCAGACAAAAGAACAGCGCAGGGTCCTGTGTCGTTCCTCCACGAAGACGGGGAGCGACAGAGTTAGCTATATCTTCCAATTTAAGCATGTCATTATATGCTTTCTTTTCCAACTTCTATTTATTTAACATTCATATTTTTGAAAGGCAGAGTGACAGAGAGAAAGAGGGAGAGATGCGCTGAGAGAGATCTTCGGTCTGTTAGTTTACTCCTAAAATGCCTGCAATATGCCAGGCTGGGCCAGGTTGAAGCCAGGATCCAGGAACTCCTTTCAGGTCTCCCACATGTGTGGCAGGAACCCAAGTATCTCGGCCATCATCTGCTTCTTCCCAGATGCATTAGCAGGGAGTTTGGTTGGAAGCAGGGGTGGGAGCTGATCCCAGCTACCCCAACATGGGATTTGGGTGTCCCAAGTGGCAACTCAATCTGCTGTGCCACAGCACCCACTTCCAGACTGCTTTTAAATGCTTACTAGATAGTGGTAGACAAGGATATGTGGAAGAAAGAGTATGAAGTCACACAGCCCTGACTTGGAATCATTGTTTAAGTACCTGGCAGCTACATGATGGCAGACAATTCACCTAGACTCTTTGAACCTTATTTTTCTCATCTTTATCCAAGGAGATATCTCTATCTCCTCTATCTCTATCTCTATCTCTATCTCTATCTCTATCTCTATCTCTATCTCTATACCTATACCTATACCTATACCTATACCTATACCTATACCTTTATATCTTGTCCTTTGATTCCTTTATCAAATACTATTTCTGAAAGACTTGATCAAGCAACTACAGGTCAGCATATTTTCTTCAACTGAATATGGAACTTGAGTAAGACAAAAGTGTAGATTGGGTTATGGGGTTTTCCTAAGCATAGCGACAGGCAGTTACTAGCAATTGTTATCCATAGTTAACCCCTTTCTTCACAGGTATATATCAGCAATAAAATTTGGGTCATTTTAAATCATGTGTTAGAGTGAGCTTCCATGGAGGAAGGTCCAAGTTCCTTTGGTCTCTCCTACAACATTTGAATTGAGTTAGGAAGAGCAGCTGGTGGCAGCTAGAAAAGAATCTTGAGGGGCAGGTGTATGGTATAGTAGTTAGGAGGTGGCTCGGGATGCCCACATCCCAGATCGGAATGCCTGCTTCGGGTTCAGGTTCCTGCTGATGTACATGCTGGGAGGCTGCAGGTGATGGCTCAAGTATTTGAGTCCTGCCACACAAGTGGGAGACGCAGATCTAGTTACAGGCTCCTGGCTTCAGCTTGGCCTTTTGTGGGCATCTGGGGAGTCAATCAGTGGATGGTAGATCTCTCTCTCTTTTTTCTATCTGCCTTTCAAATAAAAATTAAAGTAAAATAACTTTAAAATATATAAAACAACCTTTAGTGTTATTTTGTAATTTCCCCACATGTTGCTGTCTTGCTGAAACCTAAAATCAGCATCCTTGTAGTATAAAGTAACTTATTTAAATTTCTACTATTAGGGTCCCATATTTCCCCCCTCAATTGACTTTTAGATGTAAGTTCCAGTGTGGTTTTCTATGTAGATGCCCATTCACAGTCTTTCTCTTCCAGGTCTAGTCTAAAGAGAAAATGTGAATTGTCCCTTATTTGAAATCATAAATATTACCATATAGCTTCTGAATGCCTTCAATATCATCCTGTCCAAGTTTGAAATTTTGGGAATCCACATGTTCATAGGTTGGATACATCACAGCATTTGGATCTGAGGAATGATCCAGACCCAAAGAATGGCCAAGTTCATGAGTTGCCACGTACAGAAAGTTAATTCCTATAATCAAAGACAGGACATAGAGTAACTACAAAAATAGCTATGTGAATACTATAATACCTTATTTAATATGCAACATATGTAATATAATAATATAAAACCCAACTTTCAATTCCCCATGGTTTACTTGTTTTTGGGCCTTCAAAAATGGGGAGGAGTGAGATGGAGAATCAGAATAATAATGCTTTCAACTCGTCACCATTTCTATTTCTGAAAACAATGATTTTTTGTACCTCCTTACTTCTAATGTAATCACCCAGGCTATCATGCTCTATAGTGGAAAGCAAAAGCTTTGAAAGCATTAAGACCAGGGCTTGAAACATAGCTCTGTACTTCCTAGTTGGACCACACTGGGTATAATAATTAACATTGCTGGGTCTCAATTCCTCATCTGTTGAACAGAGGCAAGAATTCCTAACCTGGAGATGTGTCATAATTATATTTCCCAAAACCTAGAAAATAATGGCTATTCAATAAATAATAGTGACTCTGAATGTCAGAAGAGAGAAAGTTGACTTTGAGAAAGCCAAGACTGAAAGGCAGGAGCCCCAGGCAACACTGGGTTTGTGTTTGATTTTGATTCATGAAATCATATTACATATGAGGGACCTTCAGTACGTTCATGGAAAATGTCCATTCTGAAAGCAGGCATGGATTTCAAAATTTGTAACACCAAAATAAACTAATCTTTAAATTCCACTTTCCATGAACCTTTTGAAATACCTCCATATGTTCTTTTTTTCTCTCTTTCTTTCAGACTTACAGAAAGGCTTTACAGGTAAGGGGGAAGGCGTGAGCCTGTGAGTCTGAGGAGTCTCCAGGGCTCTGGTTGTGTTGCATTAGACTGAATGAAGCTGCCTTTAATTTATTGTGAGTGGAAAGAGAGAATGAGAACACTATGCAGGATGCAAAAGGGAGATGCATCACAATTTTACATAGGCTACATACTCACAGCAAGGCATCACTACTTCGTTCAAATTCTATTAGATTCCCTTTGCCAAACATAAGGACTAGTTTGTCTTTCAGGGCCAGTTAGCAGCCTTTTCTTTTTCTTTTCTTTAAAAACAATTGTCTCTAAGAGTCACTGTTTGGCCTGGTGGTTATGATGCCTCTTGGAAGGTGCAAATCCTGTATGGGACAGAGGACCTGGGTTTGAACCCTGCCTGTGCTCCTGGGTCCAGCTTCCTGAGAGTGTGCACCATGGGAGGCAGCAGGTGGTGGCCCCAGTACTTGGGTCCCTGCCACCTTTCTGTGAGACTCAGATTGAATTCCTGGCTATGGTTTGACCCAGGCGTCTCTGTTTTTGGCATTTGGGGAGAAAACCAACAGATGGGAGGTTTCTCTCTATTTCTCCACCTCACAAATAAATAACAATAAAACAACGGTCTCTAATTAGAATTATTTAAACCAGAATGCCTCACAATTAGTTCTTTGATGTTCTATAATGCCTTACTTTGTTAAGTGATGAACATGATCGGCTGAGTCATGGAACTAGTTCTTTTTGAACAGGTGGATATAATTCCAATATTGTACATAACTCTTGCATAGCAATAGTCCTTGCTCTCCCTTCCTCCTCTATTTGAGACACTTATTTTTGGGAAATATGAAGAAATGACTATAATTTATTGAACTATTAATATAGTCCAAGCACTGTGTTAACTACTGTATCTACATAATCTAATTTAATTTAAGCATCAACCCTTGATTTGGGACATAGTAATAGTTCCATTTCACAGATGAGGAAACTGAGGTTCAGTGAGGTCAAATAATGTGCCCAAGGATACACAGGAAGTCATTGCAGAAGTTCAGCACATCGAACCCGGTGCTGCTGGACTCCAAAGACTGAGCTTTCCTTATCTCTATATACTGCATTATGAGTACGTTATGTGAGATAGAGTATTTAAAGTATACATATATATATATTTTATATATAAAATGGTGGGCACTTAGCAAGGGTTCAGTAATTCTTATAAACTAAAGCAATTACTAAATTAAATTTGATCTAATACCAGGATTTTGCAAAGGTACAAGAGACGTTGGATGCTGTACCTAAACTGCTACCGTCGGTCCAGTGTTCATCCTTATCAAAGTGAGCATCTCCTCCAAGGCCGGGCCCAGGTGGGAAGGCGTGAGCCAGTGTGTTTCCTGGTCCATCAAAGGGGCTAGCGTCCCCGTGAGCTGCAAGAAAATGGGGGTGATTGCGCTTAGTGACTGAATTTTTCTCTAATTAGTATATTTTCAGTTTATATGATTATCGAATCTAGAAAGAGCTACCCAGGGACTTGTGTTGTGGCGTGGCAGATAAAGCCACTGCCTGTGATGCCAGCATCCCATAGGGGTACTGGTTTGTGTACTGGCTGCTTCACTTCTGATCCAGCTGCCTGCTCATTGCCTGGGATAAGCAGTAGAAGAAGGTTCAAGTACTTGGCCCCTACCATCCACATGGGAGACCTGAAAGAAGCTCCTGGCTCCTGACTTTGGCTTGGCTCAGTCCTGGCTATTACACCCATCTGGGGAGTGAACCAGTGGATGGAAGATCTCTTTCTCTCTCATACTATTTCAAAATAAATAAATAAATAAATATTAAAAAAAGAGGAGCCCAGTGCAAGTCATCAACATCATTTGTACAATCAAGCAGCCAAGCGCAGAGCCAGCATGGTTTAGGTGCTTATTTAGCACAGGCACTCGTCTTTGGCAAACACTGATGACCACCACTATTGAAGGCTTACTGGATGATGGATTTAAATGCATTGCTATCTAATGTATGGCTGCATTAAAGTGTTTGTTCAATTCAATCACTTTGCTTGGTCAGATAGTGACAGGAGGAAGAGTGATGATGAGCATTGCATCTGGAAAGTGATTTGTAAACTACTTCATATTTTGTTTCTTAAAAATTGAACTGATTTTTATAAACAGTCCCTGGGAGAACCATGCTAAACATCTCTAAAGGGGATTTTGATAGTCTTATTGGTGACACAGGGTTATTTATCTTCAAATTGGTATCAGTCTGCATCTAGTCTGTCCTGGTCTTTAAAAATGTGTTCTGTGATTAGTGCTTTCTGTGACATTTTTCTTTGGTGTCGTTAATATTATAGGCTCAAGTAGAAATGTCAGCTAAATTCATAGTACTTGGGTGGTTCCATATAAGAAGAGACCAAAATTAACAATATTTTTCTCCAGATTTGTACCATGAAACTCTAGTGTATGTGTATTGTCTCCGTAAGTCTTCACTACACAAGTGTGGGAGCTCTACTTTGTTGCTAATGAGAGTACTGGCAACAAGCCAAAGACACTGTCCTACTTCTTGGGGGTCACTTAAGACCTTTGGGAGCTGTAGCCCTTTTTCCTGGTTTACTGTTGATATTAGTAGAAATACTTTAAACTGAATCATGCTATAAAATAGGAGTTGGCATACTTTTTTTGTAAAGGGCAGATAACAAGTAACTTTGTGGACTTGATGATATCTGCCACAACTGTACCCTCTCTGAAAGTGGTAATAGACACAGCTAAATGAAGGATCATGGCTCTGTTCCAATAAAACTTTATTTACAAAAACAGATGGTGGGCTGGATTTGGATCATGAATTGTGGCTTGCCAACTCCTGCTATAAAAAGTTGCTCTAAGTTAACAGACTAGAAAAAATTATAATAATATTGCAAAATATGAGGATACTTCAAAAAGTCTGTGGAAAAATGAAATTAAAAGACAAATTTATATTGATGCAAAAGATTTTTGAAAGCTGTGCCTATAAGAAGCCTTTGGAAGTTTCATGGAAAATGCCTATCATGCAAAAATAATGCACGGTTCAAATATTTTCTGCACGAAAATAAGTTTATCTTTTAAATAATTTTAAGCTTCATTATTTTATTTATTCGAAAGGTAGAGCATGTGTGTATGTGAGAGTGAGTCACCCCTCAAATGTCTACAACAGCCAGGAAGTAAATCTGAATCTCCCAGGTGGGTGGCAGTGTCCCAACTACTTCAGCCAACACTTGCTGTCTCCCAGGGTATGCATTAGCAGGAAACTAGAATGGAGAGAAGAACCAGAACTTGAACCCAGATACTCAGAAATAGGATGTGAGCATCCCAAGTGGCTTCTTAACTGTTGCAGGAAACACCTATTTCTAAACTTATCTTTTAATTTCATCTTTCCACAAACTTTTTGAAGTAACCTCACACATGCACACACAAAAATGTATTAAAGATTTTAAATCCTGAAAAGAAGAGACAACTGATATCAACAATGAAGAAATAAAATAGTCGATAGGAATCTTCCTTACCTCCTCTGGCAAAGCCAATCATGATATCAGCAATTCCCAACCGGAGTCTCTTGAAATGCAGTGGAATCTCTTTGCTCCACAAGTTGAAAGCCTTTGCCACTATTTGGTCCACTCTGACAGGTGATAAATTTTGAGTAGGAAATGGATATGACACGATCCTATGGCAACAAGAAAACAATATTTGATCTCTTAGGAAAAGAGCTTTATTATTTTTGCCAAAATGAGCCAAAGTAAAACTAACCTGTAGGTGACTACTCTGGAAGTCCACTTCGGGCTGCTTGGGAGTGGTGAGTATTCTGTAACATCTGGTACACCACATCTGGGCTTATGCATTATTTCTATGAGGTGGGAGTTTAACCTTCCAGTTATAGGCAGGCCAAAGAACTTCTGCATCTCCTTCAGTCTGGTTTCTAAGCTATCGACTTCCTTTGATTTCAAGCCATGAAAATAAAATCTCTTGAGATAGTCCTATTGAAAAGAGAGTAATGAATCTGTAGTTTGTGCTTACTGCTTCTGTGCCTGTGGATTCAAACAGCAAGTTGAGGATGGAACAATTATATAGTAACTGAGTAAAATACATATGTATTAATGAGAATATTTGATATTGATAATGAAGCCCTGACATGCCATTTCATGAGTTAAAGAGAAAAAAATCCTCAATTCTTCTTTGGTCTCAGTAAATGTTTTGAGGAGAAGCACACTGTACACTTTATAAAGCCTAGATGTGTTTGTAGGAACAATCAGGAGAGTTTCCTAGTGTGTCTCCAAGAGCAACACTGTGTGGGTCACAACACTGTGTGGGAGGGAGAGCTGAAGTCAACCAGCCCCACCTGAGATCCTGCGATCTACACCCGGAGAAAGGATAAAGGGTCTTACAGTTTTAGTCCTGGAAAAGGATACCAGGAAATGATTAGCATAATTACTTGATTTAATTGTCCAGGTGGAGAAATCAAAGCTCATAGTAGCTAAATGCTTTGTCTAGCTTCACTCTGTGAAGTAGTAGCAGAGCTGGACCTGAGTTTCCTGACTTCTGATTCCTTTTCTCTCTTTCCAGTATTACATCCCTAGAAAATCCACGTTGGGAAGCTGCAGGATGAAGCAGGGCTCCTGGGTCTGTCCCCTGTACAGCTGGGTTCCTGGGAATTTCTTAGATCCTAGTGTCTGGATATGAGGATAGGAATCCAACAGCCCCAATAAATAAATGCCGATTTCTTTATTGTTACCAATGCTTGGGTTTCATTCAATATAATAAATATTTATTGCTCATCAGGGATTAATTGCTTATTTAAGTGATCTATTTCATCTCTTCCAGAGCTACAGACTTTACAAAGGCCCTATCTGGATGCAATCTCTCTGTGCACCTGAGCTGCCTCAGCCTGGCTTCCATTACACCTAGCTGACTTCTATCGTGCTGACCACCTGCACACTAAGTAGAGACAAAAGCTCCTGCAAATGTCCTGTTTCCGGGACAAAAAAAAAAGAGCTGTAGCCCTTACCATACACATTGCGTGTTTGGAGGGAACTGTAAAATATTAGTGATTTCTTATGTCTAGTAATTTTCTAAGGCTAACATATGAAAGCATTTTAGACATTCTGTGGAAAGATGGAATTAAAAGATGTTTATTTTGATGCAAAAAGTTTCAAAATCCATACATAGTTTTTCAATATAAGCCTTTTCTACAACCTTGTTGAAGACCCCCTTGTATTATTGCGACTTCCTAAAAGTCTGAGTTAATCAGAGGTAAAATGATTTTTCTTATACTTAAGGCTTAAATTTATAAACAATACTTATGAGTTACCATCCAATTATTTTATCAGATAGTAACTACCTACACTTATTATATTGCTTGTTAAGAAATATATTGGAAAGAAAATAATTTTTGAGCCAGAGAAACTTGTCCTTGATTCCTATACCCTCTGCTAGCAACTATGTAAATCAACCTAACTCCTTTTTATCAGGATAAGTTAAAGGTTAATTACATAGTGTATATAAAAGCACTTTGTAATCTGTAATTGCTGCATATGAGAAGTCATCAAAAAGTTTCATTATGAAAAAACCATGCAAGGATTTCAAAATTCTTTTTGCATTAGAACTAGAACAAACTTATCTTTTCATTCCACTTTTCCATAAATTTTTGAAGTACTCTTGTTGGTCTTATCACCTCATGTATTCACAAGAATAATCCTGTGAGGTAGCAAACACACAGTATTATTATTTCCATTGGACACAAAGGGAAAAAAGAGACAGAAACTGATGCCTTATTTAGCATCATTGGTTTTAGAAAAACGGTCACCTCTACTCATGTCTTTGGACTTCAACTCTCTCCACTACAAGAAGTCCCCACCTTAAGAGACACACTCTGTGCACTTTATGAAAAGACTGTCAAGTAGCGATAGATAATAATACAATTTCAATTTATTGAGAAGGAACAATGTTTCAGGTGCTAAGTGTTAAGTGCTTTACTACTCTTCCAGTTGATTGATTAGCATCACTACTTCCAACTTCCCAATTAGAAAACTGAAGCTTAGAGAACTTTAATAACATTCCCAGGTCAATCTACATAGGGAACGGAAGAACTCAAACTCCAGCCCAGATTGGGCAGGTTATAATGGCTACTTGACAAAAACACATAGTGCCTTTATATTCAGAAAAGTTAACAAAAAAGTTCAGGGGCTAGCATTGTGGTACAGTGGGGTTAAGTCTGCATCCTTTTTTTTTTTTTTTTTTAAGATTTACTTATTTATTTGAAAGTCAGAGTTACACAGAGAGAAAAGGAGAGGCAGAGAGAGAGGGAGAGAGAGTGGTCTTCCTTCCGATGGTTCACTCCCCAATTGGCCACAATGGCCGGAGCTGCGCCGATCCAAAGCCAGGAGCCAGGAGATTCTTCCGGGTCTCCCATATGAGTGCAGAGGCCCAAGGACTTGGACTATCTTCTACTGCTTTCCCAGGCCATAGCAGAGAGCTGGATCAGAAGTGGAGCAGCCAGATCTCGAACCGGTGCCTATATGGGATGCCAGTGCTTCAGCCCAGGGCTTTAACCCACTGTACCACAGCGCCAGCCCCAGGTCTGCATCCTATAATGGAGTGTAAGTCTGGGTCTCAACTACTCCACTTGCAGTCCAGCTCCCTACTAATGCACCAAGGAGGCAGGCAGATGGCTCAAGGACTTGAGTTCTTGCCACCCAGTTGGGAGATGCAGATGGAGTCCCTTGCTCCTGCCTTCAGTCTGGACCAGTCCTGGATGTTGCTGACATTTAGGAAGTGAACCACAAAATGGAAGATTGCTCGCTCTCTCTCTCTCTCTCTCTCTCTCTTTCCCTCCCTTTCAAATAAATAAATAGATACATCTTAAAAAAGAAAACTCATTGCCAAAACGAACATGGAAGGAGAAGTAACTGGAACACACACATCTAGTGCTGATGGTGAGACCACAGAGCCCTGGGTGAGTGGACCGTGACATACCTGAGCCTGTTCCCACTGTGGCTCCTTCATGCCTCCTGCCTCCTGGAGCAGAGGCAGGGCCAGGCTGCTGGACAGCAGACACACAGCACCCAGCAGGAAAAGCTGCAAAGCTGCCATCAGGATGATTTTCTCTGACCTATGGTTGGTGTGGTGGTTTCTGCTAGCGGTGGGAGAAATTTATAGGGTTTCTCAGCCCTGCGTGTGGAAATAGGTGACTCACTGGAATGTTATTTTTTAGAAAGTATGTGTTATTTTTCATGATCAACAATGAGGAAGTATTGTGTCCTTGTTGGCCGGAGGCACACAAGGTATTTGTCCTTCAAAGGATTCTTTCCTGTCTGCTTTATAAATTAAATCCATCAGAAAATGTATTTTACTTGCCAGAATCAAATTAGTACTCGCACAGATCTTCTCAATTTAAAAATTTTGTGGTGTATCACTTAGGACATTAGTGCCGTATGTACCTTAAAATAATTTTAAAAAAATGTTCAGATGTGTAGAAAGTGCACAAAGCATATACATAATCAAACAACTATTAAGTGAATACTAGAATGTCAGCCAAGACAGGAAATAGAGTATCACCATCCTGTTCTTTTTAGAGTGAAAAATGGCAGGAGTGGCTGATGGCAGTGCTCTAACGGGATGGGATGCAGTCACCACAGAGCAGAGCTTCTAGGCATCTCAGGGGAGTACTGATATATCCTCCCTCCCTCTCTTCGTTCCTTTTGTTTTTTAAAGATTTTATTTATTTATTTGAAAGTCAGAGTTACAGAGAGGCAGAGTCAGAGAGAGAGAGGTCTTATATCCACTGGTTCACTCCCTAGATGGCCGCAATGGCCAGAGCTGTGCCGATCCAAAGGCAGGAGTCAGGAACTTCCTCCGGGTCTTGCACATGGGTGCAGGGGCCCAAGGACTTGGGCCATTTTCCACTCCTCTCCCAGGCCATAGCAGAGAGCTGGATGGAAGTGCTACCAGACTCGAACTAGCACCCATATGGGATGCTGGCACTGCAGGCAGCAGCTTTACCCACTATGCCACAGCGCTGGCCCCATCCTTTCTTTAAACCTCCATTTAGAGACACAGCATTGTGGTGTAGAGTGCTAAGCTGCTGTCTGAGATGTGCTCAGGTCCGAGTCCTGGTTGCTCTGCTTCCCATCCAGCTCATTGCTAATATGCCTAGGAAGGCAGCAGAGGATGGCCCAAGTACTTGTGGCTTTCTGCCACCGACATTGGCAATTGCATCCATTAGGGTAATGAACCAGCAATCAGAAGATTGAAGACCTCTCTCTCTCTTTTCTACCCCCCCATCCTTATATCTGTCTTTCAAATAAAATAAATCTTTAAAAAAAAAAAACCCTCCATTTAGGTGTTGTGGCATTGCAGGTAAAGCCACTCCCTGCAATGCTGGCATTCTATATGGCAATGGTTTGGATCTTGGCTGCTCCACTTCCAATCCAGCTCCCTGCTAATGGCCTGGCAAAAAAAGTGGAAGATGGTCCAAGTGCTCGGGCCCTTGACAACCACATGGAGACCCAGAAGAAGCTCTTGGTGCCTGGCTTCTGCCTGGCTCAGCCTTGGCCACTGCAGCCATCTGGGAAGTGAACCAACAGATTGGAAGATTCTCTCTCTCTTTCTCTCTTTCGCTCTCTCTCTGTCTCTCTCTCCCTATCTCTCTGTAGATTTGAATTTCAAATAAATACATAAATTAACAAAAACCCCTCCATTTAATCAGGTTATTTATTTAATTAATTATATTAATTAATTATTAATTAATTAATTAATACTGCTCCTAAATAATTTTGAAGTACATGAAAAAATACCAAGCAAAAATCTTCAAGCATGGGCTTGATTGTTCACTGCTCTATTTATCCTGTTTTCCTTTACATTATAACACGTTTCTTCCAAGTTAGAAAGTCAGTTTGGAAATATCCAATCTTTTTCTTCCAATCACTCTGACTATAGTTGCTATCCAGCCAAAAGTAGGGCTGCACTAACCCTCAATACTCATAATGGTTATTGTACAAATAGCAATTAAGTAGTTACTGTCTAGAGATTCTAGCCTAATCACTTTATTTTTACCAAAGTTGCAATTGAGGTCAAGGTGACTGATGAACTTATTTCTCCAAAGTCATACAGCTAGTTCGTAGCAGTCGTGACTCTCAGTCCAGTGCTTTTTCCATCATACTGCACTGCCTATTTATTTTATAATAGGTTTATCTTCTTCATTATTGTAAACATTTCTTGAGAGTGCACCATGGCTTATAACTACAATATATCAAAGGAGACACTCCAAATATGCTAGAGCTGAAAAATTTAATTCTCAGATATCTCTTAAATTATTTGGTGATTGGATGCTGTGTATCAACAAAAGTAAACTCAATGAATTCAATTTGCTGTTATTATACAGATGCTTTGATTCTGAGTAGTCACAGTCCACTGTAATTGAGTACTTGGGATCTTTAGTAAGTATAACAGGTGCACAATAAATGATTCTAAAATAAATGAATGTTTAGAACCAAAGTTAGTCCAGATAACAGAGAAGTTACATGAGATTTTCAATGATCTTTGCATTTAATTAAAATTAATAGGCATTCTCTCAGGAAAATGAGACAAGTCACACACTGTCAGGAAATATTTGCAAAAGATACATCTGATAAAGGACTACTATTAAAAATACACAAAGGCCTCTTAAAAATCAGCAAAAGGGACACAAACAACCCAATTAAAAAATGTCCCAAAGACCTTAATGGAGCTCTTCCTCATTGAAGAAGACACATATTTGGCAAATAATCATATCAAAAGATGTTCTGAACCATATGCCAGAATGGAAATGTGAATTCAAAAAGCTGGTCTATGTAAGCAAATAATGAAGGATAGAATTAAAAGGGAGAGAAAGATCCTGCGGGGGAAACAGGACACACAGCAGACTCATAGAGTGGCAGCACTCCTGCCTCAGAATCAACCCTTGGGATATTCAGATCTGGCTAAAAGGTCCATGAGAGTCTCACAGGCATGGAAAGCCATGACACGGTGGCAAAAAACAATCTAAATGAAAGATCCTGGTGAACAAGACCCCAGCAGAAGGAACAGGCCATCAAGGAGGGAGGCGCCTTTCTCTGAAGGGAGGAAGGAACCTCCACTGTGATACAGCCTTGACTAAACAAGTTCAGAGTCGGTGAACTCAAGGGGCTTCCATAGCCTAGACAGCTCATAGCAAGAGTCTTGGGTGATTGCTGACATCATAAATAAGAGTGCCAATTGTTAAATCAACAACGGGAGTCACTGGGTACATGCTCCCCTCGTAGGATCTCTGTCCTTAATGTGTTTTACTATGAAACTTAAAAACAACACTACTAGTCGAACAATACCCTATACCTTGTGCGGTTGTGTGAGTGCAGCCTGTTGAAATCCTTGCTTAGTATATAGTAAGTTGATCTTCGGTATATGAAGGTAATTGAAAATGAAACTTGATGAAGGGCGGGAAGGGAGAGGGAGTGGGAGAGGGGAGGGGCACGGGAGGGAGGGAGGTTTGGCAGGGGAGCCACAACAATACACAAGTTGCACTTTGTAAATTCACATTTATTAAATAAAAAAAAAACTATATAACAAACAAAAAAAAAAGAAAAAGAAAAAAAAAGAACTTAATACTTTACCCTTTTAGTATTTTTTATGTTCTACTTAAAACTATTGGTTGAACTCTGTAATTAATACACAATTAATCCTAGGTGTTTAATTAATGCTATAACTAGTACTCAAATAGTATTTTACACTTTGTGTTTCTGTGTGGGTGTAAACTATGGAAATCTTTACTTAATATATGCTAAATTGATCTTCTGTATACAAAGATAATTGAAAATTAATCTTGATGTGAATGGAAGGGGAGAGGGAGTGGGAGAGGGGAGCATTGTGGGTGGGAGGGAAGTTATGTGGGGGAAGCCATTGTAATCCATAAGCTGTACTTTGGAAATTTATGTTCATTAAAAAAAAAAAAAGCTGGTCTATCGCCACATACCTATTAGAATGACCAAAATACAGAATACTGACAATACCAAATGCAAGACGTTCTGGTTGAGAATACAAAATGACACAGCCCCCTTGGAAGACATTTTGGCAGTTTCTTATGAAACTAAATATCCTCTTACCCTAAGATCCAGGAATCGTGCTGCTTGGCATCTACCCAAAGGAGATGAAAGCCTTTGACCACAAAAACCCTCACAGAGGTTTAAAGCATTATTATTTATGATGGCTAAAACGCGGAAGCAACCAAGATGCCTTTTCATAGATGAGTGAATAAATAACTAGTACATCTAGACAATGGCTTGTCATTCAGTATATAAAGAAATGAGTCAAAAAGACATGGGGGAAAAAAGAACCACCTTAAATGCATATTGTTAAGTGAAAGAAGCAATCTGAAAAGGCTACATACTATGTGATTCCAACTATACACTGTTCTAGAAAAAGCAACATTCAGATACAGTAGAAAGATCAATGGTTCTGAGAGTGACCTAAGAGAGTGGGGAAGGAATGGGTGGAGTAGAGGATTATTTTTTATCTTTTATTTAATGAATATAAATTTCCAAAGTGCGACTTATGGATTACAACGGCTTCCCCCCCATACCATCTCTCCCACCCACAACCCTCCCCTTTCCCACTCCCTCTCCGCTTCCATTCACATCAAGATTCATTTTTGATTATCTTAATATACAGAAGATCAGCTTAGTATACATTAAGTAAGGATTTCAACAGTTTGCTCCCACACAGAAACATAAAGTGAAAAATAATAGATGATTTTTTTAAATGATGATGAAATCAGATCAGACCTATTGTCATGTTTAATCCCAGTGAGAGTCAAGTTGGGAATTGATAATTTCTTTTTCTTTTTTTTTTTTTTTTTTTTTACAGAAGATCAGTTTAGTATACATTAAGTAAAGATTTCAACAGTTTGCACCCCCATAGAAACACAAAGTGAAATATACTGTTTGAGTACTCGTTATAGCATTAAATCTCAATACACAGCACATTAAGGACAGAGATCCTACATGAGGAGTAAGTGCACCGTGACTCCTGTTGTTGACTTTACAAATTGACACTCCTGTCTATGGCATCAGTAATCTCCCTATGCACCAGTCATGAGTTTCCAAGGCTATGGAAGCCCCTTGAGTTCTCCGACTCTTATCTTGTTTAGTCAAGGTCATAGTCAAAGTGGAGGTTCTCTCCTCCCTTCAGAGAAAGGTACCTCCTTCTTTGAAGGCCTGTTCTTTCCACTGGGATCTCACTCACAGAGATCTTTTGCCAGAGTGTCTTGGCTTTCCATGCCTGAAATACTCTCATGGGCTTTTCAGCCAGATCCGAGTGCCTTTAGGGCTGATTCTGAGGCCAGAGTGCTATTTAGGACATCCGCCATTCTATGAGTCTGCTGAGTATCTCACTTCCCATGTTGGATCACTCTCCCCTTTATTTATTCTATCGGTTAGTGTTAGCAGGTACTAGACTTGTTTATGGAAGCAGAGGATTTTTAGTGGTGAAGTCCTCTGTGTGATACTGTAATGGTAGATACGCCTCATTACACACTGGTCCACACCCACAGATGTACACTAAGGCTGAGTCCTAGTGCAAACTCTGGACTGAGGGAGATCATGATGTGTCAGTGTAGGTTCATCATTTTTAACAAATGCTCACTCTGATGGGAGATCTTGATAAGGGAGGAGGCTATGCCTGGTTAGGGGTAGAGCAGCTATGGGAAATTCCTGTATCATCCTCTTAATTTTGCTTTGAAACTAAAATTGCTTTAAAAAATAGTCTTTAAAAAAAGTATGCCTGAATTCCAAGATGGCTGAATGCAAAAAAGAAGTGCTGATTTTGACCAGGGGAAGATAGCAGAAGAAAAGTGGAGGAAGTACATTCCCAAGGGAGAGTTAGAGAGAAGTTTGCAATGGAAATTCTACAGAAAGAAGAGGGAGGGAGCCATGGAGCAGCATGGGAAGTGTGGACATGTAGGGGAGCAGCGACACCAACTACAACTCCCACAGCTGGGGGCTGGAGGAGATGCCAGCTTCTGAGGGCAAGGCGAGAGCAGACTGCGGCACCCCAGGCCACTGGTGATCTTGTCTGAGGAAGAACTTTACTGACCACAATGACTTTAGGTCCAGCCTGGAGCACTAGTGGGGGGCCGAGTACCCACCTAATCCAGTGAAGGAAAAGCACATTTCTTTTTCCCAATGCCCCCCAACAAGGGCACCCAGTGACCTACAGCACCATCTTGACATCAGTAGAGGCTGCGTCAGTTCTGTCACTTGGGTGCGACTAGGGGATTTTACCACAGGGAAAAATCTGTGTTCCCCACTGACTTTGAGTCTGGCCTGGAGGGCTGGCAGTGGGCTGGGCCCCTACTTAGGACTATGAGGTGCTCCCATCCCCTCAACCTTCCATAGGCTCTGGGGATCAAACTGCCAAGGCAGAGATCCCATAGGTCGCTGGCTCTGGGGAGGTCTCTGCTCTCTCTGTAGATGGGGCAGGCTTGCAGGCTGAGAGTAGATCATCTGCTACTTCTGACTGTGGGAATTTTGTGACTGCATGATATAGGACATGGGGTGTAGTTGGTCTCCAGGCAATAACTGGGTCTGGTGTCAGAGGCTCAGAGCTCCCTGACTGCTTGTAGTGGGTCATTACAGAGCACTCCACGCTCATTCTGAGGACTATATAGATCCTTTGTGCAGTATACATGCCTGTGTAAGTGGGGGTTGTACCCACTGAGGGCTAACTCTGGACATTGATCACCATGGAAGGGGGAGATGAGAGAGACGATAGAGGAGATCTACTACCACGCCCAACTTGGGTATTGCTGTGGATGTGTGCACCACCCTTGAGAACTGACCAGAGCTCTCCGGCCTCACCCAGCACACATTTCTCAATAGCCACTGAAGAAGCAGGTAGCTGGAAAGAGGTTGTGGGCAAGTTGTTGAGAACCAGCCTAGAATCTTTGGGAGTTTTAACCTTACCTAAGGCACATAAAAGAGCACTTAAAGGAAAAGCAGAGCACGATCAGATTTGTAATGTAAGAAAATGCCAGTGTTGTTTTGAAGACAGACGGTGGAGGCAGAAATAATTCTCTATTAGAAGGATGGCAGAGAAGCAAACAGGAGGTGAGAGAAGGGGACTGAGTTTCTAAATAACATTGTGCACGTGGGGATAGAAAAGAGGAGGGGAATTTAAGACATACATGGAAGCTAGGGTTGACAAAAATAAAATAAAAATTTGGATGGTAATTGCTTGTAGGAGTGAGGAAGACAGAAGCAGAGATTTTCTGAGCTTAATAGATGGTGGGGTTTTTTATTATGGAGAGCAGCTTACAGGAGAAGCAATGAGGAGTAGATTTTTCCTATGGTTCAGGGACCTGGTTGTAATTGAGCAAGGACATCATTTTTGGACACTAAGTTTGAGATTTCAGCTGGAAAAATCTCTTCTGAGGCTTATGAGAGTGATCTGGTCTGTAGGTACAGGTTGCAAAAGACTTACATTTAAAGAAGGAATACTCTGCTTTTTTTTTTGGAGAGGGAGGGTAGAACATATGTATTGTAATTTTTACTATTTTTAACTATTTTATGTGTACAATTCAGTCCCATTAAGTGCATTTACAATGTTGTAAAACTATCACCAGTGTCCATTTCCAGAATCCATTATCTCAAACAGAAACCCAGTACCTACTAAATAACAGCTCTCTTCTCTTCCCCAAAGTCTCTAGTAATGTCTATTCTACTTTCTTTTTTAAACAAAGATTTACTTATTTATTTGAAAGAATTACTGGAGAGCAAGAGCGAGAAGAGAGAAGAGAGAGAGAGAGAGAGAGAGAGAGAGAGAGAGAGAGAGAAAATCTTCATCCATTGATGCTGGTCCAGGCAGAAGCCAGGAGCTCAGAATTTCATCTGGGTCTCCCATGTGGGTGGCAGGGGCCCAAAGACTTGAGCCACCTTTTGCTCCTTTTTCCAGGGAGCTGGGTTGGAAGTGGAACTTCTGGGACTTGTACCAGTGCTCATGCGGGATACTGGCATCACAGGCCGTGTCTTAACCCTCTGCGCCACAATGCTGACCCCTTCTACTCTACTTTCTGTCTCTGACTGACTGTTCCAGCTACTTCACGTAAGTGTGATCAACAGTAGTTGTCCTTTTATTTCGGGATTTTTTTCACTTAGCACAATGTTTTCCAGGTTTATCAATGTTGTAGCATGTACCAGAACTTCATCCTTTCAATGGCTAAATAATACTCCACTGCATGAATATCACACATTTTGTTTACCCACTCATCTATTAATAGACTAGTGGGTAGTTTCTACCTTTTGGTTATAGAGAATAAATACACAATGATAATTGTTTTACAAATATTTGTTTGAATCAGTGTTTCTAATTACTTGGGGTATACAAGTTGGGAGTGGAATCGCTGAGTCATATGGTAGTCCTAGGGTTAGCTTTTCAAGGGACCACCAAAGTGGTTTTTACTGTCATTACATCATCCATTTTACATGGTCAACAATATGTCAGATTTCAATTTTTCTGAATGTTCCTGTCAATACCTGTCATTTTCTATTTTTAAATTATTATAGCCATCCTAGTATTGTGAATTGATCTCTTATTGTGGTGTTGATTTCTATAATGACTGTTTAATGATGTTGAGCAACTTCTTAGGTGCTTGATGTCCATTTGTACAGACCAATTCAAAAAGTTTGTTGAAAATGGAATGAAAAGATAAGTTTATTTTGGTGCAAAACCATTTGAAATTCATGCATCATTTTTCATTCTTATGCATAGATTTCAAAGTTTTTGCGCTAAAATAAACTTACCTTTTAATTTTATTTTCCATGAAATTTTTGAGGTACCCTCATATATATTTAGAGAAATGTCTATTCAAATTCTTTGCTCACATTTTTATTTGAGTTGTTTGTCTTTTTGATGTTGGATTGTAGGAGTTCCTTACATATTCTGGATATTAGACCTGCATCAGATATGTTATTTGCAAATATTTTCTCATGTTCTGTAGGTTGACATTTTACTTTCTTGATAAAATCCTTAATTGCACAAAAGTTTCTAATTTTAATGAAGTCCAATTTATCTATATTTTCTTGGTTGGTCATGCTTTAGATGTTATATTGAGGAGCCAGTTTCTCAATTCAAGGTCACAAAGATTTACCCATATGTTTTCTTCTATGAGTCTTAGAGTTTTAGCTCTTATGTTTAGGTCCGATCTCCCATGCTTTAATATTGTTGTCTTTCCCTTTTATATATTTGATTTTCCCTTGGCAGAGTGATTTTCTGCTTTTGGTGATTTGACCAGACTGACTGAATTTGTTATGTTACAGGGGAGTCATTTACCCTGGTCAGTGTCCTGTGTCACAGTGGACATTTCACTTGTCTGATATTCATCTTCCTTATTTGAGACTGGAAATAGTACACTTTTCATAGGGTTATGAGAATTAGACGAGAGGAATGAGTAGATGAGAGACTTAGTGGTTTTGGAGCACAGTAAGAGCTCAGTCATTGTTGCATTATGCTGATGTCTTTTATGTGTCACAATGGCCCCTTTCACATCTGTGACCCTAGATTGAAGATCCCACAAGTATAAAAAATAAAAGGTTTCAATGATTTTGTAATAATCTTATTGATATTGTTAAGGCCAATGTTTTCTGAGACACAGTAGATAACTATGTTAAGCATTACAATGTGATGAATTATAGACAACCAAAAGAATCCTCTTATCATAAAAATTGTTGATTTTTTTAAACAAGAAGATCACACGATCTGCATCAATAAAATCATGGGTATACAGAATGAACAAAGGAAAATACCCATGGGAGGAAGTCCCAAAGATTGAAATAGGGCAAAGCAGATGTTAAGACAAGTGACACACTTTAATTTTAAATGCATTGGAACATTTCACATTTACGAAGAGAAGGATTTATACTAAGGGAAGGAAGTTGGTGGAACACCTTCATGTATGTCACCGAGGCTATGGCAATGTCTGGATAAGAGGCAACTGGACAAGGTAACAGCTAAACCTGTTGCAATAAAAGTGTGAATGGTTGCAGCAACATTGTCTCTCAATGCAGCCATCCATCATCTGACAGAAAGTTCTAGCACTGGGGAACTGGAGGAGGAAGGAGCACAAAGACAAAAGGAGAGTAAGAAGACAGTAACTGATGCCTCCCGTCAAATCCCAATCTATTGTAAGGTTGCTTCCTCTGTTACCTAAGGGCAAGGGGAAAAACAAAACCACTGACTCCCTCCTGTCTACTGCTTCCTCTCTCCCTAACTCTTAACCTGCAGAGAGTTTGGATCTCTCTTAACCAAGTGAATTTCCATGGTTTCCAGGAGGAAGAGCAGGAAAACTTTTAAATGGGGCCATCTGTGCCAGGTTTTACAAACTATGCCTCAGAAAGCAAGGGAAGGGATCATCTTAGTCAGAGCCTAGACCCTGAGGCATGGAATACTTTGTACGCTTGACCTCCCTCATGTGGACTCACACGAAGCAGCTCTGGATAGATTTTACTGGAGAGTAGATGGCAATGGAAGGCAAGTTACAGCCCAGCTCCATGTGTAGATAATTCAACCATTAATACTGTTCCACTGCTTTAAGAACAAAATCCCAAAAAATCTTTCACCCACTAAATCTTCTGCCTCTTGGCTTTTCTTATTCCTATTCCTCTAGTCCTGAACTTTGGTTTTTCTTCCCTTTTAATCTCTAGATTATCTTCTTATGACCCACGTGCTCAGGATGCCCCTTCCACTGCCAAGCAGTTCATCCAGGAATTTTTCTATTAACAAAATTATTTCTCTAGAGTGACTCTATGCCAAGTACTAAACCGAGAACTTCGCTCCTAGCTGCATTAGAGAGCATGAATTCTACTTCGAATCTGTGTAGATTTAACTCTACAGTTGTGAGTAAAATTTATTTTATTATTAAAAAACACAGAGAAATAATCTCCTTCAGGTTGTGCCTGAAACTGTGATGGCGAAAATGGCTCAAGTCATTCCCAGAGTGTCTGAGAATATGTTTCTCTGTCAGCTTCTCTGAGAACATGTGACCTCCTCCTATATTTAGACCGATACTGAACCTTAATTAGATCGATATTTAGAATAAGGACAGTTACTGGAATTGTGTGCTATGCTGTTTCTATCCATAGTGTGGAGGAGTTTGCCGTGCTAAAACCGGGGATCATTTTTGAAGAAAGTCAAGCATCGAGAATTTGGGCTGATTCCAGTGACTCAACCTGCTTGGAGTGACTCTGTCTCTGGGCTTCTGGTTGCACCACATCTTCTGATTCTTTTGAGGCAAGTTTGTGGTTCACCGAGGGTGGTCTGTTCACTCAGTTTCAATATGGTTATGACTGAGGGCATTTCCTAGTGTAAGTCTGGGTTGAGATCAGAGCCAGTTCCAGAATTAACCAGGGGCTGATATTTCTTGTGGTCCTTCCCTCCAGGTCACTGTCACTACCCGTGCCGCCTTCAGTGTCAGGGCTCTCCATTGCTTGCTCCTCTTTGCCTGAGTCCTAGGATCATCTGTCCCTCATTGTGATCTGTAGCCTCCATTAATTTTCTCAAGGGTACTTACATTTTAATCCGGTGACTCTAACTGAGGATGGTCATCTCCTCTTCAAGAAGTGTCAGGCATTAGTGAACAAGGGACAGTCATTTGGAAGAAGGGAGCTTTGTCTGCCTGTCTCTGCCTCCATCGGGGTACTTCCTCTTCATTACCTACAGATGCCCAGTGTGTTCACAGAAGGCTCTCTGCTTTTGGTGACTGTGACCGTAGCATATGCTGGGCAACAGAAGGCAGAGAATTCTCCCAACCTCATGCCATTGCCTGATTTATCACTCTGAGTAACCCTCATGTTATTG
Organism: Oryctolagus cuniculus; assembly: GCF_964237555.1. Taxonomy (NCBI): domain Eukaryota; kingdom Metazoa; phylum Chordata; class Mammalia; order Lagomorpha; family Leporidae; genus Oryctolagus; species Oryctolagus cuniculus. Next base: position 94,257,669 of record NC_091432.1, read on the forward strand.
CTTAAATGTGGTTTGCATGAGTTCCTCAAGGCTTTGTGTGTTTGAATCTAGGTCCCTGGTGTGCTGGCACTGAAGTGGAACCTTGAAAAGGTGGAAGGTAGTTAGGTCGTAGGAGCACCACCTTAGGAAGGCATAAATGCTGGTCTTGTGGAGTTAGTTGAGTTAGCTCTTGCAAAAGCGCTGGGCACGTTTCTGCCAGCAGCTGCTTCCCTTTCTACTCTGCCACATTGTGATGCAGCTAGGGGGCCCACGCAAGAGGAGGTACCATGCTGTTTGGACTTTTAACCCCCACAACTGCGAGTTAAATAAATCTCTCTACTTTATAAGCTACCCAGGCTGAGATATTTTCCTATAGCAACACCAAGTGGACCAAGACACATTATGGGCATTTGCTTGTGGTTTTAATAGATTCATTTACATGCCAAATATTTACAAAGCACGTGCTGTGTGGTCTGATCCTGTGGAATGCTGTCCAGAAGGCTTCATGATGGAAGCCCTCCAGAAGCAGACACACCGAGTTAGAATGGAACACGGTCTGTGCAGTGCTCAAGGCATCTGCTGAGGTTAAGCAATACAGAGGGAGATGTAAACACCTGCCATGGTCCCACCAGCTGATGCCCTGGGAGCAATGAAGGAGAGCCATGTCTGTAAGGTGAGGCATCCCATTTCTAATGAGCAGGGCTTGCTGCCCAACCCCTGCCACACCTATACACAGACTCTGGAGTCTGATTTAATTAACTGGTCACCAAGTGACTGCTTGATCCTGTTGAAGGATGGTACCATATTGAGGGTGTGGGAGCTCAGAAAACAATATTCCCTAAACCTAGTAGTTTGTCATGTTTAACATTGGACCTTAAGTAAAAACTTTTATTGTTTCTGCCCACTGAAGACCAGATTGCAAAAGAGAACAGGGTTGTTTTCTATCCACCCACTCCTGCCTGGATTCTCATGGTCTATTGTAGCAAAGAAGACTGAGGAATGTGACCATATGTTGGCTATACACATTACATATGTACAGGGTTTTTAATGTCAATTATACTCCAGTACATTTGTGTGGAGAAAAACCCAACTGTACTTGGACTGACTTCTCTGGCAATGTCTGTCCCTTGGGCACATTCAAATTCTAAAAAGAACCTTCTTACAAGATAACCTCTGTCTCCAGGGACTGTTCATTTCCGTCCATCATTTACGGCCCCTCAAAATTGCCTGCATCCCCGGGTTCTTCCCCTGTGCTACAGAAAGGTGGTTTACACAGTCTAAGTGGGCTGGTGGGCAGTTACATGTTCCCCTGTGATTTCCCCTTTTGCCTGTCAATAAAGCTGTGTGCCTTTCCTTCTGTTTCATTGTTGCAGGTTTGTTCCAGGGAACCTTCAGAGGGCAGAGGGGGAGTTTCCCTTCACCCCTACAAGGCTTCAATTCAGCCCTCAGTGCTGACCAGCCGGACCTTCCACAGAGGCGGCAGGCGGATCAACTGTCGTCCGGCTCAGGAATGACCTCCATGCCCATTGCCGTGGCCACGTTGTTTGCAGCCCTATATGTGCATGGTAGGTGAGAACAGAGGCAGGCAGACCCCCACTGGAGGCAACATCTTGTCCACACGGGTGTTCAATGCTTCCTCTTCGGTAGTTATTTCCTCGTGGGCGTTGACGTGAGACACAGAGATTTGCTCATTTTGAGCTTACGCGCCTGAGCTCATTCAGGTGATGTTTTCCCAGACATCTGTCTGATGTTGTAATCTTGCTATCTTGGTTCTTCCAGATTATGACGAACTCACGAAACAACTTGTGATCACCGGGGTATCCATATGTATTTTTAGCTTTGATCATTTCACTTCCCCCGCAGAATGAGCTGGTGACTGCTTGTCATCTACATCAAACACTCAATGCTCGGCTTACTGGAAGCATTACTCATTCCTATTGTCTTTCAGGGCAACCTGTGTAAGGCTGAAGCACAGCCTTGATCTAATTTTCAATCAGCCAGGCATGGATTTTGGAACAGATTCAAGAAAAGCTCTCTGCCCTCTGCTATTTGCCTAAAAGTATGACATAGTTTAGAAAGGTGTTCCCCTTGTCACTGAACCAGGAAGAACAGAAGCTAATCACTGGAGACAGCTCTAGACTTGGAAGCCTGGAGGCAACATGAATGGAAGCTACACAATGAAATGATGAACTATCCTGTATCTTCCTTTTGTTCTTCCAATATATTGAGTTTCCTACAGTTTTCCACCACAGAAACTCAGTCCTTTTCCTTTGTGTTGTCACTTCTCTAAAGTTTTATGGTTTTTTGTAAAGATGCTCTCTACCCAGCATTCTAACCACCTTGGGGAGTCTTCCCTGTGTGTTCCCTGTGTAGGCTCTATGCTTGTGTTAATAAACTCCCTTTTGCTTTTCTCTTGCTAACCTGTCTTTTTGCCAGTCTAATTTACAGAGCCTCAGCCAAAGAACCTAGGTAGGTAGAGGGAGAAAGATTTTTCCTTCTCTACATTAGCCATAGAAAATCCTCATGGGGCCACAAGTACCAGGTAGGGGAGAGGTATTGATGCAAAGGACATTGGTAACACAGGAGTTTGGCTATCTTGTTGTATAACGTACTTATGCTTTCTTGACCAGCTTGAGTTTGATCCATCATGGTTACCTTTCAAATAATGAATAATGTAAATAAAAGGGGTTCCTAAATAGTAGGGCAGCTAAGTAACAGTGGTGCCTGAGTAACTTAGACATTTGCATGCACTTTTTAGGTCCATCCTTGACACAGAGAAAGCCCTCATGAAACAATCCTTATCACCGTGGTCATCACTGAAGCTATTGTCATCTTCCTCCACCTCCTCTTCCTCCTCTCCATTTTATAGATGAGGAAAGTAAGTTAGAAGGGTTTTAAACAACTTGTTAATTAGTAGTGCAGCCAAGTTTTAAACTCAACTTGACACCAAAATCTGTTCTCCTATTACTCAGCCCAACTGCTTCCTCAACTCTCCTGCATTATCAAATTTTAGATTTGTAAGCATGCACGGGGTGCAGGACATTCCACCCCAAAATACAACAGCAAAAGACCAGAATATATCATTCCCTAATACGCTCTTTAGCATAAGGATTATTTTGGGAAATGGTAAACACAGGAGAATTTCGGAAACAACAGGTACGGAAGTTAGCCTTTTGTAGGAAAACTTTGCTTCTATAAAAGAAAACTTTATTTGTAAGCATGTCTCTTTCTCTGCACCAGGAAGAGAAGGATGATGACTTTAAATTGCTAGGAACTCTTATCAGTGGGAAAGGCACTGATCTAAATTTCAAAATGAACCTTGTGTTGTTTACCATACTTTCCCTGCATCTCCCTATTGCTGCCCAAATCCCCTATACCCTTCTTTCTTTGTTATCGTTAAAGCCAGTAGCTACACCTGAGCTCAAAGCTACGTTTTACTTATTTACTTGGGCACCTCCCATATACATGAGGCATATATGTTATTAAACTTGGTTCTTTTTCTCTTGTTAATCTGTCTTTGTTATAGGAATCTGTCTTAACTAAGAAACATGAAAGGTAGATAGAAAATTATTTTCTTGCCTTATTAATATGTGTTAAATATTTTGAAGAAATTAAAAATATAACTAAGAAATGTGAATGAGAAATAGCAATTTTTCTATAAGATGAAGATAGAATTTCTACTTATTACTTGCACAATCTTCATGAGAGGCTAATGGATATTAATATTGTTTTTTAAACATCTGTATTGAAATATAATTTGCACAACATAAAACTCACTCATTAGTGGTGGTTAGTTTTTTTTTTTTTTAAAGATTTATTTTATATTTGAAAGTCAGAGTTACACAGAGAGAGAGAGAGAGAGAGAGAGAGAGAGAATGGTCTTCCATCTGTTGGTTCACTCCCCAGATAGCCACAATGGTCAGAGCTGCACAGATCTGAAGCCAGGAGTCAGGTGCTTCTTCCTGGTCTCCCATGCAGGTGCAGAGGCCCAAGCACTTGGGCCATCCTCCACTGCACTCCTGGGCCACAGCAGAGAGCTGGCCTGGAAGAGGAGCAGCCGGGACCAGAATTGGTGCCCAAATGGGATGCCGGCACTTCAGGCCAGGGCTTTAACCTACTGCGTAACAGCACCGGCCCCTGGTGGTTGGTTTTTAAAAGAGGAGAAAGACCTATAAGTTTGCTTTTGCTCATTGTAGAATTTTCAAATTTATTCTGGTGTTGATTGATTTTAGGGTCAGATTGGTTTAGTTCAACCCATTCATAATTATTAAGTATTTATGGAGGAGGAAGCCTTGGGGCACACAGCCATGTATGTGAAAAATCCCCTATCTTCACTTAAGTTGAATAGCTGGTATTTTTGATAATTTGCATTGGATTATTTTTGGCCTTTTTTCTCCTGATGTAAATCATGACTAAATGAGGTAGCTAGCTACTGCCTACTACTACTTTTTTTTTTAGTGGTATTACTAAGTGACTCAATACTTTTGCTTTCAGGATTTTCTTTTGCCCACTTCTTTGTTTTGAAGAAGTTGTGGTCATTTGTGGTAAAGGAAAGACTTCTGTAGTGTTTAATATACCTGTTGGGAATAATTTTAACACTCTTTCTCCTACTGGTTATTCTTATCTGAGCCTTTTCAAAGGTATTTGTGCAGTCAGAAAGGCTCCCTATGGTAAACATGAAACTCTCCCAGTTCTCCTTTCCTGGGTCCCTTTCGGTGACTGAACTTCCCCCTTCCCCCTGTCTCACCCTCATCACACACTGGCCTGAAATGACATCATGTCTCCACATGTAACTAGCAGACTTAGGGACCTGACTTGGTGTACGTTTATGAGCTAGACAGAGAACTGGGGAAAGAGAATTGACACTGACATTTGGAAAGCCATAAATAGTGTGGCTAGAGAGCATGATGTGGAAGGTTAGTGCAGCAAGCACGCCAGCCTTGACCGCATGTGTGAGCCCTCTGAGGCAGTGGCCAAGTCTGCCTCTGCTTTGTGTTCACAGGCTGGTTTGTTGGCTGACATGCAGGAGGTGACACAGGGCAAAAGAAAGAGCAGGGACTTTGGACTCAGTTATATATGGATTTCAATCTCTAATTAATCATATGGGCAGGATACGTAACTTCCTAACTGAATCACATGGACAGGGAGTTTAGCTTCCCTGAGTCTAAGTTTTCACCTCTGAAATGGGTTAAAGTAGAGATTCTGAAATTTCCTTGTGTCTGAGTCCATGTTATTTTTTTCATGGTGCCCCTGGGCCAAAGGCAATATCTAGTCGTCCTGTTAATTAATTAGTTAGGTCCAAATCAGCAATTTAAGTACATCCCAACAATTTGGTATCTACAAGAGTACTTTAAAAAGTTCACAGAAAAGCATATTAAGAAAAAACTACATGGATTTCATGCTTTTTTGTATTATAAGAAAATCATTTTTTAATTCCATTTCAATGAACTTTTTCAAGTACCCTAGTATTTATAAAAATACACATAAAGTGGAAAAATTTAATTTTTAGCTTTACTTATTTATTTTTAAATAAAGATTTATTTAATGTATTTGAAAGATGGAGTTACAGAGAGATAGAGAGGGAGAGACAGAAATAGAAGTTTTCCATCCCTTGGTTCACTCCCCATATAGCTGCAATGGCAGGGGCTGGTACAGACTGAAGCCAGGAGCCTAGAGCCAGGAACTTCTTCTGGGTCTCCTGTATGGGTTCAGGGGCCCAAGCACTTGGGCCATCTTCCACTGCTTTTCCCAGGCATATTAGTAGGGAGTTGGATTGGAAGTGGAGCAGCCATGACGCAAACTGGCACCCATGTGAAATGCTGGTATTGTAGGTGGCAGCTTTACCTGCTACACTATAACTCCAACCCCAATTTTACTCTTAACTACATTTCCTTACTAATAGAATAGGTGCCTTTTTTGGACACTGTCCAACTACTCTACTTATGGAATAAGATCAATCCATAGTTAAGCTTGATGATACCTAAGTCTCATCTAGTATTGAAATTGTGAGTTACTAGTTTGTCAAGTGTCTAATAAATGCTGAGTATCACTGTAGCTTCAATAAAATTTGAAGTATTTTGTGAATTTGCTACTGCAACTCAGGTTACCTCAATATGCTTTTTGGAAACCATGAGACTGAGAGAGAGGATGGTCAAACAATGCAGCTATTGGCATGCCTGTTGAAGGAAGGAGAATGGGAAGGTGTGAGGAAGGATTCAGAATCATATGGCTCAAAATTTGCTCTAGTAATTATGCCTCTCAAAAATGAAATACTGGGGCGGGCATTTAGCCTAGCCATTAAGATGCTGGTTAAGATGCCCACATTCCCTATGACAGTACCTGGGTTCCATATCTGGATCCAGTTCCTGACTCTAGATTCCTGCCAGTGTAGACCCTGGAAGGCAGTGGTGATGGTTCAAGTAATTGGGTCACTGCCTCCTACCTGCAGGACCTATGTTGAGTTCCTGGCTCTTGGTGTTAGCCTGACTCAGTCTTGGCCATTGAGAGCACTGGGGAGTGAACCAGCAGATGGGTGCCCTCTGCCTTCCAAATAAAACAGAAACCCTCTAAAAATGTGGAGACTGAGGGGTGGACATCCCTTATGGGCACCAGTTTATGTCCTGGGTGCTCCATTTCCAATCCAGCTTCCTGATAATGGCAGGGAAAAGCAGCAGAAGATGGCCCAAGTGTTTGGGTCCCTGCCACCTACATGGGAGACCCAGATGAAGCACCTGGCTTTGGCCTGACTCAAGGCTGGCTGTTGCGGCCACTTGGGGAGTGAACCAGCAGATGGAAGACTTCCCTCTGTCTCTCCCTCTCTTTCTGTAATTCTGCCTTTCAGATAAATAAATAAATCTTTTAAAAAATTCCTAGATTGAGGCCTGCACCGTGGCTCACTAGGTTAATCCTCCACCTGCAGCACCGGCATCCCATATAGGCGCCGGGTTCTAGTCCTAGTTGCACCTCTTCCAGTCCAGCTCTCTGCTGTGGCCTGGGAAGGCAGTGGAGGATGGCCCAAGTGCTTGGGCCCTGCACCCGCATGGGAGACCAGGAGGAAGCACCTGGCTCCTGGCTTCAGATTGGTGCAGTGCCGGCCGTTGTGGCCATTTGGAGGGTGAACCAACGGAAGGAAGACCTTTCTCTCTGTCTCTCTCTCTCACTGTCTGTAACTCTACCTGTCAAATAAAAAAAAAATCCGAGATTGAGTCTTCTTTGTGTCCCTCCTGTCCTTGTAATAACACCTCCTGTGTGCTATGGTCTTACGTGCACACAAAATAGGCAGGTAGTGCATTGGAAAGAACCTGGGAATTCTCATAAGATCTGGGGTGGTGGTTTTAGTTTTGCTGGGAGGAAGTTATGTACTCTCTGAGCCTCAAGGGAAGATGTAGCAAGTTAGGGACACTTTCTACACACAGTTCATTGCCACTCGTGTATTAAACTGGTAATCAAAACCCAGTCTGAGAGGGTGGTGATGAGTTAGAGGTTGTTAACTGGAGAGTCACATCAGGCCAAACAGGGCAATTGCTACTCAGCTCTGCTGGTTATTATTGGATTTTTTTTTATCTCAAGCAATGTCAGAAATTGTCAATATTACATAAAAATTTTGATTTTTAAGTGCCAACTAATTAATTAGATTAACAACAACAACAATAAATACTACGTGGCCCAATACCGTGCAATTCAACCAAAGACTGCCTCTAAGTTTTCACCTATGGCTCACCCCTTTGCAGCCTTGGAACCAGTTCAACCCCCTTGTCTCTGTTGCCTGAAGCAGGAGAAAGACTAGAGCATATGGTCCATGAATCAATTTTTAATTTTCCCTTTCTCTACACAGCTATTATCAGGAAATGAAATTGTTGAGGCTTAGCAAATGATACTGAAATGGAGCCCCCTTCTCTGATGCCTTTGATGTAGACTTTAGCAGGCCCCAGCCTCTCTCATTTCTTTTGCAGCTCCTTTGTCTTCACTGTGGTGACCAGAAGTGAGTTCCTTCTCACTAGTTTGTCAGAGTCATAGAGAATCCCACTGAAGATCAATTCCAGACATCACAATGGTATTCAGCTGTGAATCTTTGGGGTCAACTTCAGCCACTTTCTTATGTCTCTACATTGAAAAACTTAAAATATAAATAAAAGTTCTAGGGGCACAGAGCATAGGCAATGAAGGAATTGGGGGTAGGAGGGGTATAGCGGGAAACTTTGGAGTTGTGGGGTTGTCAAGAAGAAATTCAATAGAGGAGGCAATCAGGATTCAGCGCCAGTAAGGTCCAGAGAACGTGTGGTTAGCTCCCACGCTGCATTATCCTGCTTATGCCTGGGCCTTTGACAAATTACAGAAGGACTTGGAAGCTGCCTGGTGTCAGGCCTGGTCCTTGGCCGCAATGCACTGATTAGCCACATGCTTCCCCTATACTAACATTGTATTCTCACTTTCCACTTGGTATTTTCCTCACTTGTGGCTGTGATAGTTCAACTGGAAATCCTGCCCTTCTATCGCAGTATTCTTGAAACTCCTAGATACCAGTATTTTGTGATTATTATTTTTTATATCTGTTCTGCTTACCTTGGACAGGCACAGCAATATGAATTTTTGCAAAGAACAGTGAGTGATCCAAGTGCTTTTATGAATTAACAGGCTACGGATATACTTAATAAACAGAGGTTGACATATTTAATGGTTTATTTGTTCTCCACCTTCCCTCCCACCTCGGAAACACATCTCTGCATCTCATTGTCCCTTGAACTCTTTCTTTCTTCTCTCCACCTATTTGATGCACAGTTCTGGAGGATTTAGAGGCAAATGCTGAAGGGTAGTCTGCTACTTCAATGTTTGAGGTATCATTTATATTTTCTGGGACCACATCTTGCTAGGGATTAGGAATTTGAGCAAGAGTTTAATCATTCTTCTGGCACTTCTTTGTGTCAAATTAAGCAAAAAATCTTAACCTTTGTGGCCCTCAGTAATATGGCTGGTTAGGTGATAGTAATAACCCCATCATCTCTCAAGCCATTCTGAGAATAAAACTCTGTAAGAGTAGGGGAACAAAAATTTTCTTTTTCAAGGACCACAGGAAATAAGACCTGACCTCTCATATGCGAATATCATGGGTGTTGAAGTTAGAAGTCTTTCAGATCTTTTGTATGTGACAAGATTGTCTTATTCAGCTTGACTTTTAGTATGTTTAATACACAGGGGCTACATTTCCTCACAGGGAATGTTAGAAGGGAGAATTTTTTGTGTCCTTTTTTATTGTAAGTCCTTCAATTGAGCTTTTTGCTTGATGCCAGAGGCAAGATTCATCTCCAGGAGGTCATGTTCTTGAAGTATTTTTATCCATGCAAGAGGAGAAAAAAAGACAGCTCTGATCCCTGGTGTTTATCCAAACAGAAAGCATAGATTGTTAACTTCTCTCCATATACCTACAGACTTCCATGGAAGGAAAGCACGGGTACTTTTAACAAGAAACTAAGAAAACTTGAACTGGAAACTTGGAAGGTGCTAAAGCAAAATAATTTCAGAGATCTGTGCTACTGCTGAAGTCGGAAGCCTGGAGCAAGCAATTTCATCTTGTGAATACTAGTTACGGCATTTTTGTTCTGTAAGTCAATGCCAGGAAATGGAAAATGGAGACAGAGGAAGTGAAATTGATCTAGGTAACAGGTCATCAAAGAAGGAGGTACCTTGTTCTGAAGGGAGGAGAGAACTTCCACTTTGACTACGACCTTGTCTAAATATGATCAGAGTTGGTGAACTCAAAAGGCTTCCATAGCCTTGGCAACTCATGACAAGAGCCTAGGATGATTACTGATGCCATAAACAAGAGTGTCAATTTGTTAAGTCAACAACAGGAGTCACTGTGCACTTACTCCTCATGTAGGATCTCTGTCCTTAATGTGCTGTACATTGTGATTTAATGCTATAACTAGTACTCAAACAGTATTTTTCACTCTGTGTTTCAGTGTAACTGTGGAAATCTTTACTTAATATATGCTAAACTGATCTTCTGTATATAAAGAGAATTGAAAATGAATCTTGATGTGAATGGAAGGGGAGAGGGAGCGGAAAAGGGGAGGGTTGCGGGTGGGAGGGAAGTTATGGGGGTGGGGAAAGCCATTGTAATCCATAAGCTGTACTTTGGAAATTTATATTCATGAAATAAAAGTTAAAAAAAAAATAGACCAAAGTGCACATTTTAATCTAAGGAATCTTTAAAAAAAAAAAAGAAATTGATCTAGGTAATAAAGTAGCAGGACTGATGTATTTTTCCTGGTGGTCCCACAGAAAGTGTCGTAGAACTTTCAAAATCTGAGTCCACTTACCCGACACACAACAAGTGTGTCGTAAGTAGGTATTCAAGGAGCTGGGCAGCTATCACTTCATTCCTGGGCTTCTTGATGGGTTAGGGGTAAAGGTTCTTATAGAATGAAGTTTTACTTAAAAAGTTTAAATTAAAGCATGTCATTTCAAGTCGCTGCATCCACTTCACCCACAGGGAAGAGGATTATGTAGGACATGACTGTAGATGGAGGCGGGGAATCATTAAGCACCATTCTAGAAGTGGTCATATAGAATTTCATCAATAGGGGCCGGCGCCGTGGCTCACTTGGTTAATCCTCTGCCTGCAGTGTCGACATCCCATATGGGCGCCGGTTCTAGTCCCGGTTGCTCCTCTTCCAGTCCAGCTCTCTGCTGTGGCCTGGGATAGTAGTAGAAGATGGCTCAAGTCCTTGGGCCCCTGCACCCGCATGGGAGACCAGGAAGAAGCACCTGGCTCCTGGCTTCGGATTGGCACAGCTCCAGCCGTTGCGGCCATTTTGGGTGTGAGCCAACAGAAGGAAGACCTTTCTCTCTGTCTCTCTCTCTCACTGTCTGTAACTCAGATTGATTTAGAACACAGAGAAACTTTAAAGAATAGAAAGCCTCAGGGGGGAAAACAAACCAGCAGATCTTGAGGAATTCATTGAGAGCCCTTTGAGATACATTCATACTCTATTAAAAATCTAAAGCAATTCTGTGTTGTGAAGCAATCTGAGACCAATAACTCATGAGTGCACATGGGAAGGGGAAGGGCCCTCTGTACACTCCTGGAACCAGCTGTGAGGCATTGGAGTTGGGCTGGATCTTCTGATAAGAGGGGGCAGCCCCTGTCCATGGCAGTGGGAACCCAGGAAACACATTTTATATGAGTGAAGGCCATCAGTCTAGGCTGAATATAAAGGAATCCGAAAGCCAAGGTCTTGGGTTTCTGAAAAGGCTTTCACTGTAGGTGCTTTGTTTTATTTTCTTATAAAATAACTAATAAATATCATGGATGAATGAACAAAGAAACTAATAAATCATTCCTTATTGATAAAGACAAAACATGGGTGGATAACTGAGGACCATGTGTAAAATGCAGAAATAGCCAATGTTTCTGAACACACATGGCTGAGTTTTCCATGGGATTTCCTTTCTAGAGCAAATTTCCTTTCTGTGGTAGTTTGAAGCCCACATCCAGCACAGTGAAACTTCCATTCATATGTATGGAACCTGTTAAGTTTCAGGATTTTAGACTACATTTGAGTTGGCTTTTTGTGACTAACTTGTACTTAGCAGAAGAAGAGAGAGAGGGAGAGGAGAGGGAGAGAGATTATATAGTTGTGTTGATGGAAAGGAAGAAATCCTAGCAGCAAAATACCTCTAACCACTTGGGGTATCTTATGAAACTAACAAAATTGAACTTCAAGTTCATTTATAGAAAAGAAAATAAAAGCCTCTCAAGACTTCTTTCCTCTTGCCCCATTTTCCTTACTGGGGCTCCTGCAGTGTGTGTGGTCCACTTCACTTATATATTAATCAGGTATCTTTGTGTTTTTTTTTTTTTCCCACTCTGTACACGTTCATGTCCATATTTAGTCAGGCCTGTGTTACTGTGGAGGTAATAATAACTCTCAGGGGGTGCTGCAAATACCAAAGCAAATTAGACATGCAATGGAGCTTAAAAAATAGTGAATATAATTTGGGTCACCCAACAATAATCTGGTGCCCAATCAGGGTTTGGTATCTGTATGCGCGGAAAGGAAACTGAGGCAGAGGCCTGGCTTTACTAGAACATCGAAACGAGGGACTAGACAGGAAAGGGTGTCCATGTTAGAACTTGTCTTAGCCCTTGGTATCCTGGCCCACTGGAGAGCAAGACTGGCCTTTTTGATATAAGCCTCCCATGTTGCCTTGACAGAGGTCATAGGCCTCGGGTGCCTCCAAGATTGCTGCCTTGAAGGTTGAGTCAGTAGTGAGGAAGGACTTGACCTGCCCCAAATGCCGAGAATGGACAGAAGTCAAGAGCCAGGAACTTAACCAAGGCCTCCACACGTGTGGCAGGAACCCAATTACTTGAGCCATCACCACTGCCTTCCAGGATGGATGCCAGCAGGAAGCTGGAGTCAGGAGCACGCTGGCTATCAACCCGAGCACTCTGGTGTGAGTGTGGGTGCGGTATCTTATCCAGCATCTTAATGGCTGCAACAAACAGCAGCAAAATGGATGTATTTGAATCATAAATATTGTTTTATCATTTTCATAGGTTCTTGGGCTACCAACATTTTTCCGGAAGAATCTTTCAGACTTTTGTGTTTTCTTTTGTGATTTGTCTTTAATCATACACATAAAAGATTAATCATACACTTAAAAAATTAAGTCCCTGTCCCCTCAAAATCTTCATAAACAGGTGTACAACTTCTTTTTGGAAATGAAACCATATTCTTGAAGAGGGGAGAATGGCTAGTAGACTGAGCACTGGACCATGTTTCCAAGAGCTTGAGATCTTTTTTATTTGCTTTGTTTCCTTAAGAGACATGCGTGCATACACACACGCACACACACACAGGATGAATCTCTACTAGTTCACTACCCAAATACCTGCAAGGCCCCCTTAGCCAGGACTAAAGCTGTGAAGCCGAGAGCTAGGAAGTCAATGCAGGTCTCCCAGGTGAGTGGCAGGAACCCAGTCACCTGGGCCATCACTGCTGCCTCTTGGAGTTAGGAACTAGAGCTGGGTATAGAACCTAGGTGTTCTATGTGAGATTTGGGTATCTTACTCCAATGTTTAACTGCGAGGCCATACTCCTGTCTCTGTCTTTTTAAAAAAAAAATCATTTTAACCTAAATTTCACATATTCTGCGAGTGGAATGAAAGGGATGCAGATAATAATATAAGGCCATTATAGATCCCCAATTTCTATATCTAGTCCCAAACTTTTTCTTGAATCTAAGATATTTATATCTATCCACCTACTTAAACTTTTGGATGTAGGCATTCCCCTTGGGTATACAGTAGGCACCTCAAACTCAACAAATGAAAAATTGCAGCTCCCTCAAATCTGCTTTCTCTATTTTTCTTCATTTCTCCATCATTCTTCCATTTGCTTAGGCCAGAAGCCCTGAAGTCATTCTTCTCCTTTTTCTTAAATTCTACATACACGTTAGGAACAAATCCTGTTTGTTTTCCTTGGAAAATTTTCCTCAGTCTGAGACTCAGCATCTGTATCACTACGGTAGAGTATCCCTTATCAGAAATGTCTGAACTAGGAGTATTTTTGATTTCAGATTTTTGAATATTTGTATACACATAATGGAATATCTTGGGAATGATACACAAGTCTAAACATGAAATTCATTTGTGTTTCACAATCACCTCATACACAAATTCTGAAGATAATTTTATGCAATATTTTTGGTGTGGGGAGCAACTCGGACTAGACTAAGTTACTGGAATTAAGACTTATTCTATGCATCTGCTCTCCCACAATATGGCACTGAGAAGGGAGAAACAGCTTCTGCTCAGCTGCCTCCAGTTCAACCAAAAACTGTAGGACCTGCTCCTGATTGGAGGAGAGCAGCGTACTCAGCGTGTGGGTAGCAGAGTTAGGATTGGCGGAAGAGGACTATAAAGGAGGAGAGAGACGGCATGCACCAGGAACATCTAAGGGGAACACCTGTGCAGCCCCCGAGAGAGCCAGCCGGCGGTGTGCCGCTCCCCCGTGGAAGTGGGTGAAAGTGGCTAGGGGGAACCGCCCTTCCACGGAGGTGGAAGGGTCAGTAGCCAACCCGGGAAGAACCAGCAGCAAACCCGGGGAGGGCCGAGCAGACAAAAGAACAGCGCAGGGTCCTGTGTCGTTCCTCCACGAAGACGGGGAGTGACATAATGGTGCCGTGACTCGGATATGAAGCCTAGGCAGGGTTTAGTGTCGTTCCTCCACGAAGAGGGGGAGCGACATAATGGTGCCGTGACTCGGATAGGAAACCTAGGAGGGAAGAAATGGGAAGAAGTGGAAAATACCGGAGAGAGAGACTAGCAAAGAGCCTAGGGAAAAGCCGGACAAAAAAGGTGCCGGAAGAAGCTATTGAAAGCCTAGGCATAGACTTGGATATGGACTGTGGGAAAGAAGTTAGGATTTAAAGTGAAAGCAAGAAGAAATTTAGACTCAGATACGGACTGCAGGTTGAAAGTGAAAGTGAAACCTATAAGAAACTTAGACTTGGATAGGGACTGTGGGGAGAGGCCAGGAGAAATGAGGGAGGAATATTGTTGGAAGAAAACTTAGGGAAACATACTGGGTAGAGAAAAATGTTAGGGAGGATGAAGCCGCGAGTGCAGGCCGAGGCGGAGACGTAAGCCACCTTGGAATTCTTCAAGTCACCCCGGGGAGCAAGGGCGAAGATCTGGAACCAGAGGCAGAGACGTGGGCCGCCAGGTTGGAATTCGCCAGGTTAGTCCGGGGAACTTGGATTGAATGCTAGTGGCGGAGACGTAAGCTGCGCTGTGTGACTCGTGGAAGCCGCCGCGTGCAGAGAGAGCACGGGGCGTGAATAGATAGGGAACGCGGGGCTGGCGAGAGGCCGTGGTGCGGACGCGAAGGGCGTGGAGACCGCGGAGTGTGCGCGCGAAGCCGAGCCGCGCAGAGCCGGGAAGCCGCGCTGATGAGAGAGGTGCGGGCTGAAGCGGCTCAGAGCCGGGAAGCCGCCGAGAAGCAGCCTCGGGGCGGGCGCCGGGATGCCGCAGGGATAAGAGAAATAGAAGTATAGAAGTAAAATGAGAGAAATAGGAATGCTGGCAGATAGAAGTAAAATAGGAGAAATAGGAATGCCCGGAGATAGAGAAATAGAAAGGCCTCCCCACAACATGGCAATGAGAGAGCTTGGATTTCGTCTGCCTGATTAGACGATAAGTACCTGCTGGCGGCTAGCAGCTTACCCGCTGCAGGTCACCGAAGACAGGCACGTTATCAACACCAATAAGTCTCCCCACAAGACGGCAATGAGAAGGCTTGGGTTCGGTTTGCCTGATAGGACTTGTAAGCACCTGCAGGCAGTTCTAGCAGAGTAGAGCATGTGCTGCAGGGCACCGAACACAGGCACGCATCAGCGCCTAAAAACCTCCTCACAACATGGCGAAGAGAGGACCCGGATTCGGTTTGCCTGATTGGTAGGACTTGTAAGCACCTGTGGGCAACTCTAGCAAGCAGAGCAGAGTGTGTGCCGCGGGACACCGAAGACAGGTGCGTATCAACGCCAAAAAATAAAAAGAAAGGGGGATCTGTGGGGAGCAACCTGGACTGGACTGAGTTACTGGAATTAAGACTTATTCTATGCATCTGCTCTCCCACAATATGGCGCTGGGAGAGGAGAAAACAGCTTCTACGCAGCTGCCTCTTGCCAACTTGAGTGATGACCTCCAGGAGCTGATCCTGCTCCTGATTGGAGGAGAGCAGCGTACTCGGCGTGTGGGCAGCCGAGTTGGGATTGGTGGAAGAGGACTATAAGGGAGGAGAGAGACAGCATGCACCAGGAACATCTGAGGGAACATCTAAGAGGAACACCTGTGCAGCCCCCGAGAGAGCCGGCCAGCGGTGTGCTACTCCCCTCGGAAGTGGGGAAAGTGGCTAGGGGGAACCGCCCTTCCACGGAGGTGGAAGGGTCGGTAGCCAACCTGGGAAGAACCAGCAGCAAACCCGGGAAGGGCCGAGCAGACAAAAGAACAGCGCAGGGTCCTGTGTCGTTCCTCCACGAAGAGGGGGAGCGACATAATGGTGCCGTGACTCGGATATGAAGCCTAGGCAGGGTTTAGTGTCGTTCCTCCACGAAGAGGGGGAGCGACATTTGGTGCACCAGAATTTTAAATGAGACCCATTACATGAATTCAGAGGTGGAATCTTCCACTTGTGGTATTATGTTAGTGCTCAAAATACTAAAGTATTTCAGATTCCAGATTCTCATATTAGGGATGCTTGACCTGTGCTTCCAAGGTCAGTGCCACCACCATCTCTAGTGTCCATGCATCCACTCAGGTACATTTTTTTAAAAAGAATTATTTTATTTATTTGAAAGACAGAGTTACAGAAAGAAGTAAGTAGAACTAGAGAGAGAGAGAGGTCTTCCATTCACTGGTTCACCTCCTAAATGACCGCAATGGCCAGAGCTGAGTTGATCTGGAGCCAGGAGCCAGGAGCTTCCTCCGGGTCCCCCTCGTGGGCGCAGGAACCCAAGGACTTGGGCCATCCAGCAGGACTTTAACCTGCTGCACCACAGCGCTGGCCCCTCACTCAGATACTTTTATATCCTGTTTGCCACCTAACAGTCAGAGACCCTCTCAAGTCAGATCATGTCACTGTACCTGCTCAAAACCCCTATCACATTAGAGTAAAACCTGATCTACTGTTTGACTTCACTGCTTAGGCTTTGCTTTTCCTCCACTGCCCCCAGCAGCACTGGCCTTCTCAGACAGACCCCACCTCCTCCAACCCCAAGGCCTTACACTTACTGCTTCCTCTATCTGAAAGCCCTACCCCCCCACCCCAGCTCCCTCCCTCCCTTCACTCTGGCTTTTGCATAAATATGCCAAACATGCCTTTATATAAGAACACTCTTATCCTCTTCCCTGCTTTATTTAGTTTTCCAGTGTGTTTTTACTCTTTCATTATATCTGGATCCCTTAGTAATTTGAGTATTTCACATCCTTCTCCTCAGAACTGTAAGCTCCTTGAGGGCAGAAGTTTGTGCTAGAAAGTGACTGAGCCTGGTTTGGTGCTAACACAAAGTGAATGCTTAGTAAGTATTTCTTTACTGAATTAGGAAAGATAACAAGGGCAGAGATGGTGAACAGCTGGATCCTTCAACAAGGTTGTATTATTATTGGTAAAGATGAACCTGCTTTAGAGAAGACATGAAGTCTTCTGAAGAAACTGCTGAGTTCCTGGGGTGGGCATCTGGTGCAGGGGCTAAGATGATGTTGGAGAGCCTGAATTGATGTGCTGGGTGCACTTTTCATTCCAGCTTCCTGCTAGTGTGCACCCTAGGAGGCAGCAGGTAAGGCTCAAGTAGCTGGGACCTTGCCACCCACATGCATTCCTGGCACTTGGCTTTGCCCTGGCCCAGCTGAAGCTGCTGCAGGCCTTTGGGGACTGAACCAGTACATGGGAGAGCTCTGATTTTATCTCTCTGCCTCTAAGATGGCTGACCCATACATGAAAATGTCTAATATTTAGTAGTGTCATTTCAATCATTGGTCTACGATTCAAGAGGAATATATTCTAACATAACTTTTTTTTTGACAGGCAGAGTGGACAGTGAGAGAGAGAGACAGAGAGAAAGGTCTTCCTTTTGCCGTTGGTTCACCCTCCAATGGCCACCGTGGCCGCCGCCCTGCGGCCAGCGCACCGCGCCTATCCGAAGGCAGGAGCCAGGTGCTTCTCCTGGTCTCCCATGGGGTGCAGGGCCCAAGCACTTCGGCCATCCTTCACTGCACTCCCTGGCCATAGCAGAGAGCTGGCCTGGAAGAGGGGCAACCGGGACAGAATCCGGCACCCCGACCGGGACTAGAACCCGGTGTGCCGGCGCCGCTAGGCGGAGGATTAGCTTGTTGAGCCGCGGCGCCGGCCTCTAACAGAACTTTGACATCCCTTCCTATAGAAGCAGCAATTTCAGTTCACAATTGATCATAATGAAAGGACTAAGAGTCAAAGGGAGCACATAAACAAGTCTAGTACCTGCTAACACTAACCGATAGAATACATAAAGGGGAGAGTGATCCAACATGGGAAGTGAGATACTCAGCAGACTCATAGAATGGCAGATGTCCTAAATAGCACTCTGGCCTCAGAATCAGCCCTAAAGTCATTCGGATCTGGCTGAAAAGCCCATGAGAGTATTTCAGGCATGGAAAGCCAAGACACTCTGGCAAAAGATCTCTGTGAGCGAGATCCCAGTGGAAAGAACAGGCCTTCAAAGAAGGAGGTACCTTTCTCTGAAGGGAGGAGAGAACCTCCACTTTGACTATGACCTTGTCTAAACAAGATAAGAGTCGGAGAACTCAGAGGGCTTCCATAGCCTTGGAAACTCATGACTGGAGCATAGGGAGATTACTGATGCCATAGACAGGAGTGTCAATTGGTAAAGTCAACAACAGGAGTCACTGTGCACTTACTCCTCATGTAGGATCTCTGTCCTTAATGTGCTGTGCATTGAGATTTAATGCTATAATGAGTACTCTAACAATATATTTCACTTTGTGTTTCTATGGGGGTGCAAACTGTTGAAATCTTTACTTAATGCATACTAAACTGATCTTCTGTAAAAAAAAAAAAAAAGGAAATTATCAATTCCCAACTTGACTCTCACTGGGATTTAACATGACAATAGGTCTGATCTGATTTCATCATCATTAAAAAAAAATCATCTATTATTTTTCACTTTATGTTTCTGTGTGGGAGCAAACTGTTGAAATCCTTACTTAAGGTATACTAAGCTGATCTTCTGTATATTAAGATAATCGAAAATGAATCTTGATGTGAATGGAAGGGGAGAGGGAGTGGGAAAGGGGAGGGTTGTGGGTGGGAGGGACGGTATGGGGGGGAAGCCATTGTGATCCATAAGTCGTACTTATATTCATTAAATAAAAGTTAAAAAAAAAAGATTCATGGAGAAGAGATGACACTGATAATACACACATTACAATAATACCCCTTTGGACCTGAAATCATTCACTAATTTTCCCACTATAATTTATTTACTACCAAACTTTCCAATTCTGCTCCTATTTCAATTCTGAGTGTAGGCACCAGGAGTATCTGAGCGTAACGGGAGGCTTTTTTGTCTGTTCAGGTTGACAAGCCACTTGACGGTGGAAAGGATATCAAAGACTGGTTTGGCAGATGGGAAATAATCGGAGGACACTGTTTTTTCCTTTTATCCAGGTTTATTGGGAAGAAACACAGAAACCTTGTTTGCCTGGAGTTTTTTATGCTCCATCATGGAATCTACAAGTCTAACCTGTTGACCAGCATTGTGCATTTCCTCTCAAATGGTACTTCAATGTTTAATTTAAATAAGAATATTTGCAGAGAGTCTTTGATAACATTGACTGTAGAAGGAAATGGATGAAAACAAGAATAAAGAGATAATACCTGAATAATACTGGTATATAATGAGAGCTTCTGAAGCCGTTGTGATCATTTACAAATATTACACACAGAATTCGGAAGACAAAACTGCATAGCTTGACATCTTAATTTGTGAAATGAAAGTCTAAGATGTTTCCAAATAAATGTTTGAAAAGAAATAGAAAAGCAACGCAGTTGGGTCTGCTAGTCCAGCCTCTGCTCCATGGAAGGAGCGTGGTTCCACCCTCAGGAACATTCGGTGTGGGGCTGAGAGGGAAGCTGTGCAGCAGGTGGAGTCCACTCATGCTTCAGGGGCCATTCTGGTGTTTCACCGTCATCCTGGGGCCAGCAGGACCACACACAGAGCTCATCCAAAAGCGATCGATCTTTTCATTTCCAAAGTAGTACTTGAGCCACGCGTTGTTCAAAATTGTTGTTTACATAACATTTTGCATTCAATTACTCTGAAGTGAAGTGGGGAGTACAGTTATCCTAGGTATCCTGGAAAGATGGGTTCCAGGGCTCTCAGTGTCTACCAAAATCTGTGAATGCTCAAGACCTTTTTTTTTTTCTATAAAATAGTGCTATATTTGCATATAACTTATTCAGTTCTCCCATATATTTTATTTATTTAATTTATTGTATTTGTTTGACAGGCAGAGACAGAGGCAGACAGATAGACAGAAATCTCGCATCTGCTGGCTTATTCCCCAGGTGTCCAGAACAGCCAGCGCTGGTCCAGGTCACATCAGGAGATGGGAACTCAGTCAGGGTCTCCCATGTGGGTGACTACTAGAATTCATAGCCTTCATGGATCACACAACTTTGACTTCCTTACTTATGTTTCTAAAATGTAACAGTTTTATTGAGATATAATTCATATAACATACAATTCACCATTAAAAGTGTACAGTTCAATGGCTTTTAACATATTCACAGAGTTGTACAACCATCACCATCATTAGTTTTAGAACAATTTCATTATCCCCCAAAGAAACCCCATATCCATAATTAGATACCCCCTTTACTCCCTCCATCCAACTCCTGACATACTCCAGCCTACTTTGTCTCTGTGGAGTGCCCTATGAACATCGCATATAAATAAAATCACCCAATATGTGACATTTTGTGTCTGGCTTCTTTCACTTGGCATGATATTTTCAAGCTTCATCCATATTAGAGAATGTATTAATACTTCATTTCTTCTTACTGTCCAATAATATCCTACTCTCTGCATTTCTCATATTTTATTTATCCATTCATCATTTGTTAGACGTGTTTCCACTTTTTGGCTATTACAGACAATGTTGCTATGAATATTTGTGTGCAAGTTCTTATGTGGACTTCTTTTGATTTGTCATAGGTACATATGAGGGTACTTCAAAAAGTTTGTGGAAAATGGAATTCACAGATAAGTATATTTTGCCACAAAAAACCTGAAATCCATGACAGCTTTTTCATAATACGCATCTATATGAGCTCTTTGTTTTGCACTAAAATCAATTCTTCTTTTTCAATATTCTTTATAAAATTAAGCATTATTTATTTATTTATTTGAAAGGTAGGGAAAAAGGGAGGAAGAAGGAGAGAGAGAGCTTTCCTATTTTCTGGTTAACTCCCCAAATGTTTGCAGCAACTGGGATTGTGCCAGGCAAGGTTGGGAGCTGGGAACCCAGAGACAGTAGGGACCCAGCACTCAGCCATCATCATTGCCTCCGCAGGTGTGCATCTGCAGGAATCTAGAATCAGAAGCAGAGCTGGGTCTTGAAGCCAGGCACATGATAAAGGATGTGGTGTTCCAAGGAGGGTCTTAACTGCTATTCCAAATGCCCACCCCCCAAAACTAATCTTTTAACTGCAGTTTCCAAGAACTTTTTTGAAATACCCTCCTACTTAGGAATGGAGCTGCTGTGCCATGTGCTAAATCTCTAGTCTTTTTATGAACTGACTGCTTTCTTCCTTGCTTGTTGATAGTAAGGAGTCTTTCTTGGCTGGGTATTTTTTCAAAAGCAGCTTTTCTTCTCTATAGAAGCACCTTCACACTGGGATGCAAGGATATCAGGCAATGTCTTCAACAAATATTCAATTTCTGGTTGGTTACAGATAGCCACTTCCAGTAACAGAAACCAAGTGGAAAGCATACAATAACCTTGAGCAACTGCCTATTCCTTCTTCATAGTAGGTCTTTTTAGCAAGTTATGTGTGACAAATTTAATAAATGTGTGTAATTGCAGCTAACATCTGTTAAACACTGTAGATGGTCCTAGCAATCTACAAAGTATATTACATGCTTTTCATCTTCAATTTTAGACCCATTAACATATTTTAGAATCCTTACATTCTAGAGGATAAGATTTTAAAAAATCATAAGAATGCTGGACAGTCATAATTCTGTCTGTAGTGATGACTAGGTAGGGACAAAAAGATTTATCTTGAAGTAAGAAAAATTAATACAAAAAAGATGACCTCTCCTAAATGGAAAAATACTCAAAAGAGTCTCACTTAGATGGGCCAAACATAGATATTAACAGGAAGCAAGAAATGGAGTGAGTTATTGTCATTTCTTCTGGGTCTATGTACTCATGACTCTATCTGATGATGAACATCTTCTGTAAACACAGTTTGTTGCCAAAGTCTATGGAAGCTAATAAATATTAACATAAAATGAGGAACTGTTCTAATGGAACATTTTAATTGGGATTTGTTAAAAGTTTTCCTTTTGCAAAGTGCCTATCTGTTGCATAGTATGAATGTGTTTATCTACTGTATCCTACTTCAGAGAAAAAATGAGTCAACCTAGAGTCAAACGAACAAACAAGAAGCAAAACTTATGTGTTATTTTGTGGTATATTTGAAGCAAACACATTATATTCATCATAATAAGTGATGGCCAAATTATGGCCACAAAAGTTATCATTTATAAAAAATTGATAATTTGTATGGTAATGACACTTCCTATGAAAAGAATTATAATCTATGCCAAGGAATGTGAAACTAACCTTCCTCCTGGAAATAAAAACCAAATTGATGAATTTGCTTTAGTGTTTGTGTACAAAACAAATGAATGTCTAATTGAAGAGAGCACTGTGTTAATTCCAGTTTTGTGCAAAGTTTGTCATATAGGAAACTTCTCGTTTGAATCAAAATTGTTAAAAAATTTTAAAGCATTGTTATTTTCAATGAACTTTAAATTTTCTTTGGAATTGAAGGCCATGGGAAGAATCCCTATTCTATATCCTGCTTTAGTCCTTAAGATCCAGTTACCAGCTGTTTGTAATCATCTTCATTCCTCAGGATAGACAAGATCTTTTTATTTAGCAACCGATCCAGGAATTAGATTTCATCACACTAACCACATCTTCCTTCTCTGTATCATACTTGTATGCTTTTGGTCCTGAAAAGAAGTAAATGTAGCCTAAAAGAGACAAAGTTGAAAGCACAGTTACTGAAAATTGCTTGCAAATATAAAAACGTGAGGATTGGTAATTGCAAATTTCTTGAGGTGGCATCAAAGGGGAACTGGGTGTTTTTCAGGTGATAGTTAACTTGTCTTTTGCATTTCTCCACCTGTTCTAGACCCCAGCACCTCCCATCTTTTAGGCATTTCTCATCTTTTTGTTCCAGCCAGGATAAGAGCCTCTCTTTGGGGTCATCTAACATGCTGTGCTCAGGCATGCTTGATACTTCTGCCCAGGCTTTTCTCCCCCAGGAAGTTCCTCTCTTTTCTTTCCCTTTTTAGATCTCCAAGCAGTCTTCAAAACCCAGCCAACATTGCATGATGAAATTTCCAACTACTGCTTCCAGGTTTTCCTTTCAAGTCTTTTCCTTCTGAAATCACCCCTTACAATTATTGTAAAACCTATCATGTAATTCAGTAATAAGTAGGTAAATTGTCTTGTTTTCCAGTAACCTCTCCAGAGTTGGTTGGACAGGCATTTCCCCAAAGGTGCTAATCATTCCATTTGACAGAGGTCATGTCTGGAACTGTCTTTGCACTTCTGAACAGTGTCCAGCTCTGTGCTCCATATGCAAGAGTAATGTGTTGGCTGACTGATTCAAAAGATTCAACTAAATTTATTCTGTCAATTTCAGTTAAGCCTTCCTAGCTATATGTTAAATTTCAATAATTGAGTGATGGGGTGGGAAAAGGCAGTTAGGTTAAAACTATGCATATTTTAAAGACAAAAAAGGTAATCTTGACCTGAGTGAACTTTATGATCTAGGTGATTAATGGATTGAGATTATATTTTTAAAGATTTTCATTAATAGAAAACTGCAATGAAAGAACTTTTATAATTCTTCTTTCTAGTGGATAATCTGGTTAGCTAAACTTATAAAAGGACCACGGACCTAAAACAAAACCAATTGACTTCTGTTTGAAAACCTACTCTCTGTTGTGCAAATGCAGAGTCCAGAGTTCTTGCTATAATTTCCACCAAGGAAGTTTTTCTGGTGGAAACACTCACCATTTAATTCCATAGCAGCATCTATTTGGCCATTTACTCCTGAAAATTCTTCTTCAATACTCTTTGGATAGTCTTTTTCCATTTTCCTTTTTCGTTCATCATAGCTGGAAGAAGTATTATTTCATAAATAATAGTAATAAGAGGCTTTATTGGTTGTAGATGACATAGATATATTTAGCCAGAGCTGACTTATGATATTCTCTCATTGTCTCTGGATATCTTGGCTAACCAAAGCATTGAAAGTCTTTCATACGGACTTTCAGTCATTGGCTTAGTGCTAAATACCTATGGAGAAAGGACTGAGCTAATACTAATGAATGGATAAGTGAATGCATGAATAATCAGTAAATAAAAACCAAGAAAATCTTTAATAATTGAACACCTGTCTTTTCGATCAATTTAATTGAATTCCATTGCTTTTGTTTCCTGGAAAAATTATACAACTGACTGAATAGTTGATTGAATTTCTTTTTCTGGATCAGCAACCACCATTCGATGATAAGCCTGAGACTGCCTACCATCTCTTTGTGGTCTAAATTCTCCTTGTGCATGAGACTGTGACGTGTATAAGGCAGCATGCCTTTCTTGAGTTCAGCAGTAGGCAGTGATGACTCTCACCTCTTCAGTAGGACTTCATTTAAAGTACTAGAAAGTCCCTTCTTCATGAGCACAGAACTCTAAACGGGTGCATTCCCAGGTGGACACCACATTCTTTTCCCACCACAAGATCAGACAATTTCTCCTGGTACTTGGGCTACAGGGTATTTTCCTGTGGCAGTAGACCATGCCTACCATTGCCTGAGACATGCTTCTTGGGTGGCTATGAACAGACAGGCCAGGGAACCAATCTCTCATGAGACTGAACAGCAGTCAAACACCGAGAAAGAGTGCTCAGGCAGAAACTGAGGGGAGGGTTGAACTGCTTTGTGGAGTGTGGGGCATACGGGTGGAAGTTGGTTTTCCTAACATATGAACTATAACAGATTAATATTTCATTTAGACCTTTAATACGGATATTATTTAGATGGGGCCCACATAACTAACACAAGATTACCTCCTTTTCATTTTACCAAGAACACTGCTATCAAATGGTCAAAAACTCATTTAAACTTATTTTCATTGTCATTTCACAAAGAAAAGTAACTTTAGCACCAATAAGGGAGATAGAACATACGCTCAAAATAAAAGACAGTTCTCACCAATAACCTGTTTTTATGCTGACAGATTGCACTTCCAGTATTGATGATACTGCACTATTGTTATTATTTTGCTGTAAACTGGCAAAAACTCTGTGATGATCTAGCTCTCTGTGGATCTACACTGGGAAATTTATGTTACAGAGCAAAGAGCACAACATATATAGTCAGATGGCTTTGGGTTTAAACTTTTGATTCTTTATTTGCTGGCTCTGCGATGAGGAGAATGTGCTCTGAGCCCTGTGCCCTGATTTTCATGTCTGGAAAATAGTGGTCATGAGGATAAGAGATAATTTACACACACACACACAGAGAGAGAGAGAGAGAGAGAGAAAGAGAGAGGGAGAGGGAGAGGGAGAGGGAGAGGGAGAGGGAGAGGGAGAGGGAGAGGGAGAGGGAGAGGGAGAGGGAGAGGGAGAGGGAGAGGGAGAGGGAGAACCTGCCCATGTAGCACTCAGGGCAGGCCCAAGATGTAAGCCTTTGTAGTTTGTTTTGGCCCCAAGAAACATTAGCTCTGACCTCATATGAGGTAGAGTGAACTTTGTGATTTGATCTACTATCTCAAGCCATCAAGAAGCTTAATCTTTTATCTTAAAAATATTGTATCTGAATAACACTTTACAGGAACAAGCATGGTGGAGAAGAGGTAGGAAAAGGAAGACTAGAAAATGTTGGAAGTAGTCAGTAAAAGGTCTAATGACCCATTGAAGATTTGGCCAAGAGGATAAAATGACAGGAAATGATACGATAGGATGGGAGCCATGGGTATCCTGACTGACAAGAAACTAAGGGTGAGGAGAACTGGGAAGTGACTCTAAGTGGTAGATGGGAGGCCCTTTGGATTTGGATTCAAAGGACATGAAATAAATTAACCAAGTAAATTCTCTGACACTGTTTTTAGCTGTTTAATGGAGATAAGAAGTACCAGCTTCTCAAGACTGCAACGAAGGCAGATAGGAGAATGAGAGAATATGAGAAAATACCCATCAGGATTCGGGACACATAGTAAGCTACGAATAAATGTTAGTTGAATTTGAAGAATAAAATCGTATTGAGAATCTACTAGGTAATAGGTAACAGCTCAAATTATTACATGTGTTTTCTCATCAATGTGAAACCTATGTATCAAAAATAATAATCTGTAACTTATTACCTTTATGGGTGTTTGTCTCATCATTTTTTTTTTTTTTTGACAGGCAGAGTGGACAGTGAGAGAGAGAGACAGAGAGAAAGGTCTTCCTTTGCTGTTGGTTCACCCTCCAATGGCCGCCACGGCCGGCATGCTGCGGCCGGCGCACCGCGCTGATCCGATGGCAGGAGCCAGGAGCCAGGTGCTTTTCCTGGTCTCCCATGGGGTGCAGGGCCCAAGCACCTGGGCCATCCTCCACTGCACTCCCTGGCCACAGCAGAGGGCTGGCCTGGAAGAGGGGCAACCGGGACAGAATCCGGCGCCCCGACCGGGACTAGAACCCGGTGTGCCGGCGCCGCTAGGCGGAGGATTAGCCTAGTGAGCCGCGGCGCCGGCCTGTCTCATCATTTAATATGGATTGAAGTGTACAGATATTAAACAAATCATTGCTGACAGTTATACTTTGTGATACTGTATTAGCACAGATATCTGATGTAGTCTTTCAGATAGATCTTATCACATTTGTGAAGACATATTAAAGTGCTTGCACGTCTGTTGAACCTAACATGTACACTTAGAGCTTAGATTTTTCAGGCATTCCTTGTGTTTTGACTGGGATGATTTCTATCAGCTGTCAATGGCATAACTGACTCCGTTCTGCGTCCTCTGAAGTACTAAGTGGGGTGGTGAGTTGGCTAACAGACGCTTAACAGGAACATGAGGAATGCTGGCAAAAGGGGAACTTCCTGATGAGGTATCTCAGATGTAAGTTTCGTGAAGCTGACCTTTCCAGTGTGGGTCAGGAGAGACAACGACAGAGCAATCTAGAATTCCTTTGAAGGGAGTAGCTTTTAGCCAGGAATCCCACAGCTTTCATGCAAGAAGGGACTTTGTGATCTACACTAGAGAAGAGCAGTGGGGAATACGATCAGGAACAAAAAGAGGGCAGAAAAGCAAGCAGTTGCCAAGTACCAATCCAGATGAGTCAGAAAACAGGATTATACCAGAAAAATGGCCGTGAGAAAACTCTGGGACTAAGAATTTGTTAACAATATGGAAAAGTATCAATGGTATACTATGAAGTAGAAAAATGTCAGGATACACATTGAACTATTTCAAAATGAACACTCTTCCAAGTGAGAAGGAGAAAGTGTTAAGATGCTGCAAATGATTCATTAAAAGATGCTGCAATTGCCAGTGACTGGAGAGATTTCTTCCCCTTTCATATTTTCATATGATGTTCTTGGCTCCTTCTTTCTGGACAGTCTCATGCTCTCACGTGGCCTCAGTTACCACTTTATCTCAGTTACCAAATTATCTCTCTAGCCTGAGTTTTCTTTCACTCAAGACCTGTATGTCAGCTCTCTTCTGAACATTTGCATCTTAGGTCTCACCAAGACATATGCCTTGTGGTTTGTTTTGGCCCTAAATGAACATTAGCTCTGAACTAGTATTAGGTATGTCAAACTCCACATGTACAGAATGGAACTTCTCTTTTTCCTCTTAATTCTCCTTCACTTCTCAAGCTTAGTATTTTGGTAAATGACAAAATAAAAAAAAAATGACTCCCAACTAGTCAAGCACCAAGATCTCAATGTTCTAATGCTTGAAGAACAATCAAATCTTCACTTTTCCTCCAAAGTTATAATCTCTGGAAGGATCATTGCCATAGTTCTGTCTCAGCCACACAACACACTCTGTTTAACAATTCAATTATTTTTTAGTATACTCATGGAATTTTTTAATATACTCAGGGAATTGAGATCCTATCAGCATAATCAATTTTGGAACATCACCATTGCCCTCAAAAGAAATCTCATGTCTTTTAGCTATCAGACCTCAACTCCCCTTCCTCTATTCCACTCAGCTCTAGACATTTACAAAGCTACTTTCTGTCTCCATAGAATTACTTTTTCTGGACATTTCATAAAAATGGAATCATATGTGTTAATTTTTAACTTATTTTATTTCACTTAGGAAATGCTTTCGAGATTCGTCTATATTGTTGTATATACCAGAACTTCGTTCATCTTCATGGCTAAGTAACATTCCATTGTAAGAATTTGTCACATTTTATGTATCCACATAATACAATGTAAATTAGGTCGTTTTGACACTTAGACATTTTAAATAATGCTTCTATGAATATTTTTGTACAATTTTTGTGCAGCCACATATTTTCATTTCTCTTGGGTAGCTCTCTAGGATTAGCACTCTGGATCAAATGGTATTTTAAGTTTAACTTTCTGAGGAATAGAATCCTGGTATCCAATGTGGCTGTAGTAATTTATGTTCTCACGAGTGGTGTATAAGAATTCCAACTACTTGATATTCTTTCCAACACTGTTATTATTTGAAAAAAAATTTTAATTTTAGCATCTTAGTAAGTATGAAGTTGTATCTCTTTGGGGTTTTGATTTGCATTTCCCTGATGACTACTGATGTTGATCATCTTTTCATGTACTTATTGGCCATTAGTATATCTTCCTTGGAGAAGTGTCTGTTCAAGTCCTTTGCCCATATTTTATTTGGGCTATTTGTCTTTTTATAAACAAAGTTGAAAATCTTTTATATATATTCCAGATGTAAGTCTTGTGCTACCTGCATGACTTACAAAAATTTTCCCTCATTCTTTGGGTTGTCTTCTTACTTTCTTGATAGAGTTCTTTGAAGATGAAAAATTTGTGGTTTGATGAATTTCAATTTATCTAATTTTTCTTTTTGGCTTATGCTTTTGGTGTCATTTTGAAGCATCTAATGTTAAATCCATGGTCATGGAGAGTTCTCTACATTTTCCTCTGAAAGTTTTGTGGCTTGAGCTCTTATACTTAAGATGTTTGATTGATTTTAAGTTTTGTATGTGGTATGAGTGTCCAACTCCACAGTTTCACATGTGGCTATCTACTTGTTCCAGAACAATTTGTTGAAGAGCTTATTCTTTCTCCACTGAATAGTCTTAGCAACTTGTCAAAAGTCAATTAGCCATAGATATATTGGTTTATTTCTGGAATCTACATCTTATTCCATTCATCTATGTATCTACTCTTATGGCAGTATCACTCCATTTTGACTACTGTTTCTTTTTGAAATTAGGAACTATGAGTCTTACAATCTTGTTCTTTTGTATGAGTATCCATATAAATTTTAAGATCAGCTTGTCAGTTTCTACAAAGAAGGCAACAGTATTCTGATAGGGGCTATGCTGAATCCATAGATCAATTTGGGGAATATTGCATTCTTAAAAACATTAAGATTTCCGATCCATGAACATGGATACTCTTTTCATTTAGATCTTACTTAATTTCTTACCATGATGTTTTGTAATTTTCAGGTTATAAGTTTCACATTGTTTTGGTTAAATTTACTAATTTACTCCAAGTGTTTTATACTTTCAGAAACTATCTGAGAAAGAAGAGAAAGGAGAACAAGGAGAGAGAGAGAGAGAGAGAGCGAGAGAGAGAGAGCGCATTCCTATATGTGGATACACTTCTCAAATATCCACAGTGGCTGGGGCTGGGCCAGACTGAAGCTGGAAGCTGAAAAATCAATCCAGGTCTCCCACATGAGTGGCAGTGACCCAGACACTTGAGCCATCCCTGCTGCCTCCTAGGGTACCCATTAGCAAGGAACTGGAATCAAGAGTGGAGCTGGGACTTGAACACAAGCAGATTTTTTTTCATTCCAAACTGCTTTATTTGTTTAAATAATTCCCAGCTTTTATGCTAATGCATTTTTATTTATTTTTTGTGTTCTTATAAATATTTCATTATTTTTGATAACATTTTAAATGTACATTATAGTAAAATGCTTTTTGGCTAAATATAGAGTTCAACAAATAAAAAGTAAAAAGGCCATAGTCCAGCAGGAAAGTAGGCAAGGACTATACATGATAATCAAAGAAAAGAGGTTCAGCTTCACCCACGAATTTTCAAATAGACACAAAATCATTAAAATTATAGTTTTTATACAATTCCTATCCAATTGTTTGACAAAGATTTAAAATAAAGCTTGACAAAATCCTGTATTTGCAGCAGCAAATATAAGGAAGAACATGTGGTATTTGTCTTTCTGTGTCTAGCTTTACTGCAAATGATAGAACTTCATTCTTTTATATGGAGAAATAATATTCCATTGTATGTACATACACATATATCACATTTTCTTTATTCATCTGTTGATGGACAACTTGGTTGATTCCATATTTTGCCTATTGTGAACAAAAGTGCTATTAACCTGGTGAAGTAAGTACCTCTTTGATACAATGAGTTTATACAGGTTTAATCATGAAATGATATGAAATTTTGCCAAATGCTTTCTCTGCATCTACTGAGATGATCATACAGTTTTCATTTTTATCCTATAGGTATGGTACATTACATTGATTTTAGATGTTAAACTGACCTTATATTCCTGGATAAAAATCCCATTTGGTCCTCTGGATCAAATGATATTTTAAGTTTAACTTTCTGAGGAATAGAATCCTGGTATCCAATGTGGCTGTAGTAATTTATGTTCTCACGAGTGGTGTATAAGAATTCCAACTACTTGATATTCTTGCTAACACTGTTATTATTTGAAATTTTTTTTAATTTTAGCATCCTAGTAAGTATGAAGTTGTATCTCATTGGGGTTTTGATTTGCATTTCCCTCATGACTACTGATGTTGATCATCTTTTCATGTACTTATTGGCCACTAGTATATCTTCCTTGGAGAAGTGGTCCTGGTGTATTACTCTTTTTTATATGATGCTAAATTTGGTTTGCTGGTAGTTTTGAACATTTTGGTGTGCATATTCCCAAATAGATATTAATTTGAAGTTTTATTTTCTTGTGATGTTTCTTTGCTATTAGATTGATGCTGAACTCAATCAATGAGTTAGTTAGTATGCTCTTCTATTTTATGCTTTAGAGGAAGTCGTGAAAAATTGGTGTGAATTCTCTTTTAAAAGTATTGGTAGAACTCACCAGTGAAGCCATCTTGGTTTGAGCTTTCCTTTGTGGATTGTTTTTGGTTTCTAATTCAATGTCATCACTTGTCAGACATATTTTCAGACTGTTTTCTTGACATAGATTCACTAGTTTGTATCTTTTCAAAAGTTTTTCATTACATTACCTAATTTATTGATATACAATTGCTCATGGCTTTTCTTTGTAATCCTTTTCTATTTCTGTAAGGTCAGTGAGATCAATTATCCTCTTCCATTTCTGAATTCAGTAATTTGAGTCTTCTGATTTTCACTTGGTCAGTTGAGTAAAAAGTTTGTCATCTTTTTTTTATCTTTTCAAGAACCAACCTTTGGTATTGTTGATTTTCCAAGTTGCTTATTTATTCTGTTTCACTTTTAGTTCCATTTGTAATCTTTATTCTTTCTGCTTGCCTTTGGTTTAACTTCTTCTTGATTTTTCAATGTGTTAAAATGCATGATTAAATTTTTGACTTGAGACCTTTTCACTTTTTAAATTTTTAAAAATTTTTAAAAAATTTTTTTGACAGGCAGAGTGGACAGTGAGAGAGAGAGAGACAGAGAGAAAGGTCTTCCTTTGCCGTTGGTTCACCCTCTAATGGCCGCTGCGGCCGGCGCACCGCGCTGATCTGATGGCAGGAGCCAGGTACTTATCCTGGTCTCCCATGGGGTGCAGGGCCCAAGCACTTGGGCCATCCTCCACTGCACTCCCGGGCCACAGCAGAGAGCTGGCCTGGAAGAGGGGCAACCCGGGACAGAATCCGGCGCCCCGACTGGGACTAGAACCTGGTGTGCCGGCGCCACAAGGCGGAGGATTAGCCTAGTGAGCCGCGGTGCCGGCCAGGTATATTGTATCTTAATTTTCATTTACTTCTAAGTATTTTCTTTCTAACTATTTTCTAATTTTTCTTATGATATTTTCTTTGCCACATTGGTTGTTTAATGCTCATGTTTTGTAAATTTTCCAGTTTTCCTTCTGGTGTTAATTTCTATGTTCATTCATTGTGATCAGAGAAAATAATTAAATTGTTTTAAGTTCATTTAGACTTTTGTTGCGGCCTATCACAGATCTATCCTGGAGAATGTTCCATATACACTTGAGAAAAATGCGTATTCTCTCATTGGGTTGAACATTCTATAGTTATCTGCTCGCCTAGTGCTATCCAAGTCTTCTTTTCTTTGTTGACCTGCTTATCTATTGTATCTCTTATTGGAAATGAGGTATTGAACTTTCCAACTATTATTCCTCCATTGTTAATTTCTCCCTTTATTTCTATCACTTATTGTTTATATTTTGAGTTTATACTCCTATAATTGTTATGTTACCATGAACATTGACCCTTTTATTATAAAATGTCATTTTGAAATAACATATTTTACTTTAAAGTCTGTTTTGCCTATATTAATAGAGCCACTCAACCACTCTTTTGGCTGCTGTTTGCATGCTATATCTTTCCTTTTATTCAATCTATTTATAACTATTATTCTATTTACAACTTGGAATTTAAAATATGTCTACTACAGCATAGGATATAGTTAGAAGTTGTTTTGTGTTTAAATCCAGTCTGGGAATCTGATGTCTGATTGATTGATTATCTATTTATTTTTAATGTCACTGATTAAGTTGAATTTATGCCTGCCAATTTACTTTTTGCTTTCTGTGTGTCTCACATCTTTTGGTTCCTCTATTCTTCCCCAGTTTTTCTTTTGCACTAGTGAAAAACCATCTAATGTAACATTTTAATTTTTTATCATTTTTCACCATATTTTCTTAAATTATTTCCTTAGTGATTTCTATAAGGCTTACCATGCACATTCTAACATACAAAAATCTGCCTCAGATTTGTAATAACAATTCTAGTAAGATAAATAAACCTCATTCCTAAATAGCTCTATTTCCTTTCCCTCCATTTTTGTGGTACTTCTGTTGTATGCATTGCATCTCTTTATTTTGCAGGCCTCTAAATAATTATATAATAATTTTATATGATTCAATGTCTTCTAAAGGTCTGAGAAAAGAAAGGAGAACAAGTACATATTTGTACTTTTGTTACATTAAACTTCTTAACCCCAATTTCTGCTTCTTTCCTTTTGTTCTTGGGAGTTACCATTTGGTGTCATTTCCTTAACGTAACAGTTTTTTTTTTCCCCAGCCACACCCTTTGTGCTGTTGGCAAATATATTTCTACATGTTATAGGCTCAACAACAGCATTATTTGCAAATTGTTTTAAACAGCTTGGTTTTCAACCAGTTAAGAGACAAAAGGAGAAGAAACATGCACTTACACTGTCTTTTATAATTAAGAAATTACATATGCTAACACTCTGTTGGTTCGTATGGGTCTAGGTTTCTATCTGCTTCCAGCCTAAAGAATTTCCTTTAGTATTTCTTGTACAGAAAATCTGCAAGCAACAATTTTTCAGTTTTTGTTTACTGGAGAATGTCTTTATTTCTCCTTCCTTTCTGAAAGGTAGCTTTGCTGGATATAGGAGTCTTTGTTGAGAGTTTTTTCTTTGAGCACTTTAACTATACTTATGCTGCCTCTGGCCCAACTTGCTGAGCGGGCTTCCATTCTTGGCCCCTTCTAATCCAGTCACATGGCTGCCGGGGTGATGCTTTATAACACAAAGCCTACTGGGTGAGTCCCTCTCTTCTGCCTAATAAACACTGGTCTAGCTAGAAAGGCCCTCACCCTCCACGGGCTGTGTCCTCTTTCTCTTGGCCACATTTCTCATTTTAGCCCCAGTTCTAGTCATACTGACCTGCTTGAGGTTTTCCCCACACTCACAGGCTATTTCGTGCATCAGTGCCTTTGCTGTAACTGCTCTCTGTGCCTGGAAGCCACCCACCTCATCCCACCCCTGGCTGGGAAATGTCTAGGCAGCCTTCAAAGTGCAGCTCAGTCATCACTTCCCTTAAGAACTCTTTCCTGGTACCCTGCTAGAGCTGGCCATTTTCTCTTTGGTTTGGTCCACGGATTCCAGTGCAGTCTTCTGTTAGAGCATGTTTGACACTTGAGTTTTTGCTTATTGTTTATGTGTAAAATCCACTGAAGGCATACACAGCACCCAACACAAACTGAATGATTAAATGACAAGCATTTCACATTTTTTCCCATCCAATACCACAAGAGTATAAAGTAGGTTGTATTTCTATCTTTATTTTGCTTATAATGAATATCTAGAGACTTTTCTTCCCCTGGCGCTTAATTTGTGTGTGAGCCAGTGTGAGGACTCAAAACCTGAGAACTGACACAGGGAGAGGCAGGACCCAGTGTTCTGACGGTGGAGAGCAATCCAATGCAATTACTGAGGCTTGTGGCTTCTGCATTCTGTGTGGTTGTGTGTTTACCTATAAAGCCTCACTTGTCTCCTTTGCCTTTTCCTCCCAGCTTCTCCCTTCTCAACTAGGGCTATAACGACTGAAGCTCCCCTGGCCATCTCAGATCGTGAGATGGGAGCCATGTGTTAAGTACAGCTGGGGTAAAATTCTAGAAGGAATGTGGGTTGTCACTGACCACAGTCCCACCATACTGGCTCTCAGTCTGTTGAACTTCAGACTCTTTACATACATGAAAAGGGCAAACCTGTATGTGTTTAAGCCACAGTCATTTGGGGATCCCTGTCATTTGCAGCTGAATGTGACATTTCACACAGGGCTTCACATGACACCAGGATGTCATACATGTGAGGCCCTGCAAAGCTGAATGTGCAGAATCCAGGGGGCTTATTAATCAGGATGGCATAGTAGCTAAATCTGAGTTTTTAAGCTGTGGGTCAGGGTCATGTTTCTGACTCCTGAGTGCATAGCCCAGGGTGTGATACTGCGTGTGAAGGTGAGACGCCCACTGCTGAAAGGATTCTCTATGCTTTGCCACACGCAGTGCTTTCAGTCTCATGTCAGGGGCCTCCAGTATTTAAAAAGGAAATTCCCTTTAGCCAGATCTCTGACTGGATTAGTGCGAGGAATACTGAAGATTGAAAAAACTGTTAATCGTCACAATTTTTTAAACATGTCTTTTTAACTATCATATAAGTTTCCACTATTACTGAAGAATTCCTTTTTATTAAGCACCTGCTACATGCCAGGCACAATGCAGGTGCCTGGGTGTTCTCTGTCACTTCACACACGAGTAACCTGGGAAGGCTCAGAGTGCCTCCCATGGTCTCTTTTCCCACCCAGCAAAATGAGCTCACTAACATTTGATTTAAAGGCCTAGACCAACTTTTTAATAAATCAACTTCATTTGTATTACTAAAAACTTTCCTCAGCACACATGGAGGTCCAGATGGAAGGTAGGGTATCATTCCCTATGCCATCAGGAGTCATTAAAGCTAGAGAACCTCTACTTCCTCAGCCTCAGACTTATGGGGAATTTTAAACCTTTGCTCCCATCAAACCTCTTGTCTTAACTGGTTAGCCTTGGTCCAACCTGGCTGGAGGTGTACGCTTTGCTATGGATGGGTTGTAGATTAGTCCAGCGATCAGGTGATAAATGGTGAAGAGAGATAATGGGAGAGTAGACACCCTACCCCATCCCCCAGTGAGAATCAGGCTGTGAATACGCTTCAATAACTAAAGCGAATAATCCTAACATGCATGCTGTCACACTCCGCACACTCACGCTGATACGTGTGTTTCTCAACCCCATTCCCTGAACAATCCACAACAGGAAGCAGCTTCCTTAATTCCTGTCTTCCTGTACATTTTGTTGATAGCCTCCTTACCCTAAAGAAAGACAGTGGACAGTCATGCTCTGCCCGGCAGATATTAGCAGCCCAACAGATGAATTTCAACGGGAAGTTTCAGATAGGAAGGGTTGAGGTAAAAACAACTGCCTTAATTGTTTAAGGGCTGGAGTAGAAGCAACACATTGTGACACCACATGACACTTTGGGCAATGTTTCCAAACTCTTAGTGGCCCCAGAGTCAGCAGGGATCACAAGTGCTTGAAATTATTTTTTTATAAATTAAAAAAAATACTTGTCTTTCTCATTAACCATGTCTGTGTTCCAGTTAAATCACTTTCTCAACTCCAAATTGAGGAAGATGATATCAGTCAGGAGAAAGCAGATGCCAAATATTTATTTATACATTTCTTTTATGTCATATAAATGGTTATTAAAAATAGGTGATATTGGGGTGAGTGCTTAACCTTGCAGAAAAGGTGCTGGGTAAGATGCTCATGTCCTGTATCAGGGTAGCTGGGCTTAATACCTGGCTCAGCTAATAGAGACTCGGTGATGCTCAAGGAATTGGATTCCCTCCACTCCTGTGGGAGACCCAGATTGTTTTCAGTTCGCAGCTTCACCCTGGCCCAGGCCTGGCTGTTGAGGGCATTTGGGGAATGAATCAGTTGACGGGAGCATGCACTCTCTCCCTCCCTCCCTGTTTCTCTCTCTCAGATAAATAATTTATAAAAATAGGTGCAACCCCCTACAGGACAGCATGGGAAATGTTCTAGTTTCCTTTGGATAAGAAGAATCTGCATGTTCTATACTGGACAACAGGACTTAGCAATCTGACCATCTCTTTTTGGCAAAAATTTCCTTCTAAGAGTTCCATAGTCATGACGATCTTCTTTCACCCCAAATCACAGTGTACTCTGGAATGCATTTTATGTTCACATACCGGTGGTGTCCACACCCCGCTCCCCCTCCTTGCCTGCATTCCCAGTATTTGAGGATGCTGCATCCATACTTTTAGTGCTCTGGGGATCCACTTAGTGAATGTATTGAGAGATCAGGATGTTTGATATCCTAGAGATACAGCAATTATTGAATGCATATTTCACTTCATTTGAATGGTTCCATATCTCGAAGACAGCTAACCATCTGTATATGGCCACAATGAGCCAATGGGCTTTCTGCAGTCTCACCATGATTTGTGTTCCGCAAAAGGATATTTTTCCCCTTCCCAGTGAGTACATGTAGACAACCAGATGGAGAAAAGCCATACCTGTAGTATTCGTCTCCCACAAAGAAAAGGGTCTTCTGTGGCTCCTTGAGATAGACAGCAGCATCTATTTGCTGCACATACCTTGGGAAGCCAAAGTCATAAATCGTTCGAGGAGAACCTAGCATTTGGAATCCTCTTGTTATCCAGTAGTGTGGACCTGAAAACAGAAATTAAAGTTTACCAAAAGTCCGTGCTGCCTAGTGATGCACTTCACTTTAGAAGGTTGCTATGCAGAATTATAAATGGGACTAGTTCACGGAACATTGGCCATGATATAATGCAGTAGAAGATAGGGGTCTGTAACTGTTCAGTTCAGTAAGGACTTCAAACTTTCTTGGAGGCAAAAATCCCTAGTTATGCCACAAGAAAGCCCAAATATCAGTACAAAGTATCATACATTTAACACATTTTTCAATGTATTTTTTTATTTGCAATCTTGCTTATTTGTGAGCTCATCTTCATATAACTGTGAGTAAGAAGGGGCAAATGACATGCAAATGCTATGGTTCTTATTTAAGTTGGCACCTGTCTTCTACCCTTATGTCTTGGCATCAGAAAAATATAAGCACATATTGGAAGTTATCACTTAATGGGTAACTTCTATCTGCTAGCCATTGCTGCAATACAGCTTCAAACTTGATATAACTAAGATCATATTGTAAGGAGGAAACAAAGACTCCCAGCAGTTAGATAACTTCCCAAAGTCACTCAAATAGCAAAGGGCTGGAGTGAAGGATTTGTGTTGTCTGTGTTCCTTCCCTGATGTCCCTGGCATCCCTCATTCCTTGACTGCTTCTGAACGTGGCATAGTGGTGAGGGCTCTGTCTCCCCCACATGAGGCTCATGTTGGCTTTAGTCATTTAAAGGTCCTCAGTGGAGTGTGTGTGTTCCTCTGGGCAGAGATCCTACAGGGCAGGGAACAGGTTTCTCGCTCCGTGGTCACTGTCACCTGGCACAGTGCCTCACTGGGCTAACAGACTTGCTTCTGAGAACAGTCTGACAGCTACTGTCATTGCCAAGACATGGTAGAGTGGAGTAGCCTTTCATACCCAACTTGAGGACAGGCAGCTACTAAAACATGCCCCGCAATTAGCAAACAAATGCTGTCGATGCTAGATTTTTCCAAACAGATGGGGCCTGGTGCCCCTGCCATTTATTTCTTTGAGGGATCTGTGGGGTACCTTTGAAGAAGTAAGCAGTGCCCCTGTCAGCCACTTCGTAGGCTGCATCCACATTGGACATGAGCTGGGGGAAGGAGCTGGTGATAGTGCTGGGCTGAACACCTGTTGGCAAGTGAGCCTGCCGCCGCCAGACAATCCTGTTGGGTGTTTCAAAAGAAACCAAGAGCAAAGGTTGATTTAGATCTTGCATTGTGCTTAGATGGAAATGAACAGCAGGTCACACTTCAGGGGTCACTGCCCAGTTCTCTTTGCTCTTGCTTTGTTTTTAAGGAAAGCGCAATTGCTTTCAATCTTAGCAAACAATTTCTTCTTCCTATTCATTGCTTTGGCATCTTTGTGATCCCTTTTATTTAATTTATTTAAGGATGTTCAAAATGTGGAGAGAAATGGGATCAAAATATACTGTGAAACCTCTTATTGCAAATATCATTTGATACAAACTTCTCCTTCCTATTCTGATGTTTTAAAATTTAAAATTTCAAAAAGATAAATGTGATACAGAAGGGGAACATTATGAATATTATATAAATGAACCTGAAGTTTGTGGTTGGAAGATGCTAATTATCCCCTGTAGAAATAGTGAAAACATTAATATTCATTAACTATGGTGTTGCTTACATCATTGTATCTTTTAGTCTGTATCTAATTACCAGGAAATGTAGCACACCCATATTAATTTCATCTTTAGCAACTCATCCATCCACTTATCTAATATAATATTCATAAAATTGTGGCAGTAAATATCAAGTTGAAACTCCCAATGTCAATGTGGTCCACTTTGCATTTTGGAGATGAACATAATTTTTCTTTTTTTTTAATTTATTTTTTATTTAGTAAATATAAATTTCCAAAGTACAGCTTATGGATTACAATGGCTTCCCCCCCATAATTTCCCTCCTACCCACACCCCTCCCATCTCCTGCTCCCTCTCCCATTCCATTCACATCAAGATTCATTTTCAATTATCTTTATATACAGAAGATTGATTTAGTATATATTAAGTAAAGATTTCATCACTTTGCACCCACACAGAACATAAAGTATAAAATACTGTTTCAGTACTAGTTATAGCATTATTTCACTTTGGACAACACACTAAGGACAGATCCCACATGAGAAGTAAGTACACAGTGACTCCTGCTGTTGACCCAACAATTTGACACTCTTGTTTATGGCGTCAGTTATCTCCCTAGGCTCTAGTCAGGAGCTGCCAAGGCTATGGAATCCTTTTGAGTTCGCCGACTTTGATCTTATTCCGACAGGGTCATAGTCAAAGTGGAAGTTCTCTCCTCCCTTCAGAGAAAGGTACCTCCTTCTTTGATGGCCCTGTTCTTTCCACTGAGAGCTCACTCGCAGAGATCTTCCATTTAGGTCTTTTTTTTTTTTTTTTTTTCCAGGGTGTCTTGGCTTTCCATGCCTAAAATACTCTCATGGGCTCTTCAGCCATATCAGAATGCCTTAAGGGCTGATTCTGAGGTCAGAGTGCTATTTAGGACATCTGCCATTCTATGAGTCTGCTGTGTATCCCGCTTCCCATGATGGATCGTTCTCTCCCTTTTTGATTCTATCAGCTAGTATTAGCAGACACTAGTCTTGTTTGTGTGATCCCTTTGACTCTTAGACCTATCAATGTGATCAATTGTGAACTGAGATCGATCACTTGGACTAGTGAGATGGCATTGGTACATGCCACCTTGATGGGATTGTATTGGGATCCCCTGGCATGATTCTAACTCCACCTTTTGGGGCAAGTTCGATTGAGCATGTCCCAAATTGCACATCTCCTCCCTCTCTTATTCCCACTCTTATATTTAACAGGGATCACTTTTACTTCACTCCTTAGAATTCCAGAATCAAGGCATAACATCATTTGTGGACAGGCAAACTAAGAAAATGCTGACATTTAACTTTCCATGTGGTTTAGAAACTCCCCAAACCTCATGTTGAACTATTCAGTTAATATAGCATATATTTATGAAGCACCTATCACCAATCATTGTGGTAGAGTCAAGGATAAAACATTGTATAAGCCCCAGGCCCTGCCCTCAAGATGTTTACAATCTAATAGTAGAGACTGGTATGCAATTAGAAACTAGATCACAAAATGATCAATGCTACCAAGTTAGGGATATCCCATTGCATTTAGGGGTTTAATGATGGTGTCTTAGGTGAAGTAATTTCAGTTGATGACAAAATTTTAAAAGGAGATTATATAGAGAAGAGATAAATATTTGTTCATGCTTTCTAAGAAGCATCATGGTGTAGAAGCAAAAGCATATTGTGTTGTTTCACAAGCTGTAGGCTGGAGTTTCAGCTTTGCTACTGTCTTAGTTTTATCATCTCTTAAATGGGAATAAAGCTCCTTGGCCAATATTATGAGATCATTATAAGGATAAAGTGAGATAAGGCATATTAAAGTTCTTATAACATATAAAATGCCATGTGAATAGATGCTAACTAGTTTTAAAAAAATTTATTTTGCCTAGGCCTCAATTACCCACTAATTGCACACGCACTGTAGACAATGCATTTGGTGGTGAGACTCCATTTAGGGTACACTACTTCAACCCTGGTCCAGCACATCACAGTTTACGTGCAACATGTATACTAACAGATGAAACACTGAGATCCAAAAGGCAGAAGAGGCCAAAGGTCAGCTGGTGATTAAGGGCAGGCAGAGCCTAGATTGTTTCCAGCTCTCTGGGTTGTCGCCATACACCCTACCTCATCTACTTCTCAGTCCTGTGATCTTGTTGTTTCTTTGTTTATAACTTGACCTACTATCCAGTTAGAGTGGCCCTTTCCTGAAGGCACGAAGGACTGTTTCCCCCTCTCTTTCCTTTTCTTCACCTCACCACGATTACAGTTTTGAGTGTTCTAGAAAAGTCGAGCAACTAGTTCTTGGACTTACTGGGATCTAGTAGGGAACCTCAAATGGGAATGTTCTCCAGTTACTTCAGTGCCACACACAGCTTTCAAATGCTGACTCTGGTCAGGTTGCTGAGCTAAGACTTAAAGTGTGTGCTTTGGGGAATAGCAATGTCTGAGCTGAAGATGTGGGGAAGGTGGGAGGTGGAGGAGCTGCCACATCCTCCCAAAAGCAGACCATCCGAATCATACCTCTGATGAGGTGTTGTTAACTACCAGCTGCTTTCTTCTTAGGACCTTTAAAGCTGAGATATATTTTCTCTCATTTCTCATTTAAGAATCAACAAGTGATTCTAGGCAAAATTAAACTCTGCCTTTTGTCAAGTTGTAGGACATGGACATCCTCAATGACTCACCGGAAGAAACAGTAAATTACGGAGGTTAAGAGGGGATTCAAACCGAAACCATACCTGGAACATTTTCCCAGGCGCTAGAATCTTACATTCCTTACCAAATAAACCTTGATTTAGGATATTGTGGGCATTGTGAGGGCTAAATTGAAGTTGAGTGGTGATTCTAAATCAAGGGTGATTTTTGTGTCCCTGGTGACATTGCGCAATACCTGGTGATAATTTTGTTTGCCACAACTAGGGGTGGGCAGTGCTATCAGACCCTAAATGGGTCAGGGCTTCCACTAAACACCCTGCAAAGGTCCGCTCCACACAACAAAGACCGACCTGGCTCATACAGTAATCTGATCTGGCTCATAGCATCAGCTGTGCCAAAGTTAAGACAGCTTGGTTTTAACACTGCTGTGACATATTATGATATATACAATGTACACACAAGCTAGAAATACATGTTATCTATTACTTATGTAAATTACCATAACCTGCAAAAGGCATCTGTAATCATGAGTAATTTCCATAAACTAATGAAGAAACATTATATCTGGTAGGTAATAAAGCAATACCTGCTCAGAGGATCTGAAACCTCTGAGCTGTTGATTAGAGTAATAAATGAATTTAAATTGACCAGAAGAAATAAAACCTTCCCGACACAGTTGTAAATGGATTTAAAATACAAATTCCACCCCCTCTGAAATCTGTGTCCCTGTTGGAAAAGTACAGCTGTGGGACATACTGGAACTGGTAATGAAAATAGACAAACACCACATTAATAGTCTGTACTCAGATCCTTGATAAGGAAGACAAAACAATGGAGCTTACTGATTTACAGAGCTGCTGCTTATATATTTAGCTGCACTATTTATCTTGGTGTACTCAGTAAGGCTGTGCCTGGCGCATGATCAGGGTTCAGTAAATGTTTGCTGGCTAAGTAAACAGGTACCAGAGGAGTTCAGGGGAACACACTTGTATCGGACGAGCACATTTCATATTCTCTGAAATTATTCATTTCCTCTCATTAGAGAAGGGTAACTAATCTATCACATCGAGACTCGGCCACTGGCCACTGCTAACCTTCCCCTGCCTGTCGTAGCTGCTGGGGTAGGCTTGTGTATTTCTCATCTTTTTAGATGCGGGCTCAGCATCCAACCGGGCACATCCAGGGACCTGATCCACACTGCTGGGCCTTTGTTCTTTCTCCTTAGACTCGCTGCCCTCCTAAGCTGACCGCATCAGCCTTTCATTGGCAGGAGCAGCTTTCATCTGCTCCCTGGAAGTGGAAGGCGACTCACATGAACCGCCGGGCGGTTCCACCTTCTGTTCTCTCAACCTCACATGTCATTCACTCCGATCTGCTCTGTCATCTTGTTTCCTAATTTTGGGGAAAGGTGTCCTTCTTGCTGTCTATTTTTTTTTCTCAAATTTTATTATTTTGTTCATTTGAGTGAGAAATGAACAGACACACACAGAGACAGACACACAGATGGACAGCCCCTGTCACTGGTTTACTCCCCAGATGCATGGAGGCTGAGAACTCAGTGCAGGTCTCTCATGCAGATGGCAGGGACTGAACCACATGAGACGTCACTGCTGCCACCCAGGCACGTTAGCAGTGGAGTGGGACCTGGATCCAGACACTCTGGTATGGGATGTGGCTGTCCCTAGTGGTTTCTTAACTGCTGTGCCAAACAACCTGCCCTTGTTTCTATTTTTCTGATGTTCTCAATCTAATTGCTGTGTCTGCTCCTGCAGTTAGACAATGTGGTACAGGGAAAGAGACAAGAGATGCTTGAAACCTTGTTTTATTACTAGATATGTGACCCCACGAATCCCTTAATTTTTCAGAGACTCAATTTCCTTGTATCAAATAAGAGTGAGAATAACATCTGCATACATGCTTCCAAGGATCAGTTGAGGTAATGCATATGAAAATGTTTATCAACTCTGATCCACTCTGATAATTCTTTGTAGATACTTACAAAAGACATGCTTTCATGGTACCAATTTATTAATGGATGATACGTAAAATTTAAAATTAGAGTTAATCATTATGGTTAAATTTCCTTCTAAATTTATTTCCCTGGAAACTTAGAAGAATGAGATATCACACCATTGGCTGGGAAACCCTTTGTTTTGTGGGGTTCATCAACCAGGGCCAAGAAATCCACCATGCTTCACTTGCCCCACTGAACCCAAGACCAATGCAGTGTCTCAGATTAAGAACCCATTGTGTGCACAGTGCTGTGTTCTTCAGTCCAGAATGTTTGTGCACCTCTCAATAGCCATCGGGGTGCATATTCCTAAGCCCTGGGCTGGCTGTGAGAGCGAGTGGCAAAGGGCCCATTCACTCCTAGAAGGAGGAGCTCAGAAGGAATGACAGGGAGCCAGCTGTCCTAGTCCGCCTCCTGCCTCCTTCAGACAGCATGGAGAAACCGGTCAAAGTTAATACAATGCCATGTGTTGACTTTCAGTGCTGCAGTCTAATAGGCAGAACAGACAAGGCCCCAGGGAGAGGAGGAAGATGACTTCAGTTCAGTGTGCAGGTTTTCCTCCAGCCCATGGGATCCTGGGAAGTGCTGATGGCAAATGTGCCAGATGATAGTGGTGGTTCCTGATTTTACTGTCCCTCCTTGCTATAGCATCTTGCCATTTTTGTTTTTTTCCTCTACTGGCTTCTTTTCATGTCTTGAAAGATGAACATTTCCCATCTTTGAAATACTTTTTTGACTCTGCTGCCTTTTCCAGTTATTATCGAACTCCCTTTGTTATAACTTATCAGAAATTGACTTCCCTTCAAAGACAACATTTGAATATACATTTATACACTGTGGAGAATATCTCACAATCTCTCTGTAAAAGGCTATTAAGAGGCACCGTCTCCCAGCTTGCTCTGGAAGCAGATTCTGGTGCTGTTATGTCCAAGGCCGGGAATATCCCATCAACAGATTATTGTTGGTGAGGGGGAATTCCAACAGATCACTGTTGGTGAGTGGGAGAGAGCGGACTGGGAGCTCTTTAGTCATCAGTGGCGCCCTGGTTGGCATGATAATTGTGACTCGAAAGAATTCTTTGTTCTTTCACTAAGCTCAGCAAGGCAAACACGTTGGGACTTCTGGTGGCAGGAGATCAGAACTGCAGAGTCATGGAATTCTAGCTCTGATGGCGCCTTAGGAAGTAGGAGAGCAGGACAGACAGGAGCATGGGCTCTGGAGTATGGTAGTGTTGGATTGGATTCCAGCTCCACCCCTCACTAGCTCAGTGCTTTTGAACAAGGTGCTTATCCTTTCCATGTCTTGTCAAAAGGGATTAAATAATAGCATGCAGT
This sequence comes from Oryctolagus cuniculus, assembly GCF_964237555.1. Taxonomy (NCBI): domain Eukaryota; kingdom Metazoa; phylum Chordata; class Mammalia; order Lagomorpha; family Leporidae; genus Oryctolagus; species Oryctolagus cuniculus. The sequence goes on from NC_091432.1 coordinate 94,302,558, forward strand.
AGCAGCTGTGTGCAGCACTGGCATCCCATATGGGCACCAGTTAGTGTCCTAGCTGTTCCATTTCTTCCTCTTCTTCTTTTTAAAAGGTTTATCTTATTTATTTGAAAGCCAGAGTTACAGATAGAGATAGAGAGTGTGAGAGAGAGTGAGAGTGAGAGTGAGAGAGTGAGAGAGAGAGAGAGAGAGGGCGCTTACATCGCTGGTTCACTCCCCACATGGCCACAACAGCCAGGGCTGGGCCAGATGGCAGCCAGGAGCTTCCTCTAGATCTCCCATGTGGGCAGGGATCCAAGGACTTGGGTCATCTTCCACTGCCTTCCAAGGCACATTAACAGAGAGCTGGATCAGAAGTAGAGCAGCCAGGACTTGAAACGGATCCCGTATGGGATGCTGGCATCACAGGCAGCGGCTTTACCTCTGTCTATCCTCACGAGCAGAGGGAGACCTGGATGGAGCTCCTGGCTCCTGGGTTTGGCCTGGCCCAGCCCTGGCTGTTGTGGCCATCTAGGGAGTGGACAAGCAGATGGAAGATCTCTCTCCCTCCTCCGCCTCCGTCTCTCTCTCTCTTGCTGTGACTCTGACTTTCAAATAAATAATTAATCTTAAAAGGAGGAATAATAATTCATAGCCCACAGGGGTATTATAAGGGCTTGATAAGGAAGGGTTTATCGTAGTTTGTATTGAACAGCTTCCATTCACTGTTATTTTCAGACAGACTCATTTCACAGGGTAGAAGAGAGGTTCGAGTTCCTGTGGGGGGTTAGCAGCAGGTCCAGGGCTAGGAAGGACAGCTTCTGATCCCCTGTCCTCCTTACAAAACACTTCTTTAGAATTACCTGGCCTCCCATATGATACATATGATATATTAAAAAGCTAATGGAAAAGACATATTATGGAAAACTATGCATAGACTGAAATTTTTGGTACCAAGAAAAAGCTCATCTCATTCCAGTTTTCAGTGATGTTTTTGAGGCACTGATGACTAAACAGATATGTGGTCACCGGCCACTTCTCTGTCTCTACTCCCTCTCCTGATGATTCATTTGTGGATGTCTTTTGCATCTGTGCCTCCCTTTCTATTCTGTTACCACTCTCAGTATTTATAGCCAAGACTATGTCAAAAGATGGGTCCTCCTCAAACATTAGTAATTGCTAAATGCTCATAGATTGATAAACACAGGACTTCTTAAAAATTGGTTTTTAACAAAGGTAATTATTATTAAATGAAATGCTGTTATATCTTTGATTTACTGTCTTCTTTGCCCCTCACATCTATCAAAAGAATAAGGAACACCTTACACAATGGTTAGCATTTTAATCCCTCAAGGGGACTTAGATGGTACTTCAGTGTCTGCACACTAGGCTCCCTGACAGCATTATCACTCAGAGGAAGCTGCTGTCACTTATTGCCATGTTCTAGGCTCCTCCTGTCCTGCACCTTGTCTGCCATTCTTGGGTCACTGCCTACCGATTCTGTTTTGTTTTTGGTAATGTGAAAGCTGCTGATGCAAAGATAGAGTTGCTTAGGTCAGATCAAAACCAAAATGGTGCTGGAAGGGTATGAGGGAGGCGATCTCATGCTTGCGTACCTGAATAAGAACGAATACAGGTTTCTCTGAAGGCCCAGCGTGCATACGCCTGCTTTAGGAGCCTTTACAGGAACCTGTCACAGTCAAGTTGCTTCCGGGAAGAGCCTCTGAGGCAACAGGTGTTAGCAATGCTTAGGGGCCAGCTCCTGCCATGCACCTCTGTGATTAGCACTGTTTCAGGACAGCTCATGTGAACTTTTCCTTTTTGCCTTTAAAGGCTTCTCCTTGGCCTAAGCTCCTTAGTTGCATCTCTGATAGGTCACTGCATGTGTATCCTAGGCTGTAGTCCCTTGTTCATTCCTCAGGAAACTCATTGTCTCTTTAGGGAGCCCTTGTCTCTGTTGTTATTTTAACTTGACAACAATGGTCAATGGAAGCAACACCAATTATTGGTAAGTCTTACAAAATTAAAAAAAAACATCAAGAACTGATATAAAAAAGAGTCATGTGGACTCTCCAAGTTCCTCAAGTTGTTTCTCATATGTCATGCCATTTGTACTATTTTTTTGATTCCTACTTCTAAAAATAGTGTCATTTATCCAGACATTTACTGTGTATGGCAAGATAGAACCCCTGGATCTGGCAAGATACTTGCTTCATCAGTAGGAAGTAGGACCAGAATTTAAGCTCACTTAGGCAAAAGCCTGGGACCAAAGCTGGGAGCCAGGAATGTAATCCAGGTCTTTCACGTAGGTGGCAGGAACCTAAGCACTCGAGCCACCACCACTGCCTCCCTGGGTCTGCACTGGCAGGGAAGCTGGAGTCAGCAGCCAGAGCCAGGAATCGAATCCGGGCACTCCAACGTGGGATGCAAATGACTCAACCACCAGGCTAACGGCTCACTTCTCGCAACGCTTTTTGACTATTCTCCCTCGTACAACTGTGAGGTATGCCAAAGGGAAGTGGGAGCCAGGACCCATCTCTACACCCCCAGATACCACAACCGTGCTTGGCACCCAGTGCGGGCTCCATGAGTACTTTTCCAGTGCAGAACATGAATAACTTCACACGTGCATAATCCTGAGTTACCTCTGCCTCTTCCGATGTGATTGAATTCTCTCTCCAGGAAAGGGAGGAATACAGGAGGGGGGGGGGCTGCTGTATTTCTCTTTGCCTCCATGGAAAAAGTAATGGCAGCAACCACTGTCATGCTCCCTGAGAAACTGGAGTGTAGGAAGAAAATGCATCTGAACTCTCTGTGCTGACAGCTGAGTGACAGGTGAAAAGACACTAGGCCTTGAAAAAGAGGAGTTCAGGAAGAGTGCTGACCTTGGAATCAACCGTCTACCTGCCTACCCATCTGTTCGCTTATTTGCCCTTCCCTCCGTGCATCCATCATCTGCTCAACCTCCTATCTGTCCATCTGTCCAGCTCTCATTCACCAAATATTCACGAAGCAATTACTCTGTGCTTTCACTAGAGATACAGCAGTAAGCAAACAGACATGAGATAAACATGGGCTGCTGCCCTAGTGCAGGCACTTAGCTGTTGCCTTGGGAAATTTGTTCCCTTGAGTTGCTTTGTTTGAAAGTTGAGAATTCTAATCTTCAGTGCAAAGATCTAGAAGAAACTGCACACGTACGCAAAACACAGCACCAAAGCCATAGTAGTTGCTCCACAACAGTAGTTCTAGGGTTCTTTATCTCCCCAAAGACTCTGTCTGCCACCGTCCTGCCACTCAGGACTGCGTTTCTGCTCACTGTTCACACAGGCAGGGACAGGACCGCTAGAGTACTGCCCGGCTGGAGGTGGACCCAAGGCCGCGTGAGAGCAGGTGTCTTATCTTAGGCTTACCGGTCCCTGAAGAACAAGAGCTCCTTTCCCAGCATCGTCACAGCATCAAAGGATGAGCTGGAGTCACAGAGGTCGGGGATGGATGGCTTATGAGGAGGGATGTGGGGCATATGAGGTTTGCCCAGGAATGGTTTCCGAGGTCCTAGGATGGAAAGGGACTTGGTTAAAATGGCACCAGGAACTCGGAGGTTGTACATTTCTGCTTTACAGATCTAGGGTAGTTGACCCGCTTCCACTCTATATGTGGCCATGTGATAAAGAGAAGGCTGCTGATGGTGGGGAGACCTGGGTCTGAACCCCGGCTGTCCTAGTTGCTGAGTTATGTGATTTGGGACAAATAATTTAATCTTTTTGAGCCTCGGTTTTTCTCAGCTGTAAAATGAAAAGGGCAATAATAGTTCCCACCTTAGAAAGTTCTGAGAAATAATCACATAGAGCTCTTAGTAGGATATGTGGCATGTTGTAAATGTACAAAAAAAAAAAAAGTTGTTATTATTTTGTTGTTATACCTAACTTCTCTCATAGCTATATGTGTTGCAAATTAGAGACAAAATTTAAGTATTGCCCTTGGTTAATGCTATGTAATGAAACTTTTATCTGAGTGGGCTTATAACTTTCTCGGGTACATGTCGATGGTTTTTATACACTGCTTGGCTTCCTGAACTTTGGTTAAACCTTTTGCTAGGCATCCAGGATTAAATTCTCGTGGAGTTGAAGTTCACTCAAGGGGTTTACTTGTAAAGGTCTCATGTGGGGGATCCTTCGATAAACGGGGGACCTGCTCCATGGGAGAGCGATCGGTGAGCCTTCATCTCCCACTTGGGCTCTCTGAGGACTGCCTGGCAGCTGCAGGAGAGCGAGCCTGCTCTGTCTGACTCAGTGCACTGGCAGGGCCCTGTCCTGTGGTGAAGCCTGTGGCAGCCAGGGGTAAGGGTCGGAGACAGTTTGAGGTCAACGATGCAACAGGAAACTAACAGTGGGATATGGGTCAGAGGTGTGGTGCAGCTTTTGGAGAAGATCAGAAAGGAGAAATTAGTCAGAAGTGTGGTGAGGCTCCCCATGGCAATGTGGTCATGGATGGGTGATGTGCCTGCTCCCCCTTTTTACATTTTGTTCGCCTGCGTAAAAATGGCCATGTCCAAATATATGCTTTGACTCCTAGCCGAGTGACCATGGCCATCATGGTGGCAGTGACTTTGCAGTGCACAAGGACCCATAAAGGCAAGTGTTTGGGCTTGGACCTTCGGGGAGGCCTGTGAGAATTGCTTGCCACTGGAGATTTGCCACCAGGGTCTTGGCAACAGTGTCTGTGAAGTGGAGCCATCGCCAGCATCTGCCTGTCCCTCAGGGCAGACAGAATTGGCACTTCCCCTCTGCAGACACGGGTGAGATGGCTGAGAGCTTCTGTGGACGTGATTCCTCTGGGTGCCTCTAGTGAAAGCTGACTGTTTGCAGATGTGTGTGTCCGTTTCCACTCAGCCAATGGGCGGGGCAACGTGCAGCAAGGCACTGGAGGTCCTGGCCGCCCAGCTCCTTCAGGCTGACAGGATGAGGACTGGCTCTGACGGGCAGAGGCTGCATGACCAGGTCACCACGGCTCGACGGAAAATCAGCTCCCTACATTTTTCTGCCTTTGATCCATCAAAGGGAAAACCATTAAGGCCTGAGAATGTTTCATGATTCCTACTTACAGATTAATTGATTTGTTTTTCTTCTAAGGAAAATTGGATATCAAGTTTCTAACAATCCCTTATTACCTTTTGAGAGAATGTTAACATGAGTGATTTTGAATATCTTAAAACACTCACTGTGTTTGAGCCTCGGCTCTCTCATCAGTGCAGTGAAAAGACTGCCTCATTCCCACCAGGCATGAGGGTGGAGATGTTTTGTAAACTGTGAACACTTGTATGGCTGAGAGGTGGAGTTATTATCCTCATCATTGCTATTGTTAGGAGGATAACATCTCCTATCTGCAAATGGACAAGCACCTTATATGCAAGCTATCAAACCTACTTAGCTTCTCTACTCAAAGATCAGACAAATGACCAGTGTGCTCTGTAGTGAGACATAATTTCACTGCAGATCTTAGAGAAGGAAGCAGTCATGGTAGCTGGCAGACAAGCTTTTCACTGAGAGGCATTAATCTAACTTAATCTTTGCCCATGTAGCTCCTGGTAACACGCTTTCTCTAAGTTGGAGACTGAATGCCCATCACTGTCAGGGTTAGTGGGCAAAGAAATGTAGTCATCATACCATACAACGCCTGGATCCCTTTCACGTCATCCTTGGGGAGGCGGAATCCAAAGGGATTCTGGTACTTATAAGTTGGGTACATCAGTGCTGATGGGTCTGTGGAATGGGCCAGGCCCAGAGCATGACCAAATTCATGAGCAGCGACCGTAAATAAATTGAAACCTACACAGCACAAGAGAGAAAAAGTATCAACATGGGTTTTTGTTTTCTCTATCTTCTGTCTTTACAGGGGCATTTATGCCCCAGTTACAATTCATTCACGTTGCTTTCATGACTGGCTTATTCCAAGACTGGTAGATTATTCAGGAGCTTGGCTCTGCTGTTGAACCCACTTCTTTCACTCTTGCCTAGAAGGGGGTTGGGGGCTGGGAAGATGGACATGTAAATCAATCTCCTTGCTCATCGTCCAAAATGCTTGGTGGATGCATAAAAAAGGACCTTGGAGCTCACAGTGGCAGTGCTGCTGGGTGTCAAATACAGATTTAGATCACAAATGCTCCAACAGTGCCCTGCCATTATGACCGACTCCTTTGGATCCACACAAGTTTCACACTGAGGGCTCCCAGGTGACCTGCATGATATTCTACACCCATTCTCATCACTCTTCTCAGGAGCACACTAATTCCTTCAGGTCACTTCCCAGCGGAGTCTATCTCCAAGTACAAGCAAGAAACAACAAATGCTACGGGACTGAAGAGAAAGCGAGCTGTGTGTGGAGGAGGGGCTTGCTGGCTCTTGAGATGATATGCACGAAACACAAATCAGACAAGTCTACAGCACAACTGAGGGTGCAGCTTTTCCCTTATGGTGTTCCCTTTTAGATTTTTGGCTTACTTGTTTTTCCTAGCCAGCCCCCCTAGTTAAAGGGTGGCTTGGGACGTTGAACCTCAAGGTTTCATGATGGAGGCCCAGAAGAAGGTACAATATTTTCCAGGTTATGGTGAATTGTGCATATATACCATTCGTTCCCATAGTCCACTTCTCAGCATTGTCGAAATGAGTATCTCCTCCCAGGCCTTCTCCAGGTGCAAATGCATGGGCTAGAGTCCCCCGAGGCCCATCAAATGGGTAGGAATCGCCGTGATCTAAACAAGTACAGAGAAATGCCAACGGCCGTGAGTCCTAGCCGCCATGAGGAGCACATTACAGAGAAGGAAGAGCACTCATTCGTAAGCTTACATTTCAATATTCATTTTTTAAGTCCTCATGTCAAAGAGTCATCTGCCTGTTGAAAACTAAAGAGTTATTTTGTATTTCAAAGACAGTAAGCATGAAAAAATTTTAAAAAGCCATTTTTTGTTATTGTTTTCATTGTGGCATCTCTTAACTGACACGTGGCCCACTATGGACAATGCATAGACCCTGGCTCACAGGGAGAGAATAGACGGGCATTGACAGGATCCCTGTCGCCTGGGTGGATTGTGAATCTGCCGGCAGAATGAGCTTTCAAAACACGACTCAGCTGAGACCCTGTTAGCAGAAATGCGTAGGTGCGTGCTTCATTTCCAAAGCAAGCATCAAGAAAAGAGAAATTTCCCTTGTAATTTATATATATATATATATTTTCATGTGTAAAATTCAGGGAAGTAATAGTGGTATTTATAAAATCCTAATTTTGATAGCCTCTTGTGTTTTTCTTTTATTATTTCTATTCTAATTAACAGTTCAATGCAAATATGATAGGAAAGGAGGAAGAACAAATGACTGGTATGGTAGAAGCCACATCGCACGCTTTTTCAGAATCTCAGTGAGGCTATATTATTTAAAAAAGAAAACAACAATGCGAGCTCAGGTGTGCCACTTCTCAGGGCTCAGCACCGTGCACCTTAATCAGGCTGCAAGCTGGGGACTTAATATAGCGGCAGCCGAGTCCCCAGTCAGCAGTGTATGCAGGGGACAGGACGACAGTTCGAAAGATCAAGGCAGATCTTTAACTCCACGGCCCCCAGAGCTGTCCTGGCCCTGCTGCCTGCCACTTCCCCAGGGTGGCATCGGTCCTCTGGAGGACACCCAGCGCTGCTTCTACAGGCTCTGTGCTTAGGGTTTGCTTGATCAGCTCCCTCCTAGCTCCTAAGCAAGCCCCACCACCCCGTCCCGCCCGCCCAGGGACTCCAGATTAAAATTAAGATCAAGACTTGAAATGACGAGCATTTTCAGGTTTGCCGTCCGTGGAGAGGAAGAGGCCGTGGCTCTCACCTACCTCACTCTTGGGAAGCTGAGAGGGGAAACACATTTCATGGGTCTTTTGGCTGTCCCTTTCCTTCCTAGGTTTGTTTCTGCAAAAAGGGTGGGTGCTCCACCAAGCCCTGTGCAAGCTCAAGCCTGGAGAAGCAGGGAGCTGGGGGCAGGCCTCACGTGCATGGCCTAAGGGAGCCTGCGCATGAGAACCATGGTGGCAGGGGCCAGGGCTAGGGCTGCTCCCAGGTCATGAAGGGTTCCTCTCTTTCGGGGAGGATTCAAGTCGGCAGACTCTCGGCTAACATGGGGTCCAGGGCAGCGTATGTTGTCCCAGGATTGGATGAGGGAAGCTGGCCTTCTACCCGCAGGGAGAGCTAAGGCTGACAGAATCTGGCCCCTGATGGTGCAGGGAGAGCTTGCTGCGGCAGCCCGCCCCACAGCTGAGTCTACTGCAGGCAGGAAAGGCTGCACTGGCCTGGGCTCCCACCTGAGGGCCAGGTCAAGTTCCTGGATTCACAACTCTGTGCTGAGACCTCGGGGCAAACGTGGGGGAGACCAGCATTGAGACACTGCTCCTTTGGATCGGAAGGCGAAATCCAAGAAGCGGCACAGTACCTCCTGTTTCAAAAGATATCATAATATCCGCTTCTCCCGCGTTGACCCTGACAAAGCTCAGAGGCACGGCGCTGCTCCAGGCCCGCAGGGCCATCTCTATGGCTTTGTCCACCTCAAAAGGTGTCATAGAAGATGTGTATTTGGCTACTCTGTGAAAACAAAGGGCACATGTTTTCCTTTCAGTCGGTGTTCCTAAGGGAAGAAGGCAAACATATGCTATGGGTCGCATTAAAAATAAAAGTGGCACTCGTACATCTGCAATGTAGGCTTTGCCTCTGAAATAATATTTCTTATTTTGCTTTTGTACACATTAAACTACTGAATGTTAAACAACAGGACAGGTGAAGGGAAGGGATGAGGGACAGTTGAGTTAACCCGGCACTGAACTAGTGTAGCTTTCAATGTTACTGCACAAGTAATTTTAAGAAATACAACTTGGGTACCATCACAAGTAGCAGGGGTCCATTTTCCTGAAAGCGGTTTTAATGGACGAGAATCTCTTTTCCCCAAAGGGACTGGAAGTTTTCAATTGTAAAAATATAAATGTATAGTTTTGAGGCTTTGCAAATTTCCATTCAAAGGCCATCAGGATTTCCCCAGGGCTCTTGGGGGAATGTTCTCTCCTTCTTTTTATTTTTGCAAAAGATTTATTTATTTGAAAGGCAGAGTTACGGGGGGTGGGGAGGGAGGAGAATCTTCCATCTACTGATTCACTCCTCAAATGGCTGCCATGCTGGAGCTGGGCCTATCTGAAGCCAAGAGCCAGGAGCTTCTTCCACATGTCCCATGTAGATACAGGGGCCCAAGGACTTGAGCCATCTTCCACTGCTTTCCCAGGCCATAGCAGGGAGCTGGATCGGAAGTAGAGCAGCTGAGACTTGAACCAATGCCCATAGGAGATGCTGGCACAGCAGGCGGCAGCTTAACCCTCTACAACACAGTGCTGCCTCCCCCTCCCCAATGTTTTTCTTAACACAATGCATTCTAAAGGGGAAATGCTAGCTTTAAGAAAAGGATACTTAATGGGACTGAACAAAGGATGAGCCTTTCAACAAGTCCTAGTGTGACAATGACATCTAAAGGCAAAAGAACAAAACAAAACACCCCAAAACCAAAAACAGTGCTTTTTGGACAAACTGGGTAGAGACAGAATTAGTGGTTTTCTAGGATTTTCTGCTCTGGAGCCTAGGGCTGGGATTTCTGGCAGCAAGCAAAGGGGAGGCAGGAGTCAGGAACTCCCACTTGGGACCAAAAGCTGGACTGGAATAATGGTTCAAAGGGAGAAGTGGGGTCTATGTGAGCCAAGCTTGGTGGTAGGGACTGTGCTGACTTTGCCTCCTTCTACAGTGCTTTGTCCAGTACCTTCTTGTAGTGGATGCTAGGCGAATGCTTGCTAAGCTGATGCAGTAAAGATGACAAGCTACCTGCTAGGAGACTGACTCAGTGACTCTCAAACTTTGAGATCTATAATAACCACTTAGGAAGTTTGTAGAATACATACGTGTGGTCCAGAAGCCTGAATTTTAATAAGTATCCTAGGTTATTCTAAGGCAAGTGGTCCAATTTCAGAAACCAACAGCAGTAATCCTGGGGTTCTATGCATGTCCTATACAGAAAATGTTATAGCTCAATTCAGGACTTGAAATGGAAGAAACAGGATCTGGGACCAAGAGGGGGGGACCACAGAATTCAAGCAAGAAAGCAAAGGACCCTGAAAGACACCACTTTAATGCTTTCAGAATATGCTGAGCCCACTGCATAATCTGTGATTTGTCGTGAATCCACAGTTAGTACCTTGAAATTCTCTCTCAATAGATAGGCCAGTCACGTCTCTATGAGCTGACTCTGTGTCGGTCTGGAGAATGCAAGGGTGGAAAACAGGATAACAGCCAAAAGAAGAGAGCAGGAGCCAACTAACACTGGGTCTAGGGACTGGTAAGGCAACAGCAATAGCAGCTAAGAGTCTTTGGAGACATACTGTGTGCTAGACATTGTTCGAAGCTCTTGTGAGTGTGCTATGTTATCTAAACCTCCTAATAACCCATAAGAAGTAGAAGGTAATAATAACAAATATCTACAGTTTACAATTGATCAGGATTTGAGTTCAGTTCTGTCTTTGAAGTTCATGCAATAAGAACCGAATCACATTATGTGTCTATGATTTAGTCCTCTGGTTATAAGAAGCTGTCTGAGATCCAGCAGCTATACAAGACAGAGCACAAAGTTAGCTCTGCTGTCTTCTTGAGGGAGGGGACGGGGAGTTATTTGGGTGCAAGGGTGGATGGGCACCGTGAGTGAGCCGAGAGCTTTTGCAGTAGTTCGCTTTGGCCCAGAATGTTATAGTTCTCCAAGTCACGCATTATCTTGATCAATGCCTTTGGTGTTTGCTGTGCATAGTCACAGACTTACAGTCTTGGACAGAGTTTATTTTAAGAAAACTATGAAAAAAGGTCATAGATTTATATACAATTTCCTTGTCTTAGTCTTACCCTGTAATCACTTGTGCTTTCAGTTAAGGGTTCCCCGCACCAATCATTTTGATTCTATGCTCAGGGTGCCACCGTATGGAATTATAGGCTCATAGCAGCTAGCAGGTGGCCCAGGTGAATCCATGGGCCCCTGGGCTCTCCTTGTTTGTAATTTCATTTGACCCTAGGGACTCACTGGTTCTACAGGGAGGCAGGGGCAGGGGCAGGGGCAGAGAACCCCTTCTGATTTGTATGGTTTGCTGCTTTCTGTGTTGTAAGCACGCTTGTTGTAGCTAATTTCAAGCCGTCAGCTTGTAATGTTGGAAAGAGATGGACAGGAACGCACTGCTGCGTGGTTTATCCAGCATCTAGATAAAGTTGATGTAGATACTCTCATGAACATAGATAACAGTAAAATGCAGGGAAGCAGAAAGCAATGTGCTTTGATTACCTTTGTTTTTAAGCATATTTTATTTAATTGAAAATTGACATAATTTAATAATGTCTGTGTTTGCCACCAGCTCCTAAAGTTCTTGGAGACTTAGCAGTTGGCTGCTAAAATCCTGACTTAAAAAAGATTTCTTTGAAAAGCAGAGTTACAGAGGGAGAGGAGGAGAGAGACAGGGTTGGGGGGAGGGAGAGGGAGAGAGAGAGAAAAAGAGAGACAGCTTCCATCCTTCCATCCGCTGGTTCATTCCCTAAATGGCCTGAGGCTGGGCCGGGCCAATGCCAGGAGTTAGGAGTTTCTTCTGGGTCTCCCACATGGATGAATTTGGGCCATTTTCTGCTGTTTTCCCAGGCACATTAGCAGGGAGCTAGACTGGAAGTGGAGCAGCTGAGATTTAGTGTTGCAGGTGGTGGCTTAACCTGTTGCACTGCAATGCTGGCTCCTAAATTTCTGAACATTTTTAAGATCGGCTCCAGTGAGCTGTTAGGAGCCAGCACCACTGCTTGGACCGTGGCAACATCTAACCTTTCCTGTTTCCAAGATGTCGTACAGATGTGCTCATCCTAAAAACGCAGTCTGATCTTGACTCTGGTCTGCCTCTCCACTGCCCTGGGGAAAAAGTGCAAACTCCTGAAATTACATTCTGATTGCCCTCCAGCTGCCTCTCCAGGCTCAGTTTCTGCTACTCCCCTCCTGGCATGGCCACACACACAGTAGGCCCCGGCTGTGGGACCTCCACCCCTTACACAAGCCCATTCCACTCTGCTGCTGCCTGCTGGGTCTGCTTTCCTATTTGGAAGCCCACTTGTGTTTGCAAGGCCTGGAACACGATGATCTATGGCAACCAGTCTTTTCCAGTGCCCCATCCATCTGCATGCATGAGGTCCCCATCAAGCAGGTGCTACCCACTTCCCCTTCTGGGTTCTGGTGAATTGCCCAATGTCACCGCCTAATGGTGGGACTTAAAAAACATCTTTTTTTTTTTTTTTTTTTTTTTTTTTATAGTCATGGGGGACTCAAGATTTTTATACAGACCAGAAGGAAGATATTTTTAAGAGAGGAAATAGAGAGGGTATTTCTCTCTGAATTTTGGAAAGACTCGATCTCATTACCTGTATGTCAAAGTATTTTTTTTCCATTTGGGTTCACCTGGGAAGAGACGATAGTTCGCCACATCAGGAACTCCGCAGCGCGGCTTCTTGATCACGTCCATCGTGTTCTGGTCTAACTTCCCCGTGACTCGGAGGCCAAAGAACGCTTGTAGCTCCTTAATCTTCTTTACCATGGAATTGCCTCCTCTTGCAACCATCTCACCAATCTGGGATCCTCCTTTCCTTGTGTAATACTTGTCAAGATAAGCCTGCAATGGAGAGGTGGATTGACACGGCTAAAGTGTAGTCTGGGAAATATTCCTGGTCAGATAAGACAGAAGACGGTATCCTTGAGGTATTAAATACAGTATGTAGGGGTGAGTGTTTGACCTAGCAGTTAAGACACTGCTCGGGACACCTGTATCCCATATCAGAGTGTCTGGATTTGAGGTCCTGCTTTGCTTCTAATTCCAGCTTCCTCTTAATTTACAGCCTGAGAGACACCAGGTGGTGGCTTAAGTGTCTGGGTCCTTGATAGCCACTCTGGGAGACCTGAAATGAGCTCCCAGCTCCTGGCTTCAGCCTGGCCCAGTCCTGGCCATTACAGGCATTTTTCTCTGTCTACTTCTTTCTGCCTCTCAAATAAACAAATAAAATAAAAAACACAAAGAGCATATTCCCACTTCTGAAAAACATTAGACATGTTTGCATAGGTGAAGTTAAGCTATATCTCAAATGGTTGATGGTTATCCTGGATGGTGCGGGTTGGTGGGGGTTTTAGACTTTTTTCTCTTTTGTGTACCAGCAGTTTTCAATTTTCCTACAGTAAGTATGCATTACTTCTTTCATTTTTCTTAAAGAAAATGGAAGGAAAAGGTTGTGGACACCATTCTCCCGAGTTGATTATTTGTGAGGTTCTTATCCAGTTTGAAGACAAAGGTATCTGGTTCCTTGGGTAACCAGTGATAGGCATCATATTTTCACTATGCATAATGGAAGACTAGTATGTTTGTGACTCTCAGAGGCATGAAATTCTAGCCCCTTGTCCTCTGCAAAGGCAGGCAGGGGTCAACCTGTTTTTCAGCTGTGCCTTCAATCAGCTCAGGTGTGTTCAGCAAGTGGGGCAGAGTCTGTTGCCATGGGGCAGCTATCCCAGGGCAGGCTCTTTGCAATTTGAGGCAAACAAAATGAACCATAAATCATGAGGCTTTCATGTGCACACGGAGACTCGAAATCCCTTGGTGTATTTGTTCAGAACACTACGAGGCTGGGATGGGATTAGGGTGAAGTGAGTGAGGCAGGGGCATGCAAGTGCAAGGTGAAGATTTGCCTTTGGCCCAGGAATTTCACTGCACAACTGATTTCAGGAACATAGCCAAAGAGAAGTCAATGATTTACATATGTTTTATTATCTAAATATGCTTGTATTTATATAGCATAGTAATTTATTCAATATAAATTATATATTCTCATCTATATACTGACAACATATTGTATATATCATGCATATATTATGCATATTATTTGCTTACAATTACACACATAAATAATAAAGAAATATAAGTAAACTTATTAACAAGGGATTTGTTAGGTTTTATTAATATATGAAAAGTCTTCAAAAAGTTTATGAAAATTGTGTTATGAAAGAATTATGCATTGATTTCACAACCTTTGCACCAAAATAAAATGATCTTTGAATTACATTTTCTGTGAACTTTTAGATATACCTTTGCATATTCATATGCTATAATACTAAGTCAGAAATAAGATCACATTTTTGATGACCCGTTCTTTCCACTGGGATCTCACTCGCGGAGATCTTTCATTTAGGTTTTTTTTTTTTTTTTCCCCAGAGTGTCTTGGCTTTCCATGCCTGAAATACCGGATCTGCATGCCTTAAGGGCTGATTCTGAGGCCACAGTGCTGTTTAGGACATCTGCCAAAGAAGGAGGTACCTTTCTCTGAAGGGAGGAGAGAACTTCCACTTTGACCATGGCCTTGTCTAAAAATTATCAGAGTCAGTGAACTCAGGGGGCTTCCATAGCCTTGGCAGCTCATGACAAGAGCCTAGGGTGACTACTGATGCCATAAACAAGAGTGTCAATTTGTTAACTCAACAACAGGAGTCACTGTGCACTTACTCCTCATGTAGGATCTTTGTCCTTAGTGTGCTGTACATTGAAATTTAATGCTATAACTAGTACTCAAACAGTATTTTTCACTTTATGTTTCTGTGTGGGAGCAAACTGTTGAAATCTTTACTTAATGTATGCTAAACTGATCTTCTGTATATAAAGAGAATCGAAAATGAATCTTGATGTGAATGGAAGGGGAGAGGGAGTGGGAAAGGGGAGGGTTGCGGGTGGGAGGAACGTTATGGGGGGGAAGCCATTGTAATCCATAAGCTGTACTTTGGAAATTTATATTCATTAAATAAAAGTTTACAAAAAAAATTAAAAAATAAAAAATTAAAATGTTTATTACTGTAAAAAAAAAGATCACATTTTTGAAAAATAAATATGTAATGGCCTGGAAGAATGCTGTTAATATAATGGCAATTTACTGAGAAAAACAAAGGAAAAATCTTAGTACAGGTAATAATTAAAATTCCATAAATAAACCAAACACAGAAGTATGTCTGAATGTTAATATTGGGCATCTCTGAGTGGTGAAATTATGGTGTTTCTTCTTCTTCTTTTTTTTTTAATTTGACAGAGTTAGTGAGAGAGAGAAAGACAGAGAGAAAGGTCTTTCTTCCATTGGTTCACCCTCAAATGGCCACTATGGATGGAGCTGCACCGATCTGAAGCCAGGAGCCAGGTGCCTCTTCTTGGTCTCCCATGCGGGTGCAGGGCCCAAGCACTTGGGCCATCCTCCACTGCCTTCCTGGGCCACAGCAGAGAGCTGGACTGGAAGAGGAGCAGCCAGGACTAGAACTGGCACCCCAACTGGGACTAGAACCCCGGGGTGCCGGCACTGCAGCCGGAGGATTAACCAAGTGAGCCACAGCTCTGGCCCCCGAATATTTCTTCTTTATTCTTTTTTTATTTTTTATATTTATTTATTTATTTATTTATTTATTTATTTTGACAGGCAGAGTGGACAGTGAGAGAGAGAGAGACAGAGAGAAAGGTCTTCCTTTGCCTTTGGTTCACCCTCCGATGGCTGCCGTGGCCAGCGTGCTGTGGCCGGCACACCGCGCTGATCTGATGGCAGGAGCCAGGTGCTTCTCCTGGTCTCCCATGGGGTGCAGGGCCCAAGCACTTGGGCCATCCTCCACTGCACTCCCTGGCCATAGCAGAGAGCTGGCCTGGAAGAGGGGCAACCGGGACAGAATCCGGCACCCTGACCGGGACTAGAACCCGGTGTGCCAGCGCCGCTAGGTGGAGGATTAGCCTATTGGGCCGCGGCACCGGCCTCTTTATTCTTTCTATGTCCAGCAGGTTTCCAGAGTGAACACATACTATTATTGTTAAGGGAAAAACCAACGGAGTGAGTCTTACTCACTTGTTTGCAGAGGGTGCTCCATTTCCTCACTGCAGGACCAACCGAGCCTTCACCCCCTGCCCTGTGGGTGACAGGAGCTCAGTTTCCTGGTGGTCGTACCTTAAATGCTTAGGTGAGATGAGAACCCAAGGGGAGGAAAAAGGAGAAGGTCTGACACTCAGATGAGGCACTCTGAAAAAATGTGTGGCTCTGATTGCATTTCCAGCTCTGATAAGGCCACCTGAAGGAAGCATTTCATATCCTTTTTGCAAGAAGCTGATTCGATGGATCACTCCTGTTTGTGCAAGCTGATGCTGTGATAATACGGTGCTCATGGCAATGTCTGCATTATGCCTCTCAGAGTTCACCTCTGCATATAAGATTAGCTGCTTCAAATCTGAGACAGTTGTGATCGCAAATATTTGTCCCCTTTGAGTTGGTTATAGTTCTAATTTCTGCTTCACAAAATATGGTCATGCAACCGAAGATGGGCATGCAAACTAGGTGGAAAATATACTCAATTACAGTATGAGCAGTGCCTCTAAACAGAAGGGATACGTAGTCATCAGTGAAGATTACGGTGAAGTGAGCGTGGGCTGCCAGCATCTCACCAACCAGTAATATACTGGTGCAAAATGTTAAAGAAAAATTAATGCAAAAACCCATGATAAATAAAATATCAACATTTTAAATAAAGATAGGATTCTACCCTGTCTCATCTGCTTCACCCAAATCCTGACCCTGAATCATAGGAAAGCATATAAGACTAAGGGGTTAGCAATGTTTGTTTATAGCTTAATGATGGAATTAAGAGATGTTTTTACAAAAAGAACTCTTCCTCTGTTTTTTAGGTTTAATTTATTTATTTTTACTTATTTGAATAGCAGAGTGACACACACACACACACACACACACACACAGAGAGAGAGAGAGAGAGAGAGAGAGAGGTCTTCCATTCCACTTATTCACCTCCCAAATGCCAGCAATAGCCAGGGCTGCAGTAAGCCCAAGCTAGGAGCCCAAAACTCCATCAAGGTCTCCCCCTTGTGGGTGGCAGAGTCTCAAGCATTTTGAGATAAGCATCAATGGGAAGCAGAGCTGAAGCTTGAAACCGGGCACTCCGACATGGGATAAGGCTGTCCCAAGCAACCACCTAACCACTGTGCCACAGCACTTGCCCCAGATTTAGTTAATTCATTCTCTCTCTCTCTCTCTCTCTCCTTCCTCCCTCCCTCTCTTCCTTCCTTCCTTCCTTCCTTCCTTCCTTTCTTTCTTTCTTTCTTTCTTTCTTTCTTTCTTTCTTTCTTTCTTTCTTTCTTCTTCTTCCTTTTTCTTCTTCCTCTTATTCTTTTTTTTTTTTTTTTTTGACAGGCAGAGTGGATAGTGAGAGAGAAAGGTCTTCCTTTGCCGTTGGTTCACCCTCCAATGGCCGCCGCGGCCAATGTGCTGCGGCCGGCACACCGCGCTGATCCGATGGCAGGAGCCAGGAGCCAGGTGCTTCTCCTGGTCTCCCATGGGGTGCAGGGCCCAAGCACCTGGGCCATCCTCCACTGCACTCC
Source organism: Oryctolagus cuniculus (assembly GCF_964237555.1). NCBI lineage: Eukaryota > Metazoa > Chordata > Mammalia > Lagomorpha > Leporidae > Oryctolagus > Oryctolagus cuniculus. Next base: position 94,320,039 of record NC_091432.1, read on the forward strand.
CTGGCCACAGCAGAGAGCTGGCCTGGAAGAGGGGCAACCGGGACAGAATCCGGCGCCCCAACCGGGACTAGAACCCGGTGTGCCAGCGCCGCAAGGCGGAGGATTAGCCTAGTGAGCCGCGGCGCCGGCCTGTCTATTCATTTTTTACTTATTTGAAAGGCAAAGAGACAGAAAGACACAGAAGAGACAGAGATCTTCCCTCTGGGGTTCACTAATCAAATGCTCGCAGCAGCCAGGGCTGAGCCTGAACAAGGGCAGTTTTTTGAGTATCCTTTTATATTTTTTAAATATTTATATCTTATAATTTTGGATGTAAGATATTTCTTTGTTGAAAATATTAATTAATTAATATTAATATTAATTAATTGAAAATATTAATTAAGCCAATTTGTGATAACTTTTGATACTATTTGAAAAATTCTGAGTTATAATCTGGGCTGTGTCACTAAGAAGCATGGATATTTCTTTTGTGTCAGCTTTCTCATCTATCAAATGGGATTTATTTCTGCCCTACTGACCTCACCATGAGGTCCTCAGCGTGAAAACGTTTTTAAATGTATCAGAAGATTTTAAGGTGCCCTCTTACTCTTTAATCCCATTTCTAGAAAACTAGTCTGGAAAAATAATCTTTTAGATTAGGATAATGTACAACGATGCTCATGGAAACATTACTCATAAGGAAATAATGTATCCCTCTAACAAAGAGAATGGTTAAGTAAATTATAGCTCACTTATGTTCTGGAATATTTTGACACTTAAATGATGTTTATGAAAATATATAAAAATGAACGCTTTCTTAGGACAGAATAGTCAATGAGAAAAGTAGGACCCACAGTGTGAAGACAATATCAGCTGAAAAAAATTGTTAGAAAAGAAAGTAGTAATAAGAACACCTGAAGTTGATGGTTGGTAATTGGAAGATTTTATTTTTACTTTCCATTTATTTAATTATGAATCAATAACAATGCAGTAGTAAAAATGCATGTTATTTTTAAAGGCAAAAAAGCACTTTTAAATACCATATTGATACTACCAGATGGCTCCTGACTTACAATTTAGCTTAGCGATTTCTTGATGCAAAAGCAAAATGCGTTCAGTAGAAGCTGTACTTCAAGTTTTGAATTATGACCTTTGCCCAGGGCAGTGATCTCTGCATCTGTTCTCTCTCCTGGTGCCGGCGGTAGCATCACAGCTGACTGCCAGCCCAGCTGACCTCGACGGGCAACAACCCGCAGCCCCACAGTGCACCGACATGCTGGGCGGTGATGTTTGGTGGGTGAGGGACAGTCAGTACACTTTGAAGAGATTTTCAATTTATGATGGGTTTACTGGGACATGGCCCCATCCTAAGCCAAGGAGCACTTGCACAAATATTTTTAAACAAACAGACAAACAAGCCCTGAATCAAGGCCTGGATTATGAGATGAGGTAAGCGTTATATCATTCCATCATTTTCAAAGCCTTTATACAAATTATCAAAAAAGAATGTAAGGTTGCAAGAGGACATGAAGCCAATCAAGTAAGGACCCGTTTCTCTTTGCAGGTGTAGGTGGTGGTGTCTGTGGGCTTTGGAGGCAGAGGCGGCAGCTGTTTGGACACATGGCCTGTGTTGATGTCTCCAGGCACAAATGTCCTCAGGAAGTGAGCTAGAAAGAAGAGAGCAGTGCAGAATGTCCTTAACCTGACCCAGACTACCAAGGCCCAGACGAGGGCCTGGCCTGGCCTGTCCCCGAGACTCGCCAGGGGGCTCGAAGGCTGCGCTCTAAGCTCCTGGACCCCGAGCCTCTTGCACTTGCTGTTCCCTCTGCCTGGACAGCCTGGGTTCCAGGTCTTCATATAGCTCAGGTTCCTCTCAAATGTCACCTTCTCTGAGAGGCCCTCGGGGACTACTCCCCACTGCGCCAGTCATTCTGTACTGTCGTGGCTAACCTTTTCACAATATTATTTATCACATTCTGAAATCATCTTGTGCAGTTATTGACTTCTGTATCTCCACCCCCGACCACCTCCGCCCCAGTCCATGGCCACCCATCCGGTCAGCCCCACGTCAGTGCTGTGAGAACAGAGACTTCGCTTATTTGGCTCACTCGTGTTCGTCCAGCACACACTACCCAGTAAACATTCACTAAGTGAACTTACTGCCTATTTTCATGTTTGCATTTGTGATTTTATAAAGTTGATGAGGTCATTGTATATTTCTAGAAACCTATATTTCTAGAAGTTTGACCAGCTCATTCCAGCCTCCTGAGGAATGATTAGTCTTCCTGCCCAGAGCTGATGACCAGGAATGTTACAAGCAGCAGGACCCTGCCAGCTGCAATGTGCAGACAAGGTCATTCTGAGACTCTGTCAGAACAGAGGCTGAGCAGGACTGACTAATTATTTGGAGCAGAAGAAGTAAGGAGTCACTAAGACTCCCAACATCCCAAGGCAACTAACATGTTTCCCAAGCACTCCTAGCCAATCTGTGACAGGTGAGGCTAGCAAGGAAAGCTTTAGCCCAAGGCTTTCTGGCCTTATTGCTACACAGACTGGGGTGATTTGTTTTACCTAGAAAGAGCTGATAGTATTTTTGCCATTGAAGGCTATATGCTGCCACTGTGGCAGCAAAGCCACCATAGTCAACGTAGAAGTGAATGGCACAGCCAAGTTCGGCCACGGATTGTAGATTACTTGCAGCATGGACTAAAGTCTGTGTCTCAGACATCTCGGATCTATTCTGTTCTCTCTTTCTTGAGGTCATAAAATCTCCATAGTTTCTGAATCAGAGTGGCATGAGGCTGCGTGGGGAAGAATGACATTTGGAGAGAATGGAACTAAAGCTAAGTAGCACCAATAAAATACACATTTTTTATGGATTCTAAGTTATTTTGGAGTTGATCTGAGAGTAGGCTCAAGTCCAAGCAAGTCCAATTCGACAGGCCTGTTGTGGGCTTCTGCTGTATGTCTATAGGCTGACTGATGTCAAAGTGTTGCAGGACGGATGTGGCAGGGGAACTGACTAATTAGAAAAGACAAGAAATGTGGCCAATCAGTGGGAACATGATGGTGTGCACGGGCGAAAATCAGCTCTGCAATGCAGTGTGTGTGCAGCCCGGCAGGCAGCGAGCAACCCCGAGGCAGAGCTGGTAATCACAGACACGCTGCAATTTTACAGACAGAGGCCTGCACGCAAAGCTCTTTCACTGACGTTCGAAATTCCATCATTAGAAAGTCACTTCATTAGGCTCAGGATTGCAACCTTCCTTCATAAAATACAAAACACTTGGAACAATTTTGAGTCATGTGAAAAATTTAGATATGAATTATTTGTACCAGGTCCTTTTTCATCAGATGAGAGAGCTCTTAAAAGAAGAAATTCGATGGAGTGGGTGTTTGGCCTCACGGTTAAGAGGCCTGCATCCCGTATTGGAGCGCCTAGGGTCAATTCCTGGCTCCAGTTCCTGATTTTAGATTCCTGCTAATAGACTCTGAGACCTAACAAGTGATGGCTCAAGTGCTGGGGCCCCTTCCATCCACACAGCAGACTTGGGCAATATTCCCAACTGCCGGCTCCAGACCCAGCTCAGCCCTGCTTGGTGCAGGCATTTGGGGAGGCAATCAGAAGAGGGGAGCTTTCTGTTTCTGTTTCTATGACTCTCAAATCAGTAACAGAACAAGTATTTTTAAAATAGGAAAGCATAAGTAAATAAGGACAGCTGGGAAATGTGTTCCAGAGAGGAGGAAAGCCCTCTAAATGATAAGGGCTTTGGCTCCCAGGACAAACATGATCAGCTTTAAATTTGATCAAGACAGTCCTGAATATGAGAGTCATCTTTACCAATGGGACCACAGGAGATCTTTTAACTGTGACTACTAACATGCATGCTTAGCACCAAATTCGCAACTCTTTTCTAGCTCAGTTTTTGTTTTTCTGCCCTATTTCCCCCCCTACATTATTTCTCCAATACTTGTTCTTTTTTTTTTTTTGTATTGTGTGTTTTTTGCAAGCCTCCACAAAGTCTGCATGAAGCAAGATAGCTAGCTAGAGATTTATTCATTTATGAATCGTTCATGCAGCATTTGTACCTGATATGCACTAGACACCACACGTAGATGGACAGGAGAGAGTACCGGTTAGACCTCAATGGACTTAGAAAGTGATGTACAAAGAATAACAGATTTTTACTTGTCTCTCAATTTTCCCTTTTAGGTTTTCTGGGGCAGGGGAGGAAGAGTGAATTGGGCAAAGATTCACAAACCTGTGCAAGGTGGAAGTTGTTCCTCCAGGTCCTGGGGGTGGCTGCAAATAGGGAGGGGGTTGCAGTGGAAAACTTCAAAGCCGTGACGAGGAGGACAGCAAGGCCAGATGCGGGGAGCACCTTCATCTCCTCGGGGTAGCTTGGTAATTATATCAGCCCGGGGACAGCAGACAGTGCACATTTGCACTTCGACCTTGGGCTCCTTTTATAGAGTCAAACAGGTGTGGGCCCTCCAAGCAAGGATGATTCATGTCTCAAACGGTAATTATACAGCTCCTTCCTCCCCCTGATGACGGGGTAACACAAGCCTGCAGCAGGAGTCAGGGAAAGCTTCATCCTTCACGATTTACCAGATCACAAAAAGAGATCAACAGTTGGTTTTCATGAAGTTTATCAGCTATGGACATGCTTTGCAGTAAACTTGATTGATCTGAACCCAACTCAACCAAAGCATCGGATGTGTCCTGGTGAGGGGCCCTTTCACCAAGCTGATCACAGAAAAGGTAAAAGGTTATCTTCGAATTGAATCTGTCCTCGCAGTCATGCTGGGCTCCACACACATTCAACCCAATCTCCTGTATCCTCTGCATCCACTTCAACATTTCCCAGTAGGAGATGCCGTTCGTAATGATGGTTCGAAGACACTGAGATCCTGAATCATCAAGGTGACACCATGTTACACTGTGCTGACTTAGGACGCAAAGTGAATGGCTAGCGGTTAGAGCTTTGGGTTAACATAGAATTCTTTAGGGAATGGAGACTTTAGACAGGACTCTCCGTTCTCAGCACCCTCTGATGAATTTGGCCTTGTTCTTTTTCCCAACTCTACTTCAGATGGATTTGGATCTGGAGATGGCTTGGAGAAAAGGTGTTATATGGTGGGAAAAGCACTTTGAAGTCAGACAAACTGAGATTAGGTTTTAGTGGAGATATCTCTTAGCTGTGTGACCTTGGACAAGGTATTTTCTGTGAACATTATTGTTTTTAACCGTGAATGACTGACAATAATACTAGTCTGTGTAAACTCCTCCAAATGGAGTAGCACAGCATTTTAGTGTGGTATCTGCTCGCACCGCCTAGCATCCTTGAGAGCTGGGTTCAAATCCCCATCCTGACAGTTGTGTGTATGACTTTTGAGTGACCATGTTCATCTCTTTCAGCTGTGATATGACAGAGGAAGAGAGACCCACTTGGTAGACTTATACAGGAGTAAATCATGTCATAACAAAGCTCTTAGCAAAGTGCTTAGTAAACATTAGCTCTTACAAAATAATGTTTTGCTTATCTTTTTATTTTGGTGCCAGGGACCTGGTAGGCTTTTAATAAGTATTTTTACATGGATGTGTGGATGACTGAATCAATGATTTTCGAACCGTGGGTCCTAGGCCGACCAGATGCGTCACCATCACCTGGAAACGCAAACCCTCAGGACCCACCCAGATTACTCTGGAAATAGGGCCCATTGATTTGTGTTTTAGCAAGTCTCCAGGAAATTCTGATGCACGTGAAAGCTGGAAAACCACTGAGCAAATAGAATTATGTGGTTGGAGATATGCTGAAAAAAAAAATGTATAAAGCGGCCAGCTCTGTGGCATAGCGGGGATACTGCAGAGCCTGCATCCCGTATGGGTGCTCGTTCAAGTTCTGGCTGCTCCACTTCAGATCCAGCTCCCTGCTAATGTGCCTGGGAAAGCAGCAGAGGATGGTCCAAGTGCTTGGGCCCCTGCATCCACATGGTAGACCCAGAAGAAACTCCTGGCTTCAGATAGGCCCAGCTCCAACTGTTGCAGCCATTTGTTCAGTAAATCAGCAGATGGAAGATCTCTCTGCCTCTGCCTCTCTATAACTCTTTCAAATGAATAAATAAATATTTTTAAAAAGGCATAAAAACTGCCAAGAACACCGTAATCACAGAAAGTATGCAATACTGCTCTTATTATCCAGGGCCTTGCTCTTTAGAGGTGATACATCTAGTATTTGAAAGTCATTTTTCTTGCAAATAATTTTCTCTTATTACTTGATAACCACTTGAAAGTATACAATGACTTACCTTCACATTAACTTATTTTAAAAAGTTTTTATTTGCAATGCAGGGAGAAGGTGTGGGGAGCAACTCAGACTAGACTGTTACTGGAATTAAGACTTATTCTATGCATCTGCTCTCCCACAATATGGCGCTGGGAGAGGAGGAAACAGCTTCTACACAGCTGCCTCCAGTTCAACCAATAAACTGTAGGACCTGCTCCTGATTGGAGGAGAGCAGCGTACTTGGCGTGTGGGTAGCAGAGTTGGGATTGGTGGAAGAGGACTATAAAGGAGGAGAGAGACAACATGCACCAGGAACATCTGAGGGAACACCTGTGCAGCCCCCGAGAGAGCCGGCCGGCGGTGTGCCGCTCCCCCATGGAAGTGGGGAAAGTGGCAGGGGGAACCGCCCTTCCACGGAGGTGGAGGGGACGGTAGCCAACCCAGGAAGAACCAACAGCAAACCCGGGGATGGCCGAGCAGACAAAAGAACAGTGCAGGGTCCTGTGTCGTTCCTCCGCAAAGAGGGGGAGCGACATAATGGTGCCGTGACTCAGATAGGAAACCTAGGAGAGAAGAAACGGGAAGAAGCGGGAAAATACCAGAGAGAGAGACTAGCAAAGAGCCTAGGGAAAAGCCGGACGGAAAAGGTGCCGGAAGAAGCTATCGAAAGCCTAGGCATAGACTTGGATACGGACTGTGGGAAAAAAGCTAGGAGATTAAAAGCGAAAGTGAAACCTAGAAGAAACAGACTTGGATACGGACTGTGGGGAGACGCCAGGAGAAATGAGAGGGGAATATTGTTGGAAGAAAAGTTAGGAAACATACCAGGTAGAGAAAAATGTTAGGAGGATGAAGCCGCGGGGGCAGGCTGAGGCGGAGATGTAAGCTAGCTTGGGATTCGTCTAGTCAGCCCGGGGAACAAGGGGTGAAAATCTGGAACCAGAGGCGGAGACGTGGGCCAGGTTGGAATCCGTCAGATTAGCCCAGGGAACAAAAGACGGGAAGCCAAACCGAAAAGCGCAGACGTGAGCTAGGTTGAATTCGCCAGGTTAGCCCGGGGAACTTAGACTGAATACCGGTGGCGGAAACGTGAGCTAGGCTGTGTGACTCGCGGAAGCCGCCGCGTGCAGAGAGAGCGTGCGGGGCACGAACGGGGAGAGCGCACGGGGCGCTAATAGAACACTGGGCTAGTGCGAAGGCCGTGGTGCGGGCGCTAAGGGGCGCGGAGACCGCGGAGAGCGCGCGAAGCCGGGAAGCGGCTCAGAGCTGGGAAGCTGCCGCGGGGCGAGGTGCCGAGAAGCAGCCTTGGGGCAGGCGCCGGGAAGCCACGGGGATAAGAGAAACAGAAGTTTAGAAGTAAAATGAGAGAAATAGGAATGTTGGCAGATAGAAGTAAAATAGGAGAGATAGGAATGCCCGGAGATAGAGAAATAGAGAAAAATAAGGCCTCCCCACAACACGGCAATGAGGGGGCTTGGATTTGGGCTGCCTGATTAGTAAGACGATAAGCACCTGCGGGCGGCTAGCAGCTTATGCGCCGCAGGTCACTGAAGACAGGCACGAATTAACATCAATAAGTCTCCCCACAATACGGCAAGGAGAAGGCTTGGATTCGGTTTGCCTGATTGGTAGGGCTTGTAAGCACCTGCAGGCAGTTCTAGCAGAGCAGAGCATGAGCTGCAGGGCACCGAACACAGGCACGCATCAGCGCCTAAAAACCTCCTCATAACATGGCGAAGAGAGGACCTGGATTCGGTTTGCCTGATTGGTAAGGCTTGTAAGCACCTGTGGGCAACTCTAGCAAGCAGAGCAGAGTGTGTGCCATGGGGCACCGAAGACAGGTGCGTATCAACGCCAAAAAATAAAAAGAAAGGGGGATCTGTGGGGAGCAACTCAGACTAGACTGTTACTGGAATTAAGACTTATTCTATGCATCTGCTCTCCCACAATATGGCGCTGGGAGAGGAGGAAACAGCTTCTACACAGCTGCCTCCAGTTCAACCAATAAACTGTAGGACCTGCTCCTGATTGGAGGAGAGCAGCGTACTCAGCGTGTGGGTAGCAGAGTTGGGATTGGTGGAAGAGGACTATAAAGGAGGAGAGAGACAACATGCACCAGGAACATCTGAGGGAACACCTGTGCAGCCCCCGAGAGAGCCGGCCAGCGGTGTGCTGCTCCCCCGCGGAAGTGGGGAAAGTGGCAGGGGGAACCGCCCTTCCACGGAGGTGGAGGGGACAGTAGCCAACCCGGGAAGAACCAGCAGCAAACCCGGGGATGGCCGAGCAGACAAAAGAACAGTGCAGGGTCCTGTGTCGTTCCTCCGCAAAGAGGGGGAGCGACAGAAGGAGAGAGAGAGAGAAAGAGAGGGAGAGAGGGAGAGAGGGAGAGAGGGAGAGAGGGAGAGATAGATAGATAAAGAGATCTTCCATCTGCTGTTCACTCCTAGATGGATGCAGGAACCAGATGTGGGCCAGGCTGAAGCCAGGAACCAGGAACTCCATCCTGGTCTCCAAGTACTTGGGCCATCACCTGCTGCCTTCTCGGGCATGTTAGCAGAAAGCTGGAACACAAGCTGAGTAACTGGGGCTAAAACTGGCACTCCAATATGGGATTATTCCTTTAGTGATATCTGTGTTAGTCTTTTGCTTTTTTTTTTTTTAATTTGACAGGTAGAGTTATAGACAGAGAGACAGAGAGAAAGGTCTTCCTTCTGCTGGTTCACCCCATAAATGGCCACTACGGCTGGCACAATGCCGATCCAAAGCCAGGAGCCAGGTGCTTCTTCCTTGTCTCCCATGCGGGTGCAGGGCCCAAGCACTTGGGCCATCCTCCACTGCCCTCCTGGGCCACAGCAGATAGCTGGACTGGAAGAGGAGCAACCTAGACTAGAACCCAGGGCCCATTTGGGATGCTGGCACTGCAGGAGGAGGATTAACCAAGTGAGCCATGGCGCCGGCCCAGTCTTTTGCTTTTTAATATACTTCCCTCTGTGGAAGAGACAATGCTAGAGTACAGTTGGTGAGTAGGGTGTAGTGAATGACCTCAAGCACTCAACAAGTTTGTCACACTTGCAAACATCATTTCAGGCAACTATGGGGAGGTGCACAAACCATGTGTGTTACAAGGAAAAAGAAAACCACAGATCTATTAGACTCATTCAATGAACTGAATTGTTAGCTCCTGTAAGATTCTATGGTACAGATAAATAACTTAATTAAACTTGTTTAATGAACAAATGAATGAACAGGCATACTACTGATTGTCGCTTTTTGGTCTTAGGAAAGAAGAAAGATATTACAATAATAATCCAGAATTTGCATTTGTGTGTTCACCTCTCCTCTGTAGCCTCACAACTTAATACACCTTCCCAGCAGCTGCCAAACTTGAAGAATAGGATTGTGCACTTAAGACATCCCTCCAACTGATCACTTGTTTAACCTTGTTTTCTCTCTGAAACACTGTTCTAATTCAAAGTGATGACCCTCGTGCAAAGGCAGGCAGGGAGGCAAGTGTTGGGGAATGATGTTTAGAAATTCTAGGAACAATAGAGAGGAAATATGCTTACCTAGAGGACTCTAAAGAGTGTGCATTTGGGAGCAGGCTGAAGTGAATAATAGCCTGCAAGTTATGTTCTAGATACTTCTAGCTGGCTCTAGTATTCATCTTCTAATGCATGAAAGCAATGCATCCCAGTGTTCCCAAGTGTAACTTCCCATTTTTAAGTGCAAAAATCCTGAAGATTTTCAGACATTTATAGTTTTGTAAGTCACCTACATGTTAGCATGAACATATCTCACTATAGAGTTAGTGCTCTTTAACACCTTTGACTCTTCCAGAGAGAATGAATGTTATATGGCTGATACTTTTTCACCAGGATCTTCTTTCTGATTTTTCTCTCTTCATTCTATCATTTTTGTATCAAATCTAAATTTTTTTTACATTTTTTATTTAGTAAATATAAATTTCCAAAGTACAGTTTATGGAATACAATGGCTTCCCCCCCATAACTTCCCTCCCACCCAAACCCCTCCCATCTCCCACTCCCTCTCCCATTCCATTCACATCAAGATTCATTTTCGATTATCTTAATATACAGAAGATCAGTTTAGCATACACTAAGTAAAGATTTCAACAGTTTGCTCCCACACAGAAACATAAAGTGAAAAATACTGTTTCAGTACTAGTTATAGCATTACTTCACATTGGACAACACACTAAGGACAGATCCCACATGAGAAGTAAGTACACAGTGACTCCTGCTGTTGACCCAACAATTTGACATTCTTGTTTATGGCGTCAGTAATCTCCCTAGGCTCTTGTCATGAGTTACCAAGGCTATGGAAGCCTTTTGAGTTCGCCGACTTCAATCTTATTCAGACAGTGTCATAGTCAAAGTGGAAGTTCTCTCCTCCCTTCAGAGAAAGGTACCTCTTTCTTTGATGGCCCCGTTCTTTCCACTGGGATCTCACTCGCAGAGATCTTTCATTTAAATTTAAGTCAAAATCATTCAAACCTAAGACTATATCAAAGCATGTCAATAGTGAAAAGAAAATGGAACAAGTTTTTTTTTTTTTTTTTTTTTTCCCAGAGAAGTGTGGAAAACATAGTGGAACATAGGAAATTTGGAGGTAAAAATAGGATATGTGAGATAGGAAGTTGGTAGCCTCCAGGCAGGTTTGATACTTTAGGGAACCCACAGATTTCTCAGGAACTTTTTTTTTTTTTGACAGGCAGAGTGGACAGTGAGAGAGAGAGACAGAGAGAAAGGTCTTCCTTTGCCGTTGGTTCACCCTCCAATGGCCGCCACGGCCAGCGCGCTGCGGCCGGCGCACTGCGGCCGGCGCACCGCGCTGATCCGATGGCAGGAGCCAGGAGCCAGGTGCTTTTCCTGGTCTCCCATGGGGTGCAGGGCCCAAGCACCTGGGCCATCCTCCACTGCACTCCGTGGCCACAGCAGAGAGCTGGCCTGGAAGAGGGGCAACCGGGACAGAATCCGGCGCCCTGACCGGGACTAGAACCCGGTGTGCCGGCGCCGCTAGGCGGAGGATTTCTCAGGAACTTTAAGTAGAACCTATGCTTCCATGAATCATCATACAAGGGGATACACATTTAAAGTTATAGAATAAAGTTTACCACAGAGAATTGTTGCTCCTTGCTAAATGTAGCTAAATTGAAATCCATAATAGTTTTTAGTAAGCCCTCAACATTTAGGTTTCTGATATTGGGCCTGCCATGCATGGGACGGATTGATAAATCAATGTTAAATAAATGCCTGATTTTGCCTTCTATGTAAGCACACCTGGAGTCCAACACTGACTTGGCCGTTCAAAGTACAGAAATTAGCTCTGGATAACATAAAATAATCTAAATTTTATTTTTTAGGTTCTCAGAAAGGCAATGTCCAGGGAGACTGGAGCCCCAAGCTGAGAGAGCCAATAGGACCAAGGCCTGATGAAACCAAAACCAGGGCTGGAAGCCATCAGTAACATCTGTCCGGGAACATCCTGCAGAGAGGAGCCAGTCAGAACCAAACTCAGAAACTGCTCACCACAGGCTGTGAGATCCCTTCATTTCTCTGCCCTGCTTTGTGAAATGCAGTCATCATATTTATATTATAAGGATACTGGGAAGACTAAAAAGGCGAGTGGATGTTTAGTGCTAAATCGTTTATAAATGGGGGATTTCAGAATTGCATTTCACCATGATTTGGAATAGTTTTCCAGAAATATTGTGATGGCTTATTAAAAAAAAAAAGCTAATGTGTGCTATTTTCTTCTAAGGCACCACTGGTAATTGAGCCAACCATTGATTAAATGACCATTAATGGGGGAAAAATAAAGCATTATATCATTCAATGCATACATTGACCTGCTAGATATTGTTTATGTGTTCATTGTTTCTCTTTCATCACTAGGATGTGAGCTCCCAAAAAATAAGGACTCTGTCTATTCTGTTCACAGCAGCACCCCTAGGGCATAGAATAGCATCTGAAACACAATATGTGGTCCATCAATATTTATTGAATAAATAGATGCATGAATAACTGATTAATTAATGATTAATTGTTAATTATAAAAACAAGAAAAACAAGATTGTCCCCTAAGGATAGATTTAAACCCCCCATATAATGGATTGAATGAAGGCACAAAGCATCACTCTCAGGACCAGAACCCATATAAAACCCTTATTACTGACAAGGAGATGAGCCAAGCATCTCATGGGTAGTGTTCACACAACTTATGATACCCCATTTTTCACATGAAGGAACTTGGGCTCAGGGAGGAGAAATCCTTTGCTAAAGTACACATAGATCCGAAATGGTATTTCCAAGATTTTCACCCTGATCTTTCAGTCCTTAGAGCCTGTTATCATAGTCTTTTTTCTGTTATAGTATACTACAATAGATTGTTCATTGATAAAGAAAAAAATCCATTTCTCACAGTTCTGGAGGCTGGAAGTCCAAGACGGGAGAGCTGAGTCTGTGAAGTTCCTTTCACTGGGTCCTAATGTGGGCATCACCTGGTGAGGAAGTGTGTGTGCTGGCCAAATCAACCCTTAACCAGGATTCCACTCCTGTAATAACAGTATTAATCCATTAGCGATAGTGGAGCTCCTACGACCTGATCACCTCTTAGCAGCTCCTCTCTCCAGTCCTGGGCAATGGGATTAAGTTTGCAACACAGGAACTCTGGGAGACATATTCATATCACAGCACCTGTGCTCTAAACAGTTACAGAAGCATTCATTGATATCTACGCCAAGCAGTGTTTGAGAAATACAGACAAAGCAGTATCTTTCATCTACTAGTTCATTCTCCACATGCCTGCAAAGGCTGGGGCTATGCCAGGCTGGAGCCGGGAGCCAGGAATAAATCCAGATCTCCCATTTGGGTGGTAGGGACCTAAGTACTTGAGCAATCACCTGTGGTTTCCCAGAGTATGCATTAGCAGGAAGCTAGATTTGGAAGCAGAGCGGAGACTTGAACCCTGGCACTCCAATATGTGAGGCGGGCATCCTAAGTGGTATGTTAACCACTGAAACAAATGCCCACCTTGAAGGCACGGCTGTTAAAAAATATTTATTCATTTAAACTGTAAGTTATATCATACAATGTCTTGTAATGGTATTATTCTTTTTTTAAGTTTACAAATTTGGTAAGAATACACTATAACATTAACTGATATTCTGCATTTCTAGGTAAGCATATATTTTAAATAAGATGGAACAAAAGTAGAAGAAAGAAAACTTTATTTGAAACCAAAGACTACCCTCAGGAACTCGTCCAGGAAGTGAGCACATAGTCTTATCTCACTTGTGAGAATGAGGCACTCGGAGAGGGCTCCCAAGCTTGTATCCAGAAGTCAACTTGTTTATTGTCACCAAGAACAGGAAAAGGAAGAGAAAAATAAGGAAAGAAGGAAGGGAAAAGAACACACCCTGTGTCACTGGTGATTCTGGTTAGAGAGAAGGGAGCAAACAACCTCCTGACCCAGCAGTTCGCATTAAAATGAGTTAGTGAAGAAATGTGTGGAGTAGCTTCAGAAGTCTGTGAGTATTAGAGAGAGACACATATTATCAGAAAAAATTGGGCTAAGTGGGGTTCTTCCTGTGTGCTCAGATTCTGAATATGTGTGCAGAACATAGGCTAGATGACTCTTATTTCATTGATATATACAATCTAAAATATTTATCTACATAATCCATGATAATAATGAAATACCATTCCTCATTTACATATTCTATATGTGTGTGTGTATAGAGAGAGAGAGCATCAGTTTTATGTTAGGCACTGGGAATACAGAGATCTGAGAGACACTGCTTTAAATGTCTGGCAGCTCAAAATGCACTATTATTACTAAAGTGAGATCTTATTTAAATACTGACTGAATCTTTGTGACAAAGAATGTACTTCTACATTGCAAGTTGGCAGAATCCTTCCTAAAAGCAATGATGTAACAAATCCCAAGAGTCACAAAGGTGTTCATATTTTGAGGGCCATTGTCTACTGGTAAGAATTTTCACTGAGAAAATAACTTAAAAAGCAAAAGCAAAAAAATATTTCCTTTATGCTTAGTTATAAGAGCAAACACTTGGAAACAACCTATAGGGAAGTGGTTACATTAGTTATGACAACTTAATGACATATAATTTACTTATTAAAACTTTATATTAATAATAAGATATTAAAGGAATAACTTTAACCCAAAAATCTAATACATAGGTACACAACATTTTATTGTATATTGGCCAAAGAGAAAGTGTATAAGCAAGAAAGTTGGGAGAAAACTTGATAAAAGAAAACAGCAGTGTGAAGGAGGCAGGGTTTTATGCCTGATACTTCTTATAAATTTTCTAACAGTTTATTTTAGAATAGATTTAAATTTCTAAAAGAAAAATTGTGAGGTAGTAATACAAAGAGTTCCCATATATCCCTCACCTCCATTTTCCCTATTAATGCTTCATGTTAGTATCTTTTAATTAATACCATCATATATTTTTTAAGGATAAGTGAAGTTTTGAAAGGCTGTAACAATGTATACATTAAATTTGCCACTGAAAAAAAAAAGAAGATGTATATGATGCATTAATGCAATGACCTGTTTTACTCATTCATTTGTTCAGCCAAGCTTCAGCCGCTGACGGTCTAGAACTCTTGCATTTAACCTACACGTTGGCACTGGGCTCCGTGCTAGAGGTGCACACAGTAAAGTCCTGCCTTATCTACCCAGCTCTTAATTCTCCAGGGAGAGATCAGCTGTAAACTCAAATTATCCTATCGTATAATTAGCGGAATAATAGAGGGATTTAAAGGTTCAAAAAAGGGCAGAAGAGGGAAAGCCCATCTCTAACTGGGCAGCTGAGGCTGGGAATGAGATGGAGACAGGAGTCAGGATGGGCTTTCCATAGGAGTGGGCTGTAGTTGAGCACTCCTGGCCACGAGTTGGAGTTCACCAGCAAGATGGCAGAGGTGAGGAGGACGGGTGGCAGCAGGAACTAGGGAGGGAAGCATTCCCAGCCGAGGGGATACGTAGTCAGGAGACGTCAAAGAGCATAAATTCTTAAAAAATCGAAGGTATTTTTATCTCAAGGTAATTTGGGGGCAGTGACAGGAGATGGGGCAGAAAAGGAAGGCAGAGACCTATCTGTTGGAGTGTCCCTCTAACCCATAGTTCCAGTGCCTGAAGTAGGAGGGTAGAAGCCAGGAGTCACCTGCTGGATGAGCTGTGGCAAAAGGCAAAGGTCAGGAGAGCAAGTTCTGACCCAAGCTGCAGATCCAAAGGCAGGACTGAAATGAGGCTCCAGGGCACACAGCTGGAGTATGGTCAGCAGAACAAAGACGACGGCTGAGTAGAATGACCTGGAACCTGTCTGGGGCAGCCGCAGTAGCGGCACGGGCTTTTGAGGGTTTGCTGGGGTTATTTAAAGGCCCCTGAGAGGGGTGGACTGGGCAACGTCATGGGAGCCTTGAGTGCTAGAGGGAGGCATGTAGGCATTAACGGTCTGTGATGGAAACCACGGGAAGGTTCTTAGGAATGACATGGTTGGCTTTTCATTTACAGAAGACTGCTCTGCAGGGAGCTTGCAGCATAGGCTGGACTGCAGTAGGTAGAGGCAAGGGGTCAGCGAGGGGTGGGCTATAGGAGGCTCGATCAGAGGATGAACAGCTATGTTTATCTTAAACCATGAGCCCTGAGAGACAAGCATGTCAGTATATACAGTTTGCATTTTGTTTATTCTTATGTCAGCTTCTGAGGTTGAGTAGTGAATGTGTTTACAGACGCCTGTGTAGCGAGCAGGATGTCAAAAGTCCCATTAGAGCACATTCCACTTGCCCAGTCATTTTGATGAGTCAATTTGCTAAATTATAGAGCTATTTCATGTAAGAATCAGCAATTTCTGGAAGTTGGATAGTTTGCCCAGCAGTTTGAAAGTCTCCATTTTTTTTCCCTTCTAGAATTTTGTCTGTATGTAACAGTTTAACTGTTTGAAGGGTCTACCATACAAACAGTGCAATGTGGCTCCCCCTCTACCCAATCATAGGCTAAAATTCTAAGCCCACAGGTGATGGTGTTAGGAGGAGGGGCCTCTGGGAGTTAACTACATCATCAAGGTGAAGTGCTTGTGAAAGACGCTCCCGAGAGCTCCCTTGCCTCGTCCACCACACAAGAGCACAGTGAAATGCTGCCCTCTGTGAATCAGGAAGCAGGCACTTTATCTTGGACTTACCAGGTTATGGAGCCATGAGACGTAAATTCCTATTTTTTTATGAGCTACCTTGCCTATGGATTTTGTTACAGTAGTTCACATTGACGAAGACAAACTTGAGGTGTCAGGTCATAGGAAGCACTGCAAGACTGAGGGAGGCATTTCTAAAGGATAGAGGGCAGACTGTCAGGGTCCCTTCAGTTAATCCGGGACACTCTGAGCATCAAAGTACACGAGAGTGATGGTTGCTGTCATTGAATATAGAGGAACTCGTGAGTCTGAATAGATTTGAATGAACAAGCCAACAATGGGGGAGAAGAGACAGCTCTTACTTTCTGTAGAAAGTCAACTAAAATACATGGAGAAAGAATGATGGGTTTAGAAAATAAGCATTTTGAGGTGGGTGTTTGGGTCAGTGGATAAGATGTTGCTTGGTAAAACTGCATCCTGTATCTGAGTCCCAGCCTCCACACTTTTGATCCAGCATCTTTCTAATGTGCTCTCTGGGATGTTGCAGGTGACAACCCAAGTACCTGTGTCCCTGTCACCCATGTTGGAAACCCGGATGGAGTTCTGGGCTCCATATACAGCCTGATCCAGTCCTGGCTGTTGTGGGCATTTGGGAAGTGAACCAGTGGATGGAAGATCTCTCTCTTTCTGTCTCTCTGCCTTTCAAATAAAATGAAAATAAATAAAAAAGAAAGTCAACACATCCAACATAAACTCAAAAGAAGCATTTGGAAGTCTTCTTGGAAATTCGGGCAATAATGATAAAATATGCTAAAACTAGTGAGTGAAGAAAAGGATTTTCACATAGTTACAAAGTATCAGCTCTCAAAATATGTATTAATCACCAAAGAAAAAAGCTATCACCTTAGACATTGTAGAAGGAACCAGTATGTCCGGAAAGAAAGAATGAAGTTTCTGGAATACTCTGGACAAAATTATATAACCTGTGACTGATGGTGATGATACACCAGACTGATCCAAATTGAGGGACATTTTACAAAATAACTAGCCTCTGAATTTAAGATACTAACATCCTGAAAGTCATGGAAAGGCAGAGGAGCTGTTCCAGATGGAAGGAAGCAGAGGGAGAGGATAATTAGGGGCCAACTGGGCCCTTTGCTCTACTGTGAAGGCCATGACTGGCACAACTGGCAAATTTGAATAGGATTCCTGGGTGAAAGTTCTTTGTGCTATTCTCACAATTTTTCTGTAATTTTGAAGCTGTGTCAATATAAATACATATTAAATAAATGTTTAAAATTATTAAATCAGGCTCAATTTATGCTGGAAAAATAAAAGACTATGTAAAATTTAGATTATCTATTTAATAGGCTAGTAAAAGAGTGTGAAAGTTGTCAATTTAAATGGTTGTGTCAAAGCAATAGAACAATAAACACTCAGAAAAAGCAGAAACTATTCTAAAATATAAAATTCATAAAACTTTTTAAAGATACTATGCAGTCTATAAAATCAGACTCATGCAAATTAACTCTAGCTCTACTTACTTATATAAGGGACATACTGGAATAAAATGTTAAGTTCAAATAAGTTAAAATATTGAGCTTTGTTAAGTGCCTATAACAAATTTCTTTTACACATAAAAGGTAACAGAAGAAAAGATATTTTTCTGATCTCCTTTAAAAAAGCATTGAAGGATATGGATTTAAAAGGGTCCAGATTTTCAGAGTAAATATCAGTTTAGCCATTATCTTTCCCTGATTATGTAAGAATGATATGATCTCTCAAACTCACTGACAAAATTAAATATATAATTTGAAATGCACATGAAACAAGTCATTCTATATTGAACAAATTAGATTATTTGTTCTCTGAATTCATAAATATCTAGAAATGAAGTCAGCTAATTACAAGCAAATTATGAGTGTTTTATAAAGATCTACAGTTACTACACCAAGTTAACGTGTCCTCACCCCAACATATGATCTACATTACACCATATTACACATCTTCCTATACTTCCTTCTTAATCTCCTTAATTTACATACTTTCTTAGTCCTTTAAGTGTTGGCTTTCTCCAGGGTCCATCCATGATCTCTCTCTCTCTCTGATTTATTTATTGGGAAGGCAGAGCAATGGGGGGGGGGGTGAGATTAGACAGAGAGATTAATTTCCATTCTCCAAGTGGCTACAACAGCCAGGTCTGGACAAGGTCAGAGCTAGGAGCCAGGAACTCCATTCTCATTTCCCACACGGGTGGCAGGGTCCCAAGCATTTGGGCCATCTCCCACTGCCTTCCCAGGTGCATTAGCAGGAAGCCAGATCAGAAGTAGAGCAGCTGAGACTCACACTTGCATTCCTTTATGGGATACTGATTATCACAAGCAGCAGCTTAGCCTGCTGTGCCACAAAGCCAGCCCCCTTGTCATTTTCTTTGAGTATTCGCTATTGTGTATTTTTATCTTCTAAGTATTCTCTTTGTGTAACCCCTCAATTACTGTAGCTTAAGAAGATACAGGAGTGTATGCTCTGGAGGCCATCATGCTAAGGGAAATAAGTCCATCGTAGAAGAGAAAAACTGCATTGCATAATTCCATCTGAAGTATCTCAAATAGGCAAATTCATAAAAACACAGTGGAATGGTGGCTGTCAGTGGCTGGAGGAGAAAGGAAATGGAGATTTTCTGTGAGTACAAAGCTTCAGTACTGTAAGCTGAGTAAGCTCTGGAAGTCTGTTCTACATCGTTGTACCTACAGTTATCAGTACTGCATTGTGCACCTAAAAATTTGTTAAGAGAGTAAATCTCCCATTAAGAGTTTTTACCACAATTTTAAAAATAGATCTCATTTATGCTGATGAAACCTAAACTTCCATCTTCAACCCAGATTTTTCTTTTCTGTTGTGTCTAATGATCTCCTGGAGTCTCCTCTTGAGTCTGTCCCCATAAGGACTATGTAGTGGGCATCTACCACACTGGCCACTGGGAAACTCTCCTTTCAAGCATGTGTGTTTTTTTTTTTTTTTTTTGGGACAATCAGTGACACAACTGGAATAATTAGACTGGTCTTCCAGGAGTATTGAATGTTAGAGGTGAGGTTCTTAAATCACTTGTGGCCATGCCCTCTCTTGAGTGGAAATCCAGGGGGTAAATTAGGAGTCTTGTTTCATACTTCTGCATGTAGGGATCCCATTTTCCCAGCACCGTTTTTTGAAGAGACTGTGCTTTTTCCATGGATTGATTTTAGCTCCTTCATCCAAGATTAGTTGGTTGTAGATGCATGGATTGATTTCTGGGGTTTCTATTCTGTTTCATTGGTTTACATGTCTATTTTTGTGCGAGTACCAGGCTGTTTTGATTATTACTGCCTTTTTTTTTTTTTTTTGTAGTGTGTTCTAAAGTCTGGTATTGTGATGTCTCTGGCTTTGTTTTTGTTAAGATTGATTTCATTATTTGGGGTTGCTTGTGTTTCCATATGAGTTTTAGCATAATTTCTACATCTGAGGAAAATGTGGTTGGTATTTTGTTTGGGATCACATTGAATGTATAAGTTGCTGCAGTATGGACATTTTGATGATATTAATTCTTCTAATCCATGAACATGGAAGATTTTTCTAGTTTTTGTGTCTTCTTCTTTCTTTAATGTTTTATAATTTTCATTGTAGAGGTTTTTTACATTGTTAAATTTATTCCAAGGTATTTAAAATTATTTGTATCTATTATGAATGGGACTAATCTTACAAGCTCTTTCTCAGCCATGATACTGTTACAAAAAGGCTATTGATTTTTGAATGCTGATTTTATATCTTGCAACTTTACTAAACTCTCTTATGAGTTCAATTGTCTTTTAGTGGAGTCTTTTATTTTTTAGATGAATTATTAAATATTAACTTTCAGTGTTAGTTTATATATGCTTAATGTGATAAATACAGCTTTCTGCAAACAAGAGACTTTGGAGTCCTCAATACTATTTTAGGAAAGTAAAGGAGTTATTGGGCCAAAATGTCTCTCTAGAACTACCTCTACCCAGGATTCATTCCAGGATCCTGTGTTGCATTTAGTCTTCATTTCTCTTTATCGTCTTTTAGTCTAGGACATCTCAGTGTTTCTTTGCCTTTTTATTGCCTTGATATTTTTTGAAAAATTTTGGCAAGTTATTTTGTTACTTTATTTTTTAAAAGGTTTACTTATTTATATGAAAGGCAGAGTGATAAAGAGAAAGAGACTCAGAGAGAGATTGTCCATCTGCCAGTTCATTCCCCAGTATGGCCACAAAAATCACTGCTGGGCCAGGTGAAAGCCAGGAGCCAGGAACACCATCCAGCTCTCCAACGTGGGTGACATGGGCTCAAGTTCTTGGGCCAACTTCTGCTGCTTTCCCAGGCACATTAACAGGGAGCTGAATCAGAAGTAGACCAGCTGGGACTTGAACCAGTGCCCCTATGGGATGCCAACCCTGCAGGCAGAGGCTTTACCTATATATATATATATATATATATACTCCATATATATATATATATATATATATATATTTTGGACAGGCAGAGTTAGACAATGAGAGAGACAGAGAGAAAGGTCTTCTTTTACCGTTGGTTCACCCCTCAGTGGCCACCGCGGCCAGCGCACCATGCTGATCCGAAGCCAGGAGCCAGGTGCTTCTCCTGGTCTCCCGTGCAGATGCAGGGCCCAAGCACTTGGGCCATCCTCCACTGTACTCCTGGGCCACAGCAGAGAGCTGGCCTGGAAGAGGGGCAACCGGGACAGAATCCGGCGCCCTGACTGGGACTAGAACCCGGTGTGCCCGTGCCACAAGGCGGAGGATTAGCCTATTGAGCCGTGGTGCCGGCCGTGGCTTCAGTTTCATTATCAGTGGGTGTAGTAATTGGTGGGGTGGTGGTGGTGATGCGTTCCACAGGCTCCAGTAGACATAAAAGGATACATGACAGCCACTACTCCACTCTATAAGAGAAAGAAGTTTGATTTTTTTAAAAGCTCTGTTGCACAGCATGATGAATACAGTTAGCAGTTAAGCATTCCATATATATATATATATATATATATATTTTTTACTTATTTGACAGGTAGAGTTAGACAGTGAGAGAAAAGACAGAGAGAAAGGTCTTCTGTTGGTTCACCCCCCAAATGGCCGCTATCTCCCACGCGGGTACTGGTGCCCAAGCACTTCGGCCATCCATCACTGCCTTCCCAGGCCATAGCAGAGAGCTGTACTGGAAGAGGAGCAGCCGGGACTAGAACCCGGAGCCCACATGGGATGCCGGTGCCCCAGGCAGAGGATTAACCAAGTGTACCACGGCGCCAGCCCCTAAGCACTCTATATTTCAACCTTGGTGGCAGAGTGGATCTTCAATGTTCTCAGATGTCAAAAGTTGGAGCTGATAAATGGGTTGATTGGCTTGATTTGATCATTCCACACTTTATTATAAAATCAAATAATATATAATTATAATATTGTATTTATATATGATATATATTATATAATATATATAATATAATATATAATATATATCATATATAATATCACTTTATACCCCATAAACATTTACAGCTGGAATTTGTCAATATATAATTTTTAAAAATATTTAAAAAGAAAAGAATGTAATATAATAATGAAGCCAGATGCACAATTCAACCTCTACACTGAGCTATGGAACTCCAGGGAAATACAACTTCCTTCCATTTGGAGTCAGGTGAGCATAGCCTTTCTTTCTTTGAGGTAACCATGAAGGAAAGTTCTGGAAACCATTAGTCAACAAAAAGTTTTCAACTGGGCAAGTGCAGTAAAAGGAAGACAGAAGGGAGCAGGGTCACGTGGTGGCAGAGCTGTTGGCCGCGGTTGCTATGAGGGAGGGCAGAGTAGAAGGAGTAGAACGCCATGAAATTTACACCGTGGACTGAATTGAGACAAATGTGATAACAATGACACGATAATTAGATTCACATCTTTCAGTTTCACTGCTCATGATTACATTTAATGGTTCTGCTCGAAAAATAAAGATTTTCAATACTGAAGTCTGCAAAAAATAATCATTTCCAAATCTTCAGATATGGGATTCTGATAGAATTAGGAAATCACTAAACATAAAGGTTTGCATTTTTAGATAAGGAAAATGATGACTAGAAAGAAATATGGGTAACAGGGGTTTAAATGAAGCATCTATAAATAAAGGTACTTTTCCAAAGCCATGGAATCACAGTTACACAGGAGCACACAATGAAACAACCACAGAATGTCCTGCTCAGTGGTCCTCGCAAACAGACATGCACTGGGCATCCATCAAGCTTCTTAAATCATTTTAATCTTCTCAAGGACAGAGCCACCCGGCTCTCTATTCTATAACCCCTAAGTGCTTGCTATCTGAAGACCCAAATAATGTGTAAATATGAGGTAACTTCAAAGCGTTTTTGGAAAAATGGAATGACAGGTAAATTTACTTTAGTGAAGAATTGGAATCCAAACACAGTTTTAAAATAATATACATGGTCCATGAACTTCCTAAAGACCCCACATAAAAACTTAATTTTGTTTGTAAACCTTTCTCCTAATCATTTGGAAAAAATTTAAAGCAAATAGTTTACTAGTTATGATACATTTTATTAACCAGAATCTAAACAAGCATAATATTCAATTTTGGGGAAGAATTATTGGTATGTTTGAGATGTAAGAAGTGTTTTTGTAATTAGTCTATAATCCTGGCTGGCTCTTTTCAGAATACCTACTATTGTATGACTCTGTTTATATTTAGTGGTAGGAAATTTCAGCTGTTACTTATTTCTTTGATTATCTATGAGTATATTTTTAATTAAGATTTATTTGTTTATTTGAAAGGCACAATTACAGAGAGATAGGGGGAGAGAAGAAAGGGAGAGAGGGAGAGAGGGAGGGAGGGAGGAGGGACTCAGGGGAAATTTAAACTTAGCTAGCGCTTTTATTTTTCATTTTGTCTTGCAGTTGGTTTTGTTTTCCCTCAGAACTGGTTGTTTAATTGTCCATGCTTATTAGTTTCTCCTCACAGTTCTGTTTCTTTTATTTCTTAAGATAGGTGCTATCATTTCCTTTGAGTATTGAATTTTAAAAATCCAATATATGTTATTTAAATTTCACATCTCCTTTTCCCCACGCCTATTTTTTATTTTTTATTTTTTTATTATTTTATTATTATTTTTTTGACAGGCAGAGTGGACAGTGAGAGAGAGAGACAGAGAGAAAGGTCTTCCTTTGCCGTTGGTTCACCCTTCAATGGCCGCCGCAGCTGGCGCGCTGTGGCCGGCACACCGCGCTGATCCGATGGCAGGAGCCAGGTACTTCTCCTGGTCTCCCATGGGGTGCAGGGCGCAAGCACTTGGGCCATCCTCCACTGCACTCCCTGGCCACAGCAGAGAGCTGGCCTGGAAGAGGGGCAACCGGGACAGAATCCGGCACCCCGACAGGGACTAGAACCCTGTGTGCCGGCGCCGCAAGGCGGAGGATTAGCCTAGTGAGCCGTGGTGCCAGCCCGCACCCCTATTTTTTATTAAAGAGAAATAAATAAATTATGAAATGACCAAAAAGAGCACCATGACTAATTTCTGTTTAATGTGGTTTCACCCACTAATTCTAATGCAGTTTTAATTAGGAAAGCAAATTTACCTATATGTTCAAATTAAGTAATATTAGTTTTTTCTCCTTCAGATGTTAGTGTTGATTTTAAAATAAGGGATGCAATTTCTTTATCTGCAAATAGCCAGTTGGTTTTGGATTCTTTTTGTAAGAGGAGCCAAGATTAGGGTCATTCACAGGTGGTACCTTCGGGGTCTCCAGGTCTCAAGGTCAAGCTGACAGTGTAGGGTGTGACACCAGGCCTTAGCTGGCAGACCAGAATGATCTGAACATTTGCATTTGTTGTTCCGCCAAGACCTCATCACCAAATCAAATCAAAACCATTTTTGACTTCCACACACCAGCCCAAGAAAATGGCAATTGCCTTTCGTCATTCCTTTCTCTCTCCTTAAGGTTCATCTAAACCTGATACGATTTGAATGAAACAGCAGCAGTGATGGTGAGCTACACCTCTAAAGGACTGACTCTTCCTAGAGTAGTTTGGGTCTTCTGGTTCTGTCTGAGCCTTGAGCATTGAGCCCATCCTTTGGCTTACATTTTGAAATAATCTGAGAGCAGGCCCGGTAGCACTGATAGAATTAGACTCCAACTTCTGGGCTCAGAGCCCTCCCTTTCTCTCACTTGGTGTTAGCATTTTCTGGTTACAGCATTGTTTGTCTCCACAAGGCTAATGCAATACAGCATCATGTTTTTACATGAAAGACAGTGCGGTGTGACAGCCCCATGAAAGACGCTGCTTCCGTACCTTAAAGAAGGATTTCTTATTAGGTAGCTTTTTCACATAAAACTCCATTGTAACACTTACCTCCTTTTGTCTGAGTTTTGTATTATATTTTTGTGCCCTGAACTCAATGTAAGTTCTCTGAAAACAGAAATCATATTTCACTCATCTTCGATTCCTCATATGCATTCAATGTAATATAAAATGCAGAGAGTATAGGAAATATTTGTTGTATCAAAGAAGTTATAGTAGCAGCAAAAGAATCGCCTGGAACCAGAACTGTGTTCTGAATTCAGTATTTACTTCCCTTCCCCCACCCCCCCCCTTTTTTTTTGAGACTCTAGGATCTTTTTTAAAATGCTAATTTGCAGTTTGAAGCTGTTTAGGTGAAAAATACAAGAAGCAGCAGCAAAACAGACGAAGCAGGCACTTTTGGATATTATAATTACATGTAAGGTTTGTTTTTATTATAGTTCTTTGGGTTTAATCATGCTCTTGATTCCATGAAATGTCATAGAATCACAGAACTGAGAAGGTCTCAAAAGGTCTTTTAGTCTCTGTCTTTAAAGAGACATGAGTTTAAAGTTTTGCAAACATTTGCTTACCCTATAGTTTTCTTTTAAAATATCCAAGAAAGGAAGGACACATAAAAGTCCAAACTTTTTTGAATAAGTATTATTTTATTTGGGCTTTTCCTAGTGGTTGCCTAACCATCTGCTCTCTCTCTCTCTCTCTCTCTCTTTTGTTGCCACTTTTGGGAGTTTTCTTTCTCTGATCTCTTTTGCATTCTGCCCCCAGAAAGAACTTTAAGTTCCTCTCCGCTCTCCTCTGAAGAGCAGCTTAGCAAGCCTTCCTTGTTTCTTGAGCATGCACCTGAGGAAGCAAGCAGGCAATTCTCAACCTTGACCTTGACCAGTGTGGTTAATCAAGACATTTATTCTAGGGCTTTCTCTAACGGGGATTTTGGTGAATGAGATTTTTCTTTGACTCGTTATATTCTCATGTACTCTTTTTCTAAATAAATGACTCTATTCCTTCATTCTGTACATAGTGCTTACTTTCCAGAAATATAACGGAACCTTGTCTTCTCTCTTTCTGGTCCTGTGCTCAGGTCAACACCCATCATCTACGTTTAGACCCAGAGCTGATTACAGGGTTCTAAAAGGGTCAGACCACTCCACAGATTGTAGCATTCATGGGTTGTTGAAAGTTCTGGTGGCTCAGTTCCTGGAGTTTGCCGAGTCCCTCTGTTTGCTATGCCAGCTATGTTTGGTCATCATCATTATTAACTTCAAACTTTTGTTTACCATTAGCTTTCTATGTGAGTACCCTTTTATCTCTGTAAGGACAGAGTTTTCTAAGGGTTAATATACTGTATACAGTGGTTGTCTGACAGATTCTCTTTGGCTCAATGAAGGCCTATGGGTTGTATCAACTCTGGTCACTGGTGTGGGCCTCTTGGTCTGCTGTCTTGAGACAGGCTTGATAAATCTGATGATAGATGTAGGAAGCTAAGAGAGAAGCATGCGGGGACAAGTAGATCTGGAGAATCAGAGAAGGGGAGTCCTATTTGGTATCCTAAAACCTGAGAACTAGAAGGCCAGGTGTAAAGCAAAGGACGATCGAAGGAGATGGTTCAGGAATACAGACCTGCGTGCGTGAGGCCTTAAGCTGAGGGAGGATGTGGCCATGTTCAAGCAAACTTCTCTACATTTGGCATGGTTTAAGCATTAGACACAAGGCCAGGTAAGTGAAGAATGAAATGAATCAAGTTATGTTATTTCGTGTTATGTTATGTATGTGTTTGTGTTATGTTGGACCATTTAAGTCATGCTTAAGAAGGCTAAGAGTGATGAAAAACACATAAAGCTCTCCAGAGAGGGAATGACATTATTAGTAGAATTTTATAAGACTTACCTGACCTTGGTGTGAAAAACTAGAGGCAGAAGAACTCCAATAGCTAGCGTAGCAATAATCCAACAGGAATGATGGTGGCCTGAGCTAAAAAATGGGAAAAAGATAAATTTCAAAAATATAAACTGGGTAAAAGGAGACACAGTATTCTGTCACTTCCATCATCTTTGCAATTTAAATTATACAACAAGACTTAGCTGACTGGAATTGGGGACTGAAGCAAGCTGTTGGGGAAGGCACCCTGAGGAGAAGGAGCTGCTTGGTTTTCCTGATCGCCTATTTGCTTCTGAAAAAGGATTGTCTAGAAGTAGAGGGTCTGCCTTATGGAGCAAGTGATTCCTGCCTTGTATGTGTTCTGGGATGGGTGACCTTCCTCCAGGAAGTGAAGCACCAGCCCCGATGATGCACTGATCTCAGCACTGGCCGGGACACACCTGCCCCACGTGACTAGTGCTGGAGTCTGTGTTGTAAATGAGTCATAACTGAAACCTCTATGGGGAAGACTCATAGAGGGTAGGAGGCACTCAAAACACATTACACAAGGAGTAAGTCAGGAGAGTAGATGTTTAAAGATGAGAAGACTTGGGTTGGAACTCTGATAGTTCTCCTAGAAGGCCTGTAGGGTTCGTAGACTTGCTCTGTGAGACCTGAGAGGGCTGAAATGGGACCAGTGGATAGACAGATGTTTCTAGGGAGCAGGTGTCATCTCAGCCTGAGATCTAAGTCTTGGATCTGGCTGGGAATAGAGGCAATGTGCTTCCTCCCAATGTAAATGTTCAGTAGCCCAAATAGGGCCCTCACAATATCATCCAACTCTGAGTCACCTCAGTTTTAGAAGTACTTTTATTTTCCCTTCAGTTTCCTATTGATGAGCCTTTCTCAGAGTAGCATACATTTTGCACAGCATATGATGAATATGTTTAAGTTGAATATTGCAAATACTTAGTCACCATTGGCAATATCTAAACATCTGGCTTATATTTCAGCCAAATTTTGGGATTTAAAATAACTATTGGCTCATATTTATTGGTAAATCAAGTTATTCAAGACTAAATGATTTCCTCTTCTTTCTTCTACCTTCCCTCCCGTCCCCTATTCTCCCTTCCCCTCCTCTCCTCTCTACTCCTCCACTCTCCTCTGCTCTTTTCCCTTTTTCAAATGATTCAGTGCAAAAAATCTTTAGGTGGAGCCAAAGAAAGGAAGCTGTGAAGGTTTTGAAGTTCTAAAGTTAGGTATCAGAGTCCATATGCGGTGAGGGGTATTCTCTGAAGGGGCTCAGCACAGCCAAGGGTGGGGTGAAGAGGTGTGTGTGATGGAAACAGGTGAGGCTGTGAGGGCCTGAGAGTTGTGAAGAAGTATCTGTGTGGGCTTTAGGGCAGCAAAGGTCACAAGAGATTTAATACACACACGATAGGATCAATTGGGGCAAGCATTATGATGCACCAGGTTAGGCTACTGCTTAGGATGCCTGCAGCTCATATCAAAGTGCTGATTTGAGACCAGGCTGCTCTGCTTCTGATCCAGCTCCCAGCTAGTGTGCCTGGGAAGCTGCAGATGATGGCTTAAGGACTTGAGATCTTGTCACCCATAACTTCTAGATGGAAGTCCTGACTCCTGACCTTTGGTCTGATCCAGTCACATGTGTGGCAGACATTTGGGGAGTAAACTAATAGGTGGAAGATATTTCTCTCTCTCTCTCTTTCAAATAAATAAATCTTTACAAAAGGAAGATCAATCAGATAGGGAAATATTGTCAGGATAATGGCAGCCAGGCTTCTCATAAAGAGAGAAAGCCATATAAGTATGGAAAGAGAAACCTAGGTGTTGGGTTGGAACTGAGGACACTAGCCTGAACTCACAGTTTTTAATACGCATGGAGAAATAAGTATAGATGCAAAACCATGTATTTTTTACACATATGCAAATATATGAGGATACTTCCAAAGGTTTGTGGAAAAATGGAATTAAATAACTTCATCAAGTAATAGTAATAGTTTTTTCATAATATGTAGTTCTTATTAAATTTTTATGATGCTCCCATATGCATAGATACATAGATTTATATGTATGCATATGATTGTACATATATATATATATATATATATCCCCTAGTTTTATTTGATGAAGGGGCTGGAAACAATGGCACCTCAGTAGTAATAAACATACTGGCACCTAGATCTTGGTTCTTAAATACTACTCTCCTTCAAAGGGACCAAGGCTCCTTGGACAGTAATGACTGATTCAGGAATGGGAAAGGAAAAGTCCAAGAGCAGCCTGTTTGGCTAGAGTAAGGAAGTGTTCAAAGGTTAATTAGGGCATGACAACAAGAGGCAGGAGCCAGTTTGAGGGCCCCTGCAGGCAAATCAGAGCACATCAGGTACCAAAACAAATCATAACAGTGACATAATGCAGTTGAATAAGTAGGACTCCATTAGTCCATTCACATGCTATAAATAAACAAAGTTTAATGATGATTGAGATCCTTGCATAGCCTCAAAGTACTTCCTTATGAAATGCTTACTAATTATAAAAGAGTAACAACAGCTGAGAAAACATCTAAGATCCTTTGTGTGGTTCTTGTGGTAGTGTGGATGAAAATTGTACCCACTGGGGCTAGTGCCCAGGCATTGATTTCCTTTGAGGACAGGAATTGAGTGTGAGAATATACCAACAGAGCAGACAAATCTCCCCTCTGATAAAAAGAGAGAGAGAGATCTACCATGCCCAACTTGAGTATTACCTTGAACACTCCCCTCACCCTGGAGCACTGAGCAGAGCTCCCTGACCACACCCAGAATGCACCTCTAGGTATTCACTGAAAGAGTGGACACTCCACTAACCCACAGAGGAATAGTCCAAAGATAAAAGCCATCACAGGATAAAAAAATACATAACCACAAATGCCTAATAATAAATGCAGCAAATTCAAGAAACAAGAATAAGGAAGACATGACACCCTCAAAAGAATACAACACTTCAGTACTAGAATGTGAAGATGAAAAGATGATGAAATGCCAGAAATGGAATTCAGAAAATCAATCATAGGATTACTTAGAAGTAGTCAGAAGCAAAATCATGAACTAAAGAAATCTGCACATGACATGAATGAAAAATGTTCCCAAGAAATTGAGATTTTTAAAGAGAAACCAAAATGAAATATTGGAAATGAAGAATTCAATAGAACAAATAAAAGTGTGATGGAAAGCCTGAAGAAGATACTCAATGAGGCAGAAGAAAGGATATCTGAGTTAGGAGACAAATCTCTGGAAATTTTAGAGTCAGGCCAAAAAAAAAAAAAAAAAAAAAAAAAAAGAAGAAGAAGAAATTAGAAAACTAAAAAAACAGTGTCAGAGGCAAGGGAAGAAAGAATGGAAATGCCTTTTTAAATAATTACAGAAAATTTCCATAATTTGGGGAAAGAAAGGGATGTCCAAGTACAGGAAGCACATAGAACTCCTAATAGACATGACCAGAAAAGATGTTCACCATGACATATTTTAGTCAAACTCTCCACAGTAAAACATAAAGAAAAGATTTTAAAATGCACATGAGAGAAATGCCAGATAACTTTCAGAGGATCTGCAATTAGAATCATAGCTGACCTCTCATCAGAAACCCTACAGGCTAGGAGAGAATGGTGAGATATATTCTAAGTTTTAAGTGAAAAAACTGTCAACCCAGAGTACTGTACCCTTCAAAGCTCTCATTTATGAATGAAGGTCAAATAAAGACTTTCCATAACAAACAGAAATTGAAAGAATATGTCACCACTCTTCCAGCCTTACAAAAGATACTTAAGGATGTGCTACACACAGAAACACAGAAACACGGTTATCACTATGAAAGAAGGTAAAGGCAGAAAATCTCCCAGTAAAAGTACAAAGGAAATCCAAAGTAAACATTAGTAATATTTATGGAAAAATGGCATATCCAAGCCTTTACTTATCAATAGTAACCTTGAATGTAAGTGGCTTCAACTCTCCAGTTAAAATATATAGACTTGCTAAATGGGTTAAAAAAACAAAACCCATCTATTTGCTGCCTACAAGAGACAAATCTCACCAACAAAGATACACGCAGACTGAAAGTGAAAGGATGGGAAAAGATATTCCACACTAATAGAAACAAAAAAAGAGCTGGTGTAGTCATCCTAATATCAGACAAAATAGACTTTAACAAAAAAACTGTTAAAAAAAAGACAAAGAAGGGCACTATGTAATGATGAAGGGATCAATTCAACAGGAAGATGTGACTATAATAAAAGTATATGCATCTCCTTGTCTAGACTGTTGAGGAACAACATACTATTTTATTCCTTTTAGTATTTTTGCTGTTGTTGTTGTTGCTCTGTTTGTTCTACATAAGACCACTGGTTGAACTCTGTAATCAATGCACAATCATTCTTAGGTGTTTAAAAATTAACAGAAAAGTGATCTTTGTTAAACATAGGAGTGGGAATAAGAGAGGGAGGAGATATATAGGTTGGCACATGCTCACTCGGACTTACCTCCAATGGTGGAACTAGAAATGTGCCAGGGGATTTCAACTCAACCTTACCAAGGAGGCAGGTACCAATGCCAGTGCACTTGGTAAAGTGATAAGTATAAATACACAACCGATCAAAAAGATAGGGTATGTGTCGATGAGATTTCACAAATAAGACCAGTGTAAGCAAATAATGAAGGATAGAATTAAAAGGGAGAGAATGATCCTGCGGGGGAAACAGGACACACAGCAGACTCATAGAATGGCAGCACTCCTGCCTCAGAATCAACCCTTGGGACATTCGGTTCAGGCTAAAAGGTCCACAAGAGTCTCACAGGCATGGAAAGCCATGACACGGTGGCAAAAAACAACCTAAATGAAAGATCCTGGTGAACAAGACCCCAGCAGAAGGAACAGGCCATCAAGGAGAGAGGCGCCTTTCTCTGAAGGGAGGAAGAAACCTCCACTGTGATATGGCCTTGACTAAACAAGTTCAGAGTTGGTGAACTCAAGGGGCTTCCATAGCCTAGACAGCTCATGGCAAGAGTCTCGGGTGATTGCTGACGTCATAAATAAGAGTGCCAATTGTTAAATCAACAATGGGAGTCACTGGGTACATGCTCCCCATGTAGAATCTCTGTCCTTAATGTGTTTTACTATGAAACTTAAAAACAACACTACTAGTCGAACAATACCCTATACCTTGTGCGGTTGTGTGAGTGCAGCCTGTTGAAATCCTTGCTTAGTATATACTAAGTTGATCTTCAGTATATGAAGGTAATTGAAAATGAAACTTGATGAAGGGCGGGATGGGAGAGGGAGTGGGAGAGGGGAGGGCCACGGGAGGGCGGGAGGTTGGGGGGGGAAGCCACAACAATACAAAAGTTGTACTTTGTAAATTCACATTTATTAAATAAATTAAAAAATAACTATATAACAAACAAAAAAAAAGAAAACAAAAAAAAAGAACTTAATACTTTACCCTTTTAGTATTTTTTTTATGTTCTACTTAAAACTTTTGGTTGAACTCTGTAATTAATACACAGTTACTCTTAGGTGTTTAATTAATGCTATAACTAGTACTCAAATAGTATTTTACACTTTGTGTTCCTGTGTGGGTGCAAACTGTGGAAATCTTTACTTAATATATGCTAAATTGATCTTCTGTGTACAAAGATAATTGAAAATTAATCTTGATGTGAATGGAAGAGGAGAGGGAGTGAGAGAGGGGAGCGTTGTGGGTGGGAGGGAAGTTATGGGGGAGGGGGAATGTCGCGTCCCTCGACCAGCAAGGAAGACACGACCCGAACTCTTCTTCAAGCAGTTTATTCAGGAACCTTGAACAAGCTTCTTCTTCCGCCTCCTTCCCTCTCCCATCCCTCTTATAGCCATCAGCACACCAATCAAAAGCAGCCAAGTGGCAAGGATTGATAGGTACAGCAATGCGGAAGCCGGAAGGGAGCTCAGCCATCTCCTTATTAGGAGTTGTTTGTTTCTCACCAGTCCTTCCGGGAGAAAGGAGCCGGCACCATCTTTAGGGCGCCGTGCAATGGCTCCCCACAGTTCCCCCTTTTTGTTTTAGAACCAGGCATCTAAGGATTACAGGAGAAGGTAGGGGTCTGTCCCCCACTGCCAGGCATCCACCTGGAACAGCATCCTTTTCGCGGGGGTGGGATCTGGGATGCCAACCCACATGCAGACAGACTTGCCTTCCAGAGAACGTAATGGCTCGTTCTCTCTGCAGTGCTTTGCCTCGCACCCTGCACCCATGCCTAGCATTCAAGGAAGGCCAGCTATGCTTCCGGTGATTGTCCAGCCTCAAGGGCATAAAAGGCTTGAGCTATCATGGCCAATTCCCGCCGATGAGCTGTCCTCATCCTGCACAAACACCACAGGCAAAATAACACAACAAGTAACAGCAACCCCGTCAAAGCTCCAAGTCCCGCCCACTCCTTCAGGTTGGAGACAGCTGTGCGGATCCAGGATGACAATCCAGATGCGAAGGAGACATCCACACGCGTGGAGTTGATGGTGACCATGGCAAGGCGCAGTTGCTTCAAGGTGTAGTCAAATTCTGCGGACCAATTCTGCAAGAGCATCTGAGACAACTGTTTAGAGTAATTTGCTGCCTGAGTCATGTTATCGTACTGAACAGAGGTCACACACAACCCTGAAAATTTCCACTCACATCCTAGCTGAGCAAGCTGCCAGAGAGTATCCACCTGCTCCTGTACCAAATCCACACGCTGATTAACAATCATCAAGCCTCCCTTTATATGTACATTTAAGGATGTCTGAGTATCCAAAGCAGCAGCCACGGAGGCCGTTAAATTATTCAGGGTATTAGCAGTTTGAACTGTCCCTGTGAGCGCTATAGCAGCTGTTGTAGTGCCCACAGCTGCAATGGAAATGGCGGTTATAACGGCTGCAGTAACGATCCCAATCAGCAATGTTATAATGAAGATCAAGGGGCTGCTTTGTGACATTGTCTGTTTGCCGCACCAGTCGCTCAGGTAACCATCGAGAATATAGAAACATGTCCACGTCCCCATATTAAAACAGGGTCAGGTCCATACCATTGAGCAGTTAGAGGGTCTTTCCACTTCACATAGACTTGTTGTCTTTTGGTTTCAGGATGCCAGTGACGATGAGCTGCAGATTTCCCTTGATTATCCAGTATTAGAAAATTTAAAATGAAAAGAGCATGTGATAGCCATTTTTGTGGGGAATATGCCATCGTCCCGTATTCCCCCTTTTTTATTTTTTGTAAATAATTTTTTAATGTGGCATGTGCTCGTTCCACAATACCTTGTCCCTGGGGATTATAAGGAATCCCGGTGAAGAGAGATGTGGAAGTTAGTACAGAAGTGCTTAAAAGAGTTGGAAGTATACGCTGGGCCATTATCAGTTTTTATCTGTATAGGGGTTCCTAGAACAGCAAAGGCCTGAAGGCAATGAGAGATGTTTGGCAGCCTCGCCGCATTGCGGGGTGGCAAAAACAAAACCTGAACATGTATCTAAAGAAACATGTATGTATTTTAGTTTACCAAATTCAGGGAAATGGGTAACATTCATCTGCCAAAGCTGATTAGGCATAAAACCTCTAGGATTTACACCATAATAAGGGACCAGGAGAAATGTGACACAGGAAGGGCAGGATTTTACAATTTGCCTTGCCTGTTCCCGGGTGATTCCGTATCTTAATCATAAGGTTTGGACATTGAGGTGATGCAAATCATGACCATGGGATGCTTCTTAGACTTTGTCAGTCCCTCTTTAAAGGATCTGGCTTCTGAGCCAGAGACTGGAGCAGCTAGAAAGAAACATGTTTATAGCTGAAGTTTAGCATCATTTCACATCTTGGCACCACTTTTAATCTAAACAGCCCGATTGGTTATTATCTCTGCAAGATGAGAGATATATCTTTTGACATCTCCAGGGGCCCTTTGGAGATACCAAAAGTCCAGAGAATTTAGAACTTTGATTTTCAGAAAGTCTGTTAAAGGTGCCAAGAGAACTTAGAGTATCTGGTCAAAATAGAATTCCTTAACATTTAGTCAGGGCGATTTTAACACTTTTAGACCAGATCTGATCATAATATTTAACATAGCTTTTTAAGACTTAATACTTTTTATCAATCATAACTTAACAGACAGTAGAGTACACATTTACTTGGCAGAACATGAATTTTTAGGTAAACCAGAAATACAAAAACCTTGAACATAAGAGTTAGCACATGAAATTATCACATAACTCAGAACTATTTAACAGAGTTAAAAAGAGCTTACACGACCTAACTTTAGAAATGGCAGAGTAACTGACTAAGCAGACACTGTTAAAAAGAGACGTTACAGTTTTTGCAACAACAGATTTTAAGATTTACAATTGAGACCATTTCCAGATAATTAATAACATTAGTACACATTTTTAAAAAATCCCATTGTTATAACAGAAGATCAGACTTCAACTTTAGGTTAGTGTAATTTTGGCATTAACATTTAACTTATAGAAAACTCTGTAAACAATGTTTTAAAATCGTAAACTTTTTACAACTTTTCATGACTTGCTCACACCTTCTGAAACTTTATACCTGTAGTTACTTTTACAGTCTTGAATTATCATGTATGGACAACCTATGAGAATACATGCTGGCAAACTTAAAAGTCTCTCTTATCAAATTTAAGATGTTAAAAGTACACATAATACATTTTCCATATTTTACTTAGCACCGACGCCTGGATAACTTAAAACACTGAGCTATTAATGAATACCACACCATTATCTGAATTAAAAGTCAAAATTACATTTCCATGCTTTTAAGTAACATAAGGATAACACCACTTGGGCAGCAACAGTCACTAGTGCATATTTACAACTTTGAAAAGATCTTCATCCTTAAGAGAAACAAGTTTAAAGCATATCAAAGACATGTAAATGTAAAACTGAGCAAGTGAACCAAAGGGCGTTTGCATTAACCCAATTTTCTGAACCAATCTGTATTGGCTTACTTGAGTTAACAACATAAAGGCTTGTATACACAGAATTTACTCTCATTTTTATAAGACTACTCTAGCTGAAAAGCAAAAACATGAATACAACATAGATTTGACATCATTTACTACATTTTAATACACTTTGTATAATTTGAATTGACTCAAACAGCTGTTACTTTAACAAATTTAGAGTCCCATCCTTTGAGAGTTCCAGGGATCCGACTGGAAGCCCCAAAGTTGAAAGACTCGGTTTAGAATTTAAACTATCAGAGAGTCAAACCATTTTAGTCAAAAATTAGTACGTTTAACCAAGGCTGTGGACTAGATCTGATCAAAGTTAGGTACTCACTCAAACATTAAAGATATAACGTAAACAGCTTCATGGTGCAGTTTTTCCAATCAAGACTCATACTGGCAATAGAAAAATGCGAAACCTTCAAGACACATGAAAACTCTCATTAGATAAGTTAGCTACAGCAGCACAGAAAAGAATTGATTATCAGCGTATGAGCCCATTGCTTAAGTTTTTATTAACTGTAAAGAGAAAAACCCATCAAGTTGGAAAGGGTTATCGAATTAAGACTTTTCTCTAGGTCAAGATACCTGTGGAATTTTTCCTTTCTCTTTCTCCTGGCCTGTTGCATCTCCCTTTTTGTTTTAAAAGATATTCTTTCAGTGTGCGGTGTGCTTGCTCAATTATGCCCTGGCCCTGAGGATTGTACGGCAATCCATGGACAAGTTGAACCTCCATTTTTTGGCAAAAGGTGGTAAAGGTTTGAGATGTATAGGCCAGGCCATTATCAGTTTTTAGCACCTGGGGTCTCCCCCAGGCGGCCCATGCATCCAGACAATGAGCAATCACCTGACATTAGGGATACAATTGGGCTAGAAGGTTTAATCGGTCCTGCGGTTTCCAATATCTTTAATGCGTTCACCACATATAAGGAATCTGACAACAACTGGTAATGGCTCAGCAGCTGTAATTTTTGGAAATCCTCATT
Source organism: Oryctolagus cuniculus (assembly GCF_964237555.1). Taxonomy (NCBI): domain Eukaryota; kingdom Metazoa; phylum Chordata; class Mammalia; order Lagomorpha; family Leporidae; genus Oryctolagus; species Oryctolagus cuniculus. Next base: position 94,356,712 of record NC_091432.1, read on the forward strand.
TGCCGATTCAATTCCCATACTTGCTTTATACCAGACTCTTTGTTATCACCACACTCTTCAGACTCACTGCTGCTTTCTGAGCTACTTTCTGCACTAGTACTACTTACTGAGGAGGGGCTGCGCAACTCGGAAAGATCGGGGTACAGTTTTTTCCTAGTTCTTTTCTGACTCTCCTTCAAAGTTTTCCCTTTTTCACTGGCAGCTCTCTCGGAGCGCTCTTCCTGAAGCTCCTCCAAGGCAGCTTGACCGCTCAGAATAGTTTCACTATACCGCTCATCCTCGAGGCATGCTCGCACTAACTTCCATATTGGTCTCACTCCCCTTTTGAGATTACCCTGTTCAAATGCAAAATCCAAATCCCTGCCTAGTTTGTCCCATGAAGGGATAGTAAGGCTTCCCGAAACCCCATACCAGGGTGCAATGGTATCGCAGTTACGTAAAAACCTATGCAATGTACTAGGCTTAAGTTTCAAACCGTTTTCTCAAAGCAGCGCATTCAGCGCCAGAAAAATTGGATGGGACTGTGAATTACCCACCGTCAAAAATTTTACTCTTTCCCTGGCCACGGGTCAGAGCTCCTTCTGCTTTTGTCACAGAACTTCCTCTGCTTTAATCGCAGAGCTATCCTCCCGCTATTGTTGCAGGACTTCCCGCTCTTATCGCGGATCCCCACCTTATTTTCCTGGGGGACTTACCAGCGCTGCCCTGACTGCAGGAAGTTCTGAGTTCGCGTTTGAGATGGTTCCCCGTACGGGCCACCAGTTGTCGCGTCCCTCGACCAGCAAGGAAGACACGACCCGAACTCTTCTTCAAGCAGTTTATTCAGGAACCTTGAACAAGCTTCTTCTTCCGCCTCCTTCCCTCTCCCATCCCTCTTATAGCCATCAGCACACCAATCAAAAGCAGCCAAGTGGCAAGGATTGATAGGTACAGCAATGCGGAAGCTGGAAGGGAGCTCAGCCATCTCCTTATTAGGAGTTGTTTGTTTCTCACCAGTCCTTCCGGGAGAAAGGAGCCGGCGCCATCTTTAAGGCGCCGTGCAATGGCTCCCCACAGGGGAAGCTATTGTAATCCATAAGCTGTACTTTGGAAATTTATGTTCAGTAAATAAAGTGAAAAATAAAAAAGTATATGCATCTAATTACAGGGCACCTGGCTATTTAAAAGAAATGTTAATAGATCTAAAGGAAGATATAGACTCTAATACAATAGTAATGGGGGGCTTCAATCCTCCACTTTCAGCAAAGGATAGATAAACCAGACAGAAAGTAAAGAAACAAAAGAACCAATTGACACTATAGACCAAGTGGACCTAACAGATATCTACAGAAATTTTCATCCCACAGATACAGAACAAACATTCTTCTTACCAGTGCATGAAACTTTCTCTAGGATTGACCACATGCTAGGCCATAAAGCAAGTCTCAGCCTTTGAGAACTCATACCACAAATCTTCTCTAACCACAATGAAATGAAGCTGGAAATCAACAACTCAAGAATCTCTAGAACATATACAAACACATGGAGCCTGAACAACATGTTCCTGAATGGACATTGAAGAAACCAAAAGAGAAATAAAAAATTTTCTGGAAATGAAAAAAGACAACAATACACTATATCAAAACTTATGGGGGGGGGCAGCACTGTGGCATAGTGGGTAAAGCTGCCACCTACAGTGTTGGTATCCCATTTGCACACTGGTTTGAGACCCAGCTGCTCCACTTCTGATGCAGTTCTGTTATGGCCTGGGAAAGCAGTAGAAGATGGCCCAGGTCCTTGGGCCCCCTCACCTGCATGGGAAGACCTGGAGGAATCTTCTAGTCCCTGGCTTCAGATCAGCACAGCTATAGCCATTGCAGCCAATTGGGGTGTGAACCAGCAGATGGAGGACATCTCTCTCTTTTTCTGTCTCTCCTTCTCTTTTTGTGTAACTCTGACTTTCAAATAAATAAATAAATCTTTAAAAAAAAAACCTTATGAGATACAGCAAAAGCAGTATTAAGAGGAAAGTTTCTAGCAATTGGTGCCTACATCAAGAAATTGGAAAGGCACCAAATAAATGAGCTCCAATGCATATCTAGGATCTAGAAAAACAACAGCAAACCAAATCGAAAACTACTAGGAGGAACAAAATAATTAAAATTAGAGAAGAAATAAAGAAAATTGAAACCAAAAACCCAATATAAAACATCAGCAAAACAAAAAGTTGGGTTTTTGAAAAAAATAAACAAAATTGACACATCATTGGCCCAACTAACCAAAAAAAATGAGGGAGAATACCCAAATGAATAAAATTAGAGATGAAAAAGGAAATGTAACAACACACACCACAGAAATAAAAAGAGTCATCAGAAATTACTACAAAGAGCTGTATGCCAACAAACTGGGAAACCTAGAAGAAATGGATAGATTACTGGACACATACAACCTAATTAAATTGAACCAAGAAGACAGAAAACTTAAGCAGACAAATAACCAAGATGGAAATTGAATCAGTAATAACCCCCCCCCCCCAAAAAAAAAAAAAACAAACCAGGACTGGTGACTTCACTGTTGAATTCTACCAGACATTTAAAGAAGAACTAACTCCAATCTTCTCAAGCTATTCAAAAACAATTGAAAGGGAGGGAATCCTCCCAAACTTCTTCTATGAAGCCACATCACCTTAATTCCTAAATCCAGAAAAGATGCAACAGAGAACGAGAACTATAGACTGATTTCCCTGATGAACATAGACGCAAAAATCCTCAACAAAATACTAGCCAATTGAATTCAACAACACATCAGAAAGCTCATTCACCTGGACCAAGTGGGATTTATCCCTGGTATGCAGGGATGGTTCAACATTCACAAATCAATCAATATGATACATCACATTAACAAATTGAACAAAAACCATATGATTATCTCGAAAGATGCAGAGAATGCGTTTGATAAAATGCAACACTTTTTCATGATGAAAACTTTAAGCAGACTGTGTATAGAAGGAACATCACTCAACACAATCAAGGTAGTTTATGACAAATCCATGGCCAGTGTCCTGTTGAATGGGGAAAAGTTGGAAGCATTCCCACTGAGATCTGGAACCAGACAAGGATGCCCACTCTCACCATTGCTATTCATTATAGTTCCGTAAGTTTTAGCCAGAGTCACTAGGCAAGAAAAAGAAATAAAAGAGATACAAATTGGGAAGGAGGAAGTCAAACTATCCTTATTTGCAGATGACATGATTCTACATGTAGGGGATTCAAAAGACTCTGCTAAGAGACTATTAGAACTCATACAAGAGTTCAGTAAAGTGATACCATATAAAATCAATACACAATTATCAATAGCCTTTTTATCCACACGCAATGCCACAGATAAGAAACAATTTCTAAGATCAATCCCATTCACAATAGCCACAAAAGAAATCAAGCACCTTGGAATAAATTTAACCAAGGGTGTCAAAGATCCCTATGATGAACATTACAAATCATTAAAGAAAGAAATAAAAGAAGATACAAAAAAATGGGAAAATCTTTCAAACATTTTTCAAAAGAGGAAATCCAGGAGCCGGTGATGTGGTGTAGCAGGTAAAGCCACCACCTGTAGTACTGACAACCCATATGTGTGCTGGTTCAAGACCTGGCTACTCCACTTGCAATCCAGCTCTCTGCTATGGCCCTAGTCCTTTGGTTCCTGTACCCATGTCAGAGACCTGGAAGAAGTTCCTGGCTCACGGCTTCTGATCTGTTCAGCTTCTGTCATTTTTGCAATTTGGGCAGTGAACCGGCAGATCGAAGATCTCTGTTTCTCTGCCTCTGCCTCTCTTTAACTCTTTCAAAATAAATGTGAATTAATGCTATAACTAGTACTCAAAAAGTATTTTACACTTTATGTTCTGTGTGGGTGCAAACTGTTGAAATCTTTACTTAATATATACTAAATTGATCTTCTATATATAAAGATAATTGAAAATGAATCTTGATGTGAATGGAATGGGAGAGAGAGCGGGAGTTGGGAGAGTTGCGGGTAGGAGGGAAGTTATGGGGGGGCATTGTAATCCACAAGCTGTACTTTGAAAATTTATATTTGCTAAATAAAAGTTAAAAAAGAAAATAAATTAAATCTATCTATCTATCTATCTATCTATCTTAAAAAAAAGAAGAAATCCAAATGGCCGACAGACACTTGAAGAAATGGTCAGGATCACTAACCTCAGGTAAATGCAAATCCAAACCACAATGAGATTTCACTTCACCCCTGTTAGAATCGCTTTCATATAGAAATCAACAAACAACAAGTGCTGACCAGGATGTGGGGAAAAAGGTACCCTAATTAACTTCTGGTGGGAATGTAAACTGGAACAGCCACTGTGGAAGACAGTATGGAGATACCTCAGAAATTTGAATAAAGATCTACCATATGACCCAGCCATCCTACTCCTGGGAATTTACTCAAAGGAGGTGAAATCAGCATATGAAATAATTATCTGTGCCCCATGTTTATTGTAGCTCAGTTCACAATAGCTAAGATATATGGAATCAACCCAAATGTCCATCAACTGGAGACTGGACAAAGAAATTATGGGATGTGTACACCATGGAATACTATAAAGTGGTAAAAAAAATGAAATCTTGTTATTTGCAACAAATGGATGAAACTGGAAAACATCATATTTAGTGAAATAAGCCAGTCCTAAAAGGACAAATGCCGTATGTTCTCCCTGATCTGTGTTAACTAATAGAGCACCTAAAAGATAATCAATAGAAGTGAAGTTAACCCATTGAGATGCAATGAGTTTTAGCAGCCTTTGACTTTACTGTTGAGGAACAGGTTTTTTTCATACAATTTTTTGAGTTCTTAGTATAGAGTTAATGGTGTATGTATATAGAGTTAATTGAAAATAGATTTTAGTAAAAAATAAGAATGAAATAGGAGAGGGAGGAGGAATAAGGGTGTGTGGGTAGGGTAGGAAGAATCACTGTATTCCTAAAGTTGTATTTATGAAATGCATGAAGTTTGTATTCCTTCAGTAAAAGGTTTCTGGGGGAAAAATAACTAAAGGATGCATTGCCTTCAATGAAACAAGAGCATTTGCTAACTTTAATAATATAAAAAATAAGTTTTGTCCTAGTTAACAGTAATTCTCAATATAGCACAATGTTTTTGCATGTTAATATTCTGTATAATAGCTACTTTATAACCAACATTAATTCTCTAAATGTGACTCAGCACAAAACAGCTTTGCGTGTCAAGATTTGTGGTAATGGTCGGTTTATGTCAGAGAGAACAAAGGTTATTATTTGATGTAATCTCTGCAAAAAAAAAAAAAAAAACCACCAAAAAACAAAAACAACACTGTGTGACCTAAATGTAAGGGCATCTTACTCAGGTTGCAGCAGGTAAAGCCGACCCCCCAGCTGTAAAAGTTTCCATGCAGACAGTCAACCCCCTAAGGAAAGGAATAAGAAAGGTACTGGGCTGTACAGGCCCAGCTTTGACTTCCACATTCATCAGTTGGTGAGAAGCTGGATGGATAAGAAGTGTGAAAGATACTGGACTCCTCCATGTAGAAGGAAATTTTAGAGATGGTGAAGATGTTCCCCCTTTAGGAGTTGTTGTTGCTACCAAATTAGTAGTTTGGAAATCTGACTAATGTTCTGATTTTCCTGAGGAGTGTTTGAGAAATTCAGACTTCTCAACCTCATAGCAGGGAAGGGAATTCCTAAATGTTCCTACAATGTTGCAGAAATAAGAACAGTAGCATCAGTAAATATCCTAGACAGCTGAACTGATTATTTCTTTTCTTTATATACGTTTAGTATGGGTAACTGTACAAATCAATCCATAGATTATAGGATGTTGACTGGAAGATGGAATCAGTACATAACCAGAGAACTAGGGGTATCACCCAGAGATCCTGGTCTTGGAATGGAAACAAGAAATAATGATGAGCCTTTGGATTGATGATTTTTAAAATATTAGGCAAAAGATGAGCACATTTTCAATTGGACAATCATTATGTGTGGACAGGAGCATTTTTGAAGAAGCATAAGTGTATAAGGTGAATATTGGTATAGAGCAGCTCAAAGGGTGGCTTTCACTGGACATTTTCATCATGTGTGATTGCTCAGACTTTGAGCCCTACCTCCTGAGGCAGAGCCAGAGTCCCTACCTCCTGAGGCAGAGCCAGAGTCCCTACCTCCTGAGGCGGAGCCAGCCTCCATAATGCATTGAACATTTCCAATATTTGCTTGCAACTAGGACATGGTCAGCTTTTCCTGGCTTGGAATTACCATTAGTGACAGGAAGACTCAGGGACCACACAGATCTCTTCCAGTGAGTCTGAAAGTTGTGGATGTGGTTACTTCCAGATTCTAGGGGTAGGTAGATGGTCAGAGTCCAGTGACAGCATCAGCATCCGATGTGAGTGGAGTTAGTAGTAGCTGTGCTGACCCTGCCTGGTGATGGTGACAGTTGACAGTAGCATCTTTTTTTTTTTTTTTTTTTAACAGGCAGAGTGGACAGTGAGAGAGAGAGAGAGAGACAGAGAGAAAGGTCTTCCTTTGCCGTTGGTTCACCCTCCAATGGCCGCTGCAGCCGGCGCACCACACTGATCCGATGGCAGGAGCCAGGTGCTTCTCCTGGTCTCCCATGCGGGTGCAGGGCCCAAGCACTTGGGCCATCCTCCACTGCACTCCCTGGCCACAGCAGAGAGCTGGCCTGGAAGAGGGGCAACCGGGACAGAATCCAGCGCCCCGAACGGGACTAGTGCCGGCGCCGCTAGGCGGAGGATTAGCCTATTGAGCCGCGGTGCCGGCCGACAGTAGCATCTTAACAGAACAACTTTTATAAGTGTATTTTGGCATTTCATGGTATTTAGGGTATTAAGGTATTAATATTATTTTGATTTCTTAGCTATTACACCTCTAAGTCTGTTTTTTTTTCCCTAAGGATTTTATTTATTTATTTTGATAGAGAGTTGCAGATAGAGACAGGGAAAGACAGAGAGAAAGTTCTTCCATCCACTGGTTCACTCCCCCCAGAGGGCTGCAGTGGCTGGAGCTGTGCCAATCTGAAGCCAGGGACCAGGAGTTTGTTCCAAGTCTCCCATGTGGGTGCAGGGGCCTAAGCACCTGGGCCATCTCCACTGCTTTCCCGGTCCACAGCAGAGAGCTGGACTGGAAGAGGAGCAGCTGGGACATGAACTGGCACCCATATGGGATGTCAGTGCTGCTGGTGGAGTTCTATCCCACCATGTCACAGTGCTGGCCCCTAAGCCTGCTCTTATGTCTCATAAATATTCTGTAAGATACCCCAAGTATTTAAGAAATATTTACTTTCTGAGTAATCATTCAGAGTTTTCTTCCATGACAGCAGCTAGGTGATGTGACTGATAAATTGGTTAATTTGTTAAACATATAAGTAATACATAAAAGATGTTACCCAGAAAATAGAATTGAAAGATGAAGAGGTTAAAAAAAGGAGAAAAAAAAAAGAAAGCTAAAACAACTGGGAGAGCAAACATCCAAGCAAGAAGAGTCCCAGAAGCAGAGAACTAAGAAACTAAGAGGAAGAATTATCAAAGAAATAATATAGGAAAATTTCCCTCCAATGAAGGCTGAGAGTTTCTAGTCTGACAGGGTTCATGAACAATCCAAACAAATGCAAAAATACTCACATAAAGGCACATTTCCTTGAAGTTTCAGAAAAATCAGAGATATAGAGAAAAAACCCCAGATCAAACCAAAGCATGAGACTTCAGTGGGCCAGAATACCGACATCTGGACAGAACACAGCCATCTAGAAGGCAGTGGGGAATAGCTTCAACATTCTGAGGTAAATGACTTAAGTTCTGTCCCCAACCAAATTAAGACACAAGAGAAGTCAACACCTAGGTGCCCCTGTATCTTCCTCAGCAGGACGTGGTTCATCAGATTGATAGGTGAACAAGAAAGAGAAGGACTTGGTATTCAGGAATCAGGGATCAGGCACAGGACAGAAGGGAAGGGGAATTTCAGGACAAACATCTGACTGCATGCTTAGGAAGTTACTGGTTAGGCTAGAGCTGAATGCACAGTTTCATCCTCAAGTGGAAAACAATGCACTAAGTTAAACGATTGGCTAACATTTGAGTAGGATAATTATTGACGGGTATGCATTAAATCTGCTGGAGCACTGGCAAAAAAAAAAAATGTGGAATGGGCACAGAAAATCAAACTTTTAGGAAGTAAACCTTTTTGGGAGAACCAGAAATTTGTAGGTAAGCAAAAATTTCATTATAGAAAAGAGCTGAATTAGAAGCAAAAGAATTAACATAATTAAAATGTAAAAGTATTGATTTAGTTAAAAATTGTGATAAATTCCAGGACAGTATAAAGGAAAGGAAGCGTAGGAAGGAAGAGGGGGAAGGTCAGGCAGCATACAGAGCTAATCCTTCATTAGCGGAAGTCACTAGACAAAGCATAAAATAGGGAAATCAAGAGCTAGATGCAGAAGCACATTATTTAGAGAAATGGAGTTGAATACTACGAGACGCAGTTAAATTTGCTGCAGTAGTTGCCTCTGAGTTAAGCTTGGGATGTGGCAGAAGACAGCTTTATTTTAAGCCTTTTGACACAAACAGATTTAACACTTAAAAAATTATAAATGGGCTTGCATCATACATACTATTAACTGAAATGAAATCAATTTTATATACTTGGCCAGAATGAGCGAGAAAACGATGTTTATCTAGCCACTGCACAAGCCAACTCCTGTGTCAGCTCCCTCTTTTCCTTCTTCGCCATTCCCCTATCAAAGAGGAGCTTCCTTTGCTCCGGACACAGGGGCAAAGACAGAGAGATTAAAGTCATTGTAGCTTCGCTTTGCAGCTTTCCAGTCTTCAGTTCTTGATAATTTCAGGATCCCTCAATAACTCAATAACTCAATAACTTGAGTTATTATTCACTCATTTTGTAATCTCAAATCATGTTATAAATTGTTGAAACAAAAATAATAATACATCTTCATTCCCATAGTATAGTTAAATATCATTGACGACTTGCCGTAGGCTAGATCTGGCTTGGTATTTTGTGAATTCATCTAATTTATGCCTCAGACAATCCCATGAGGTGGGACAGTAACTATGCTCAAGCATAGTGGAAACTGATGCTCAATTTTGTCCTTGGAGTGGGGAGGGGAAGAGCCCGTGCTCTGTTTTGCTGACCCTCGGTAACTTGAGATGATACACTTAGATAACCTTGAAAAGGTCCTGGTGTCACGGTGAAGCTATCAACTAGCGGATACACCTGCCAAGTCTTATTCAATAGTTATTATATGCCAGGCACTCTAAAATACCCAAACTTTAATCTTCCGGGGTGAGCATTTTCATACCCGTTTTATTGATGGGAAAACAGGTTCAGAGAAGTGAAACGGCTTGCAAATGTAATTGTAAATGGTAGTGCTGGAACTAGAACTTGGAGCTCTTGGTTTCTTTCAAATTTTCAACACTTCTAGGTTTCCAATCCATTGGAGTAAATTTCAGTCTTTCAGCCAGGTATCTGGTGGAGTGCTGTTGTTCATTAGTTTTATTCTTTCTCATACTTGCACACCTCTCCCTTCTGTGTATGTGCACACACAGCATACAATGTCCACTTCTTTCAGGCCCTTGAAACATGTCTGGATTGTCTATTTGGCAACCACCAAATTTAGTAGTCTTGGAAGCTTTTTTTTTTTTTTTTAATGAGATCCAGGTCTCTAGTTCTTGGAAAAAGCCAAGTTCTATGTATATTTAGTGCATATATATATATCCCCAACACTGCTGTTAACCTGCACAATGATTTTGCTGACAACTGCAGAGTGTGTATAACTAAAGGGTATATACATACCTAACCTTATATTAACAAAGAATCAGCGTGAATAAATGAGCAGTCTTTCTTCAGTTTTCTGGACTCCAGCTTTGCCATGTTATAGCTGAAGCATTTGGATGCTTACTGGAAAGGTGTGTTTTAAAATGCAAACGTGATTATTACATCTAATTTTCCGTCTCTCTCGTTTCTAGGTCTTCTAGTCAAAGTTAGATTTCAGACATCTCCTTCCATTGAAATTGTAATTTCCAATTCTTTTCTTTCTTATTTTTTCCATAAGTGGAGCCTGTTACAATATATTGTAGTTGTTATTGTTTTATTTAATATACAAATTTCTTAGGGGTAGGCATTTGGTGTAGTGGTTAAGATACTACTTGAGAAACCTGCATCTCATATCAGAGTGCCAGGTCTTGAGTCTTAGCTCCATCTCCTCCTCCTCTTCTTTTTTTAAAGATTTATTTATTTGAAAGGCAGGGGTTACAGAGAGAGAGAGAGAGAGAGAGAGAGAGAGAGAGAGAAATCTTCCATCCACTCTGGTTCACTCCCCAAATGGCTGCAATGGCTGGAGCTGTGCCGATCCAAAGCCAGGTGCCAGAAATTTCTTCTGGGTCTCCCAAGCACTTGGGCCATCTTCTACTGCTTTCCCAGGCCATAGCAGAGAGCTGGGTTGGAAGTAGAGCAGTTGGGACTAGAACTGGTGCCCATATGGGATGCCAGTAGTTTAGGCAGCAGCTTTACCTGCTATGCCACAGCAGCGGCACCCCAGCTCCACTTCTGGCTCCAGTTTCTTGCTAATACACACCCTGGGAGGAAGCCAGTAACAGCTCAAGAAGTTGGGTCCCTGCCACCCATATGGGAAATATGAATTGAGTTCAGGGCTCCTGGATTCGGTCTGGCCCAGCCCTGGCTGTTACAGGTATTTAGAGAAAAAAAAAACAGAGACTAGAAGATCCCCTGTCTGTCTCTGTCTCTCAAATAAATGAAAATAAAGTTTCAGAAGTACAAGAAGAATGATTTTAAAAATTCTTTCCAAGACATGCAGGTAGTTATCCCGGGGAGGGGTATGAAAATTAAACCTGACTATTGCTCTTTCTCCTGGATGCTTTTCTGTATGTTTTTAAATATTCATTTGATTTATTTGAAAGGCAGAGTTACAGAGATTAGAGGAGGGAGAGGGAGAGGAAGAGGAGGGAGGGGGAGAGGGGGAGGGGGGAGAGGGGGAGGAGGGAAAGGGGCAGAGGGAGAGAGGGAGAGAGGGAGAGGGGGAGAGGGAGAGAGGGAGAGGGAGGGGGGAGACGGAGACAGAGGGAGAGGGGGAGAAGGGGAGAGGGGGAGAGGGAGAGGGAGAGGGGGAGAGGGGGGAGGGGGAGAGGGGAGAGGGGAGAGGGGGAGAGGGGGAGAGGGAGAGAGAGGGAGAGGGGGAGAGAGGGAGAGGGGGAGAGAGGGAGAGGGGGAGAGAGGGAGAGGGGGAGAGACAGAGGGAGAGGGGGAGAGACAGAAAGAGAGGGAGAGAGAGGGGGGAGGGGGAGAGGGGAGAGGGAGAGAGAGAGGGGGGAGGGGGAGAGGGGAGAGGGGGAGAGAGGGAGAGAGAGAGAGGTCTTCCATCTACTGGTTGACTTCTCAAATGGCCTCAGTGGCTGGAGTTGGATTGATCTGAAGCCAGGAGCCCAAAGCTTCTTCCAGGACTCCCTTGTGGGTGCAGGGGCCCACACATTTGGGCCATTTTCCACTGCTTTTCCAGATGCATTAGCAGGGTGCTGAATCAGAACTGGAGCATCTGGTACTCAAACCAGTGCTCATACGGGACGCCAGCGTCACAAATGGCAGCTTAGCCTGCTGTGTCCCAACACTGGCCCCCAAATCACATCAACTCTGAGGCAACAGAAGATACGTTTGGAGATATTTATATTTTCAAAGCTTGTTTGAACTCCACCTGTAACTCCTGCTCTGCCTGTAAGAGCCACTTACTCAGGGAAGCTTGGAGGAAGATGTTGGGAGGCGCGGGGTGTAAGCGCCCACGCCATATTGGGCAGCGGTGTCCTGCAGAACGTTTCTCCCTGCGGGAGAGGGGCCGGGGATCCCTGAGGGCCCTTCCAAGTCTAAGGGCTTCTAAATGCCTTCAAGGCAGCCAGGGTTTTTCAGAAAAAAGAAGAAAGAACCTTCGATTTCCAGGAAGACCACTCGCGTTCACAGCACCATTGTCCTATACAAGATCGGCTCATAATCGGCTTCCAGGGCAAAGTACTGCTTGTCCAGTTGCTGCAAGAAGGTTCAGCACCAATGATCTACTTGATGTTTATAGAGTTCACACCTGACATTTAATTATGTATTCTTAACTTTTTTTTTGGCTTTCTGGCCATAACTCATTTTCTTAAATCCCTAGAGCACAGAAAAGCTGGGTGGATTCCCTACCATTCCCCAGGAAGACTGACAGCGCTCAGCACCCAGTCACCCTCACAGTGATGACTTGTTCCAGTCACAAGATGCAGGGAGAAATCTGCAAAGGGAAAAAGCACAGTGGGCAAGAGTGGGGGCAAGGGGTGCAAGTGTCCAGGGATCCTTGCCTGGCGTAGTCTCACACAACGCCCTTGTGCCCGACATGTGATGTGAAATGTTACCAATCAGGGCTGCTCACCAGGGAGGCAGCACCCAGGCTTGTATTGGGCTCTGGTGGCATGGCCCCGCCGCCTGCTGCTTCCTGGCATGTGCCCAAATCCCAGATCCCCGGAAGGCAGGCAGAGGGGCAGCAGGAACAGTAGTGTCTGCGCCAACAGTTTAGGCTCACAGTCCTTCTTATCCGTTAGGGGTGGGACCTTCTGACATCTGCTTCCAGGGGCCAAAGGCCAGCCTTGCAAACAGGCATTTTCTGAGAAGCAGCACTAGTCTTGCTAGTGGACGGAGGGTCTCTGACCCTTCTTTTACAGTTTTTGGAGAGATCCTAACCGTTCTACAAACACCCCTTCCTTTCAATGCCAGGAAGAATAGGAAGAATTACAGAGGGAGGATCCGTAGGAGGATTTTTGTTTTTTATCCTTCGAATGGAATAAATAAGTAGAGGCTTGTTCACACGGGCATCACAAGTTGGCCAAGTAAATAGCCATAAAAGAAAAGCCTCACCACAAGCCAGCGTCTGCCTTAAGTATGTGTTGGAGCAGGAAAATATACACGTGCAAGAGCCCCAGTAAGCACTTAGAGGCACCCTGCTGGCTTACCGACGGGGGCTAAATGCTGACTTCAGGCTTAATACACAGTCATCACATTAAACAGTGTTTACCGGCCAGCATGCTATTGTGTCTGGCTGTCACGGCTTCTGGGGGCTGTCTCCTCCCTCCTTGCCTGGATCGCATATCTAGTGCTTGCTCATCAGCCCTTTTAACCACCTTCCTGATGCTCTGGGTCCCTCGTCTGTCTCCTGAGGCATCGAGAGAATTGTCACGGCTGCCCCCCTCGATGGCTTACCTGTATTTGTGGGAATGTGACAACTGCTTATCCAGTAAGGGAGGGGCACTGGGAGGAAGAAAAGCTGAGAGGCATCTTCTCGAAAGGTTCTGTGGGTTGGACTGGATGAGGACTGGCAGGTGGATGGCCAGTGCCCGTGACCAGGCTCCTGGGCCTGTGGCCTGAGGAGTGTGTCCTTATTTCTTCTTGTGTTCGATAGAGCATCTGGGCAGCCATTGCCAATTCCTCAAGATTGGCCTAAAAATGTAAGCTTCTTTGTTCCTGGAGTAGGTCTTTTTCATTAATAAGGCAAGTGTAGTCTTATAAAACTCACACCAGTAGGGGTAGGCATTCGTGCAGGGGTGAAGACGGTGCTTGGGAGGCCTGCCTCCTCCACCAGGGCGCCTGGGTTCGGGACCTGGCTCTGCTCTGATTCCAGCTGCCTGCTAACGCCCAGCAGGTGGTGGCTCACGGAGTTGGGTCCCTGCCACTAATGGGGAGACCTGGAATGAGTTCTTGGTTCTTGGGCGTCAGAGAAATGAACCAGTGGATGGGTTCTCTCTCTCTCTCTTCTCTAGTAAATAAGTAAAATAATTTTTTTAATTTATGCAAGTAAAAACAGGGTAAGTAACATAGCTCAGGACCATATTTACCAAGTACTATGAAACAAATACATATTTTATATTTTTTGGTGAAATATGAAATTTAAGAATTATACATTTACTGTGAATTAGGACACTTAGCCAACACAGCAGACTTGTTTGTGTGTGGAAGTGAAATGAAGTGTGCATTTATATTATACGCAATTTAAAGGAGAAAGTTTCAAACTGAAGGATATTTAGTAACACAGCGCATGGTAAAAACCACATCACGGCATAGAGTTGACTGAATTTAGGAGAGTGGTAGCATAGTGGAGAGAGCCAGCCAGCTCTGAGTTCAAATCCTCGCTTCAGCATTGCTGGGCCACGTGCATTTTGAGAGATTTAACCTCTGGTCCCTTTCACTCACCCACATCTAGACTTGGTGTAAGGGTTAGAACACAATTATATGTCAGTCTTCTAGCATTGTAACAAATAGCCGACATTCAATAATGATTAGAATTAATCACTTACTGTGTGCCAACTTTTCTATACGCTAACTTAATCCTCCAAGAAAGCCTAATGAGGAAGGAACTATTAGTAGCACTTTTTGCTTGTGAAGAAACAGAGGAGGCAGAGGGAGGGTGAGGTGCTTCCCAAGTCCTACATGCAGTAAGTGGTGGAAGAGAGATTTGAATCCAGGCTGTCTGGCCCTAGAGGCTTCAGTTAACGTCTGTTCTAACATTTTACGTTAAATCGGCCATAATGCATGAAATTCTGTCTTTCAGGAGCCTTTCTTTTTTTTTTAATGTTTATTTAATGAATATAAATTTCCAAAGTACAGCTTATGGATTACAATGGCTTCCCCCCCATAACTTCCCTCCACCCGCAACCCTCCCCTTTCTCTCTTCCTCTCCCCTTCCATTCACATCAAGATTCATTTTCAATTCTCTTTATATACAGAAGATCAGTTTAGCATATATTAAGTAAGGTTTCCACAGTTTGCACCCACATAGAAACACAAAGTGAAAAATACTGTTTGAGTACTAGTTATAGCATTAAATCACAATGTACAGCATATTAAGGACAGAGATCCTACATGAGGAGTAAGTGCACAGTGACTCCTGTTGTTGACTTAACAAATTGACACTCTTGTTTATGGCATCAGTAATCACCCTAGTCTCTTGTCATGAGTTGCCAAGGCTATGGAAGCCTTTTGAGTTCACCAACTCTGATCATATTTAGACAAGGTCGTAGTCAAAGTGGAAGTTCTCTCCTCCCTTCAGAGAAAGGTACCTCCTTCTTTGATGACCTGTTCTTTTCAATGGGATCTCACTTGTGGAGATCTTTCATGTACGTTTTTTTTTTTTTTTTTTTTTTTTTTTTTGCCAGAGGGTTTTGGCTTTCCATGCCTGTAATACTCTCATGGGCTCTTCAGCCAGATCCATATGCCTTTAAGGGTTGATTCTGAGGCCAGAGTGCTGTTTAGGACATCTGCCATTCTATGGGTCTGCTGTGTATCTCGCTTCCCATGTTGGATCGTTCTCTCCCTTTTTGATTCTATCAGTTAGTATTTTCAGACACTAGTCTTGTTTATGTGATCCCTTTGGCTCTTAGTCCTATCATTATGATCAATTGTGAACAGAAATTAATCACTGGGACTAGTGAGATGGCATTGGTACATGCCACCTTGATGGGATTGAATTGGAATCCCCTGGCATGTTTCTAACTCTACCGTTTCAGGTAAGTCAGCTTGAGCATGTCCCGAATTGCACATCTCTTCCCTTTCTTACTCCCACTCTTATATTTAACAGCGATCACTTTTCAGTTAAGTTTCAACACTTGAGAATAACTTTGTATTGATTACAGTATTCAACCAAAAGTATTAAGTAGAACAAATAAACAAAAAAAAATACTAAGAGGATAACGTATTAAGTTGTTCATCAACAGTCAGGACAAGAGCTGATCAAGTCACCGTTTCTCATAGTGTTCATTTCACTTTAACAGGTTTCCTTTTTGGTGCTCAGTTAGTTGTCACCGATCAGGGAGAACATATGGTATTTGTCCCTTTGGGACTGGCTTATTTCACTCAGCATAATGCTCTCCAGATTCCTAACTGGGATCACTTTTCAGTTAAAATTTAAACACCTAAGAATAATTGTGTGTTAATTACAGAGTTCAACCAATAGTACTAGAACAAAAAAAAATACTAAAATGGATAAAGTGTTACATTGTACATCAACAGTCAGGACAATGCTGATCAGGTCACTGTTTCTCATAGTGTCCATTTCACTTCAACAAGTTTCCCCTTTGGTGCTCAGTTAGTTGTCCCTGATCAGGGAGAACATATGATATTTGTCCCTTTGGGACTGGCTTAATTCACTCAGCATGATGTTTTCCAAATTCCTCCATCTTGTTGCAAATGACCGGGTTTCGTTGTTTTTGACTGCTGTATAGTATTCGATAGAGTACATGTCCCATAATTTCTTTATCCAGTCTACTGTTAATGGGCATTTGGGTTGGTTCTAGGTCTTAGCTATTGTGAATTGAGCTGCAATAAACATTAAGGTGCAGACAGCTTTTTTGTTTGCCAATTTCATTTCCTTTGGGTAAATTCCAAGGAGTGGGATGGCAGGGTTGAATGGTAGGGTTATTTTCAGATTTCTGAGGAATCTCCAGACTGACTTCCATAGTGGCTTAACCAGTTTGCATTTCCACCAACAGTGGGTTAGTGTCCCTTTTTCCTCACATCCTCTCCAGCATCTATTGTTGGTAGATTTCTGAATCTGATCATTCTAACCGGGGTGAGGTGAAACCTCATTGTGGTTTTGATTTGAATTTCCCTAATTGCTAGTGATCTTGAACATTTTTTCATGTGTCTGTCGGCCATTTGGATTTCCTCTTTTGAAAAATGTCTATTGAGGTCCTTGGCCTATCTCTTAAGTGGGCTGTTTGTTTTGATGTTGTGGAGTTTCTTGATTTCTTTGTAGATTCTGGTTATCAACCCTTTATCTGTTGCATAGTTTGCAAATATTTTTTCCCATTCTGTCAGTTGCCTCTTCACTCTCATGACTGTTTCTTTTGAAGTACAGAAACTTCTCAATTTGATGCGATCCCAAATGTTAATTTTGGTTTTGACTGCCTGTGCTTCTGGGGTATTTTCCAAGAAGTCTTTGCCCGTACCTATATCTTGCAGGGTTTTTCCAATGCTCTCTAGTAATTTGATGGTGTCAGGTCGTAGATTTAAGTCTTTAATCCATGTTGAGTGAATTTTTGTGTAAGGTGAAAGGTAAGGGCCTTGCTTCATGATTCTGCACATGGAAATCCAGTTTTCCCAGCACCATTTATTGAATAGACTGTCCTTACTCCAGGGATTGGTTTTGTATCCTTTATCAAATATGAGTTGGCTGTAGATGTTTGGATTGATTTCTGGTGTTTCAATTCTGTTCCATTGGTCTATCCATCTGTTTCTGTACCAGTACCATGCTGTTTTGATTACAACTGCCCTGTAGTATGTCCTGAAGTCTGGTATTGTGATGCCTCCGGCTTTGTTTTTGTTGTACAAGATTGCTTTAGCTATTCGAGGTCTCCTGTGTCTCCATATGAATTTCAGCATCATTTTTTCCAGATCTGAGAAGAAGGTCTTCGGTAGCTTGATTGATATCACATTGAATCTGTAAATTGCTTTTGGGAGAATGGACATTTTGATGATGTTGATTCTTCCAATCCATGAGCATGGAAGATTTTTCCATTTCTTGGTATCCTCTTCTATTTCTTTCTTTAAGATTTTGTAATTCTCATCGTAGAGATCTTTAACGTCCTTGGTTAAGTTTATTCCAAGGTATTTGATTGTTTTTGTAGCTATTGTGAATGGGATTGATCTTAGAAGTTCTTTCTCAGCCGTGGTATTGCCTGTGTATACAAAGGCTGTTGATTTTTGTGCATTGATTTTATATCCTGCTACTTTGCCAAACTCTTCTATGAGTTCCAATAGTCTCTTAGTAGAGTTCTTTGGGTCCCCTAAGTAAATAATCATATCGTCTGCAAAGAGGGATAGTCTGAGTTCTTCCTTCCCAATTTGTATCCCTTTAATTTCTTTTTCTTGCCTAATAGCTCTGGCTAAAACTTCCAGAACTATATTGAATAGCAGTGGTGAGAGTGGGCATCCCTGTCTGGTACCAGATCTCAGTGGAAATGCTTCCAACTTTTCCCCACTCAATATGATGTTGGCTGTGGGTTTTTCATAAATTGCTTTAAGTATATTGAGGAATGTTTCTTCCATACCCAGTTTGCTTAGAGTTTTCATCATGAAAGGGTGTTGTATTTCATCAAATGCTTTCTCTGCATCTATTGAGATAATCATATGGTTTTTCTTCTGCAGTCTGTTAATGTGGTGTATCACATTGATTGATTTGTGAATGTTGGACCATCCCTGCCCACCAGGGATAAGTCCCACTTGGTCTGGGTGGATGATCTTTCTGATGTGTTGTTGCATTCTATTGGCCGGAATTTTATTGAGGATTTTAGCATCTATGTTCATCAGGGATATTGGTCTGTAATTCTCTTTCAACGCTGCATGTTTTTCCAGCTTAGTAATTAAGGTGATGCTAGCTTCATAGAAAGAATTTGGGAGGATTCCCTCTTTTTCAATTGTTCTGAATAGTTTGAGAAGAATTGGAGTTAGTTCTTTAAATGTCTGGTAGAATTCAGCAGTGAATCCGTCTGGTCCTGGGCTTTTCTTTGTTGGGAGGGCCTTTATTACTGTTTCAATTTCTGTCTCAGTTATGGGTCTGTTTAGGTTTTCTATGTCTTCCTGGTTCAATTTAGGTAGGTTGCATGTGTCCAGGAATCTGTCCATTTCTGATAGGTTTCCCTGTTTGCTGGCATACAGGTCCTTGTAGTAATTTCTGATGATTCTTTTTATTTCTGTGGTGTCTGTTGTTACGTTTCCTTTATCATCTCTGATTTTATTGATTTGGGTCTTTTCTCTTCTTTTTTTAGTAAGTTGGGCCAATGGGGTGTCAATTTGGTTTATTTTTTCAAAAAACCAGCTCCTCGTTTGTCTGATTTTTTGTAATGTTTTTTTTTGGATTCAATCCTGTTGATTTCTTCTCTGATTTTAATTATCTCTCTTCTCCTACTAGATTTGGGTCTGGTTTGCTGCAGATTTTCTAGATTCTTGAGATGCAGTGAAAGCTCATCTATTTGGTGCCTTTCCAATTTCTTGATGTAGGCACCTATTGATATAAACTTTCCTCTTAACACTGCTTTTGCTGTATCCCATAAGTTTTGGTATGTTGTGCTGTTATCCTCATTTACTTCCAGAAAATTTTTGATTTCTCTTTTGATTTCTTCTATGACCCATTGTTCATTCAGGAGCATGTTGTTCAATCTCCATGTGTTTGCATATGCTCTTGGGATTCCTGAGTTGCTAATTTCCAACTTCATTCCTTTATGGTCTGAGAAGCTGCATGGTATGATTCTAATTCTTTTGAATTTGCTGAGACTTGCTTTATGGCCTAGTATGTGGTCAATCCTGGAGAAGGTTCCATGTACTGCTGAGAAGAATGTAAATGCTTTCTGTGTAGGATGAGAAGTTCTGTATATATCTGTTAGATCCCTTTGGGCTATAGTGTCGTTTAAATCTACTGTCTCCTTGTTGATCTTCTGTCCTGTTGATCTATTTCTGAGAGTGGAGTATTGAAGTCCCCCAGTACTATTGTATTGGGGTCTAAGTCTCCCTTTAAGTCTCAGGAGCCTTTCTCTGGGGGCACTATGTGGTCCCAGGCTCAGCTTGACTGGGAGTGGGTGGGACAAAAGAAAGGCCATGCCGGTGACTGACAGGGTGACAGACTCAGACTTTCTTTGGTAGGCAATGGGGGACCAATGATGGGTGTCACTGTGCCCCCTTTTAAGGTGCTGGAGAGAAAGAAAAATTTGTAGACTGTGGTCTGGCTCACAAAAACCTTCCAGTCTAGTGCAGGCAGTTGGTCAAGAAAGCACTGCTGTGCGGAGGAGAGCGGGGTGAGGAGTCACGACGCACAGCACAGGGCGCGGGCTGGCAGAGACAGGGGGCAGGGAAGCTTCCCAGGCAGAAAGCATAGGCGGATCCTCAACTGGTCCCCAGAGGAAGCGAACACAGCATTGTGGCCAGAGCTGTGCCTTTTGTCCTAGAGCCAGTTGCAACAGCCTGGGAAAGCGAATGCCGGGACTGGATGGAGTAGAGACAGGAATGGGGGGCACGCTCGAGGAAGGAATCTGGGGGCGTGTGTGTGTGTGTGTAAGTGGGGAGGAGAGGGCATGGGAAGAGGCACAGCTTGTGGCATAGCAGGTTCCACTGCCCCTTTGTTCGAGTCCCAGCGGCCCCACTTCCATTCCAGGCCCCTGCCAGTGCACCTAGGAAGGCAGCAGAAGATGGCCCAAGTGCTTGGACCCCAGCCACCCACACGAGAGATGCAGATGGAATTCCTGGCTTCTGGCTTCAGCCTGGCTCAGACCTGGCTGCGGCAGCCATTTGGGGAGTGAACCAGCAGATGGAACACATGTGTTTCTCCCCATCTCTCTGTCACTCTGCCTTTTCCATAAACACATCTTTATAATTTGTGTCTATTAAAGCAGAGACTCTCAGAGAGTGAGCATTACCTATGGCTCCAAGGAAAGCAATGACCGGAAGCTGTGCCTGGGTGCCAGGATCATGAACAGCTGATGCAAGGCGAGAATGAGAACTTTTGCGTGTGCAGCCCCTAAGGAACCTCGAAGCGTGGGTAAAGGGCTGTAGGAGGGGAGTGTTGGGGAGGGGACACATTTCTCTTCAGGAGGATCCTACTGAAAGCCATGGGACCGACAAAGAACTCATTCCTGCCTTCCCCACTGTCAGCCGGGCTCCGGTGGGAGCCGGTGAAGCACTCAGCCCTGGGCTGGCAGGACACACGGTTTCTCTAGTTCACGTGCATCTTGGTTTGTCTCCTTAAGCAGAAAACGTGTTGTTCCAGCCAGCCGGGGAGCAGCTTCTACGAATCTTGTGTATTCATTTAATTTTCATTTGGCGAATGTTGGTTGAGCACGTACTACGTGGGGGTTGGGATGCTGGCGGGAACTGAGCCCCTGCTCTCCTGGGACTTACATAATGGAGACAGGGAGCTAGTAAATACACCAGGGAATAGGCTGTGAGTGCCCGAAGGAAGAGCGTCTGCGAAGAGGAGACCGGTAAGTGCCAAGAGTCTGTGGCAGCTGAATCAGTACTTTTATGGAAAAAGTAAGACATCGCTTTTCTGACCATCTGCTCCCACCCCGTTGAATTCAGGACAGGGCCGCTAAATTTCTTAGCTACCCAGTGAACAAATTATCTTAGAGGGGCGTCTATTGCTTGGTGTGGCTATAGGTCTGAGTGGTAGTGTGATACTGTGAAAGGCAGCCTTGGGGAAGCATTGGAGGTTTCGCGGCTTCAGAGTTCAACTTCTCTGGGAGGCGGTTGCCATCTAGTGGCAAAGTGAAGAAACACACCCGGTAGCTTGGGAAGTGGTTAATATGCTTACGCTCTTAGGTGAACCTGGGCCATGAAATTACCCTATGTTCCTAAATTTGTATTTATGAAATTCATGAAGTTTGTATACCTTAAATAAAATGTTTCTAGGTAAAAATGTGAAAAAAAAATAAAAAAGATAAAGTAATGGGTCACACCTATTAAAAAAGTACTCTAATAATTTGATTTGCTAGTCTCATAAAAATCTAACCAAGTTGAACAGTAAGCCCAAAACAGTTTGTTACCATTGTTTTCTGACAGAGGCTTCACTTATCTGACATATACCAGGCATTTTTGCATGTTTCCACATTTAATCTTCATAGCAACTCTGTAAATTATGCATTTTATTATCCTCATTTTGAACATGAAAATATCTAAATATTAACATTTCCCAAAGTCTTAGAGCTCTTAGATGACAGGGGTGGGATTTGACCGTGGTCTTTCCTAGGACAAACTTGAGTCAACGTGCCTGCCTAGCTTTGAGCATTTATTAAATAAATGCCAGTTCTGGGCAGACGGCAGCAAGACGTGGAGTTCTGTGGGACCAGGTCAGTTAAGGGAAGGCTCAGAACTGGATCTGTAGGGGAAATTACCAAAGGTAACTGTCAGCTCAGCATGCAGTACTCCTAGCAAGCAGACCCGTGTGCGGTGGAACAGGCTGCCTCAGCCAGCAAACATGCACGGGTCGCTGCAGGGGGCTGGCGCACAGAGATGTGTTGGGCCCAGGCCATGTCCTGTCAACATTGGAACTGTCATGCTTTGCCTGAGCAATCTTTCCATTTTGCTCTCTTCTCTGCACTTCCTCTTTCCTCTAAATAATACGCCTGGCCCAATCCTCGCATTCAACTTTCCTGCCTGGCCTGGGAGACATTTGGGTAGTCAAACAGGTGTTTTAAGATGATATACCACGGAGCCAGTGCTGTGGAGCAGCAGGCAAAGCAGCTGCCTACAATGCTGGCACCCCATATGGGCACCGGTTCGATTCCTGGCTGCTCCACTTCTGATCCAGCTCTCTGCTAATGGCCTGGGAAAAGCAGTGGACGATGGCCCAAGTGCTTGGGTCCCTGCCACCCATGTGGGAGACCTGGATGAAGTTCCCGGCTCCTGATTTCACTCCAGCCTTGCAACTGGGGAGTGAACCAGCAGATGAAACATCTCCGTCTCTCCCTCTCTTTGTAATTCTGACTTTCAAATAAATACTTAAAAAACAATAAAAAAAGATAATATTCCATAGTATATTTGATGGGTTGACAACATTGTAACCCATTTTAGCCTGTTTTTCAGCAGAAGGGTTACAATAAATAACTTAATCCATCATTACCACAAACCTTTTTTGCATGATAGATAAAAATGTAAGGAAGAACAAGAAGATAACCCTTGGCATTTATGGAGCGCTTGCTGCCAGGGCCCAGCAGCTCCGAGTTCCCTGGCCCTGGGCCTGTGCGAGCCTGTGCAGTGGTCGGTAGAGTCCTCCTGCTCCTTAAGGGTCTTATGCTCCGTGTTCTCTCAACCTGTCCCTCACGAGTGACCTCTGCTGTTGCTTTCTTTCCCATCATTTAGAAGCATACCTATGGGGACTCTTCAAAAAGTCCACAGAAAATGTTCATTATTTTAAAACCCCCTTTCCATGAACTCTTGGAAACTCCCTTGTACTTACTTACACATAGAGCCTTTTGAAAATAAATAAATAGGAGGACATTGTATATATCATTCTTGGCCTTGTTCCTTGTGTCATTTAGTTTTCCTAGGGATTTTCATTTTCAATACACAAACCAAATGTTAAATTTAACATGAGTGCTTGACTGTTTTTTTTAAAAAAACTCTTATTTAAAAATGGTTATATATTCGTATGAAGTTACAAAAACAATACAGAGAAGACCCGTGTCCTTGTCACCCAATTTCCCCAAATAATTATGCCAGGTCCATATTAAGAAATTGGCATTGGTGCAATGGCTGTGTATTGTTTTATGCTGCTTTCTCACATGCGTGGCTTCATGTACCACCACTGCGATCTCAACTCATCCATCACAAAGCTCTCCCTTGTGCTAGCCTAGCGCTGTTACACCTGCCTTCCTCCCCGAAACCTCCCACCTTCTCTAAAGCCTGAAAGCCACTAAACTGTTTTCTGTGTCTATGACTTTGTCACCAGAGGATAGCAAATGCAATCATGCAGTATGTGACTTCCCAAGATTTTTCTTCACTTTGTATACTGACTTTGAGATCTATCCAATTATGCACATAACAGTTGTTCATCTGTTTTCATCGCTGAGTAGCATTCCATGGTATGAGTGGACCCTGGTTTAATAATTCACCTATGGAGGGAAACTCTGGTTGTTTCTAATTTTCAGCTATTATGAAGAAGGCTGCCAAAAATCATCATTTGCTGGCTTCTGGGTAGACATTAAGTTTTCATTCCTCCAGACCATTGTGTGTGTGTGTGTGTGTGTGTGTGTTTTAAAGATTATTTATTTGAAAGGCAGAGTTACAGAGAGGCAGAGGCCAAGAGAGACAGAGATATCTTCCATCCGCTGGTTCACTCCCCAGATGGTCACAACAGCCGGAGCTAGGCCCATCTGAAGCCAGGAGCCAGGAGCTTCCTCCAGGTCTCCCACATGGCTGCAGGGCCCAAGGACTTGGACCATCTTCTGCTGCTTTCCCAGGCCATAGCAGGGAGCTGGATCAGAACTGGAGCAGCTGGGACTTGAACCAGTGCCCATATGGGATGCCGGCACTGCAGGCAGCAGCTTCACACACTATGCCACAGCACCGGCCCTGTTTTTTTTTTTTTTTAAACTACCAAACTTGGGGGTGTAGTAGGCTAAGTCTCTGCCTATAGCACTGGCATCCCATATGGGGTCCCAGTTGCTCCTCTTCTGATCCAGCTCTCTACTATGGCCTTATAAAGCAGTAGAAGATGGTCCAAGTGCTTGGGCCACTGCACCCATGTGGGAGACCCAGAAGAAGCTCCTGGCTCCTGGCTTCATTCAGATCAGATCAGCTCAGCTCCAACTGTTGCGGCCATCTGGGGAGTGAACCAGTGGATGGAAGATCTTTCTCTCTGTCTCTCCCTCTCTGTGTCTGTAACTCTATCTCTCAAATAAATAAATAAAATCTTAAAAACAAACAGCCAAATTCTTTCCCCAAGTGTACCATTTTGCATTCCCAAATTTCATCTGTATTTGGTGTCATCAATTTTTGTTGTTGCAGCTCATTGTGGTCTTATTTTATAGTTTTCTATTAGCTGTGTTGCCATCTTTTCCTGTGCTTGTTTGGTCCTTGCAGCCTCAAATGTGAAACATCTCTTCATGTCTTTTGCTTATAATAGGATTTTTGAATTGAGTTATTTTTATTTGAAAGCTAGAGACATACAAAGACACACACACACACACACACACACACAATCTCCCGTATTCTGATTCACACTCAAGTGCTTCAACAGCTGGCCAGGAGCCCAGAATGCCATCTGGGTCTCCAACATCGGGGACAGGAACCCTACTAGGTGAGCAATCATTGCTCTCTCAGAGTGCACATTAGCAGGAAACGAACTGGAAGCAGAGCTGGGACTCAAACCCAAACACTCTGATGAGAGTTCTTTCTGTATTCCAGATATGACTCCTTTGTCAGGGGTTTTATTTATTTAGTTTTGTAAATATTTTCTCCCAGTCCACAGCCTTGTCTTTTTATCTGCTTAATAGAGTCTATCATGGAGCAAGAGTTTTTAATTTTGATCAAGTTCTTGGGTTTATTTTCATATCAACAATAAGAACTCGGTCCTTCGAGTGGCTGCCTTACATTCAGTTGTAGGGAAGTATAATAATTTAGTTAGTCCATAAGCAAGCCGATTAATTTCATGTGCAATTATCAGATGTTTTGATAATTCACAATGAAAAGCAATGCTGCTTCAGTCCATCTTCTGTGGGTATTCAACTTCATGTATGCATGCAAATGTATCCTTAGGATCAATTCTTTGAAATGGTCTTGATGGGATCAAAAAGCGTGTGGATTTTAAATGTCTATCAGTTTCATTGCAACAGTTTACAACTACACCTCTCATCCACATTTAAAAAAAAAATAAACAATTTTGACAAAAGAGGATCCCAGTGCTATTTATTTTATTTCCTTAATTATGAGTGACATTGAGTCTGGATTCCTACAAGAGCCCTCCTTCCTCGGGTCATGAATTATTTGTACCTGTCATTTGATCTTTGTATTGACTTGATGGTCACTTTCTCGCCGATATGAAAAGATGTTTCAACATTAAAGAAAATGACTTTTCATGATCAAATATTTTCCTCTCTTGTTGATAGTATTTTTTGCCATGTAGAAGCTTAAATTTTTATTTGGCACCATTTTTCTCTTTTTCCAACATAACTTCTGGGTTTGCGACTTAGGTAGAAAGAAAAAAAATGCAGTGAGTCTCCCTGCGCTTCCTGGCGAGGTTCCAACCAGTGGTGATCTAGAGCACCTGTTCAGGTGGACCAGGTCCTTCTTCAAAGAGTTGCTTGGAGCACAGGCATCGCCAAGGAGCTCGCTGGAAATGCAGTCTCAGGCCCTCCTCAAGGACACCCTGAATCAACCTGCATTTTACCAAGCTCCCAGTGACTCATCTGCAGCTTAAATGAGCGAAACCCTCACTGGTGCAGGCTGAGTATGTCTGTGTCTTTGTCTTTCTTACCAAGCAGCCCCTACAGGGTAGACGGAAGAACAGCTTTTTCATCTCCTGGAAGTTTGCAAGAGGCAGAGCATGGAAGATTCTAAGATTTGGATTCAGAATATTGTGAACAACAGATTTGACCTTCCCGGTCTACTCAGCTAAGGACCAGTTTGATGAGAGGTTAAGACAGCTTACTCTTGGTCTTAACTGAGGAGGAGACAACCAGAAAACAGCCAGTTTCCTTCTGGTCACTGGTTAGACCGTTTGCTCATTAATATTGCTTGTGATAATCCCACAGAGGTCGGCAGAAACCCACTGTATGGTCAAGCCCTAGCCACGGGGGTGCTGACCTTGCTGGGTGGAATTGGCCTCGTCAGTAACTGCTCTCTCCAAGCCCAGTGCAGCCAGCCCTGCCATTGTGTGGCTCCTTGCAACATCCCAGAGTGTTTCCCTCATCCTCTCCTTCCTTCTCCCAGAGACCAGGAAGCAACAAGAGAGGAAGTGAGTCATTGTAGCCCTCCCTGGGCAAGAGGAACCAATCAAGAACTGTCCCACAGACCTGCACCCTCCCCTCCCCTGACGCACTAGCACTCCAGGCAGCACAAGGGGGAGATAAAGCTGGCCCTGTCCTCTGACTATTCTTGTGAGTACATTGTCTTGCCCAGTAGTCTGATTCATTTCGTGAGGGCTCGTGCTTCCAAGAGAGTCCTGAACACTCACAGTTCGGGTGGGTCCTGGTCTTTCTAGGGAAGATTTCACCACTGCTCTTAATCACTCTCAACAGCAGCCAAAGACTCATCTATCTTTTCTTTAGAGATTGGCTGCTTAGGAGCCCAAGTGTGAGACGGGTTCCTATCTGAAAATCACGGTGCACTCTTGTTGGACAGAGGAGATGGCCTGGGTGGTAGCCAGCTGCCTTCACCCAACTCACGAAGGTGAATGAACTCAGACCGCGGGTAGTGGAAGGGTGCGGGCATCGTCACTTAACCTCGCTAGCTCTCGCTCCCTCTGCCTCCAGATCTTCACCTTCTCAGTCACCAGAGTCAGAAGAACAAAAACAGCCGCGGAGCGGGGGGTGGCGCAGGGGCAGGACCGCCCATGGTGAGTTTCAAGGTGTGGCCTCCAGACCAGCTGCACCAATGTAACAGCAGGGGTGGGGTGGGAGCTGGTTAGAAATGCAGATCTAAGGCCCACTCAAGACGGAGTGAATCGCAAGATCCAGGGGTGAGACCCAACTGTCTGTGTTTTCAACAAGTCTTTGAGGTCAGTTTGATGCCCACTGACATTTGAGAACCCCTGCTTTAGGAAGTTAATGCTATTCAAAGAAGGGCTGAGGGCCACCACCACCTGGGCACTCTGAGATTCTGATTTAAGTGGTCTGGCTGGAGGAGTTCACTTACTGGTAATTTCAAAAGCTTCCCACATGATTCTCATTGTGCATTCAGAGCTGAGAATTGCTCGAAGGAAGACATTTTTGAATGCGTTTTAGGTTTTCCAGGAGAAAAGATGACCCTTTTGCAGTAGATTTTAAATGGGATAAATGACTTCCCTCTGTAGATTTCCTGGAGTTTGGCTAGAATGGCAGTTATCCCATTGTCCTCCCAAAGGGCTGGGGTTTGCAGTTCCATCAGCAGGGCGGCACCAGGCCAGGTGTTTTCAGTGCAAAGCCAGCAGTCAATACTCCCAGATTCCTTTAGGAGAAGAAGCAAAGAGCTAACTAACATCGCTACTCTACCAGGGTGACGTGAAAGCCATGGACAACTGAAATGTGCAACAGGAAAGGGAAGACTTGGCTGTCCAAATTCAACTCCCATCCTGGCCAAGGTCAATGGCCTACAACTCCAGAGCAGTGGGAGAAGTGTTGGGATGGGGACCAGGGTAGCCAGTAGAGGAAAAGCCCAGCTCAGGGGACAAGCAGACAGGACCTCCAGAAGACCCCCAGGACTACAGCTCTGGGCTGCAGCCTCCAAAGAAACTAAAAAGAAGCCTCAGAGTCTTGGGAAGTGACCCCAACCCAAGTGTGTGTGTGTGTGTGTGTGTGTGTGTGTGTGTGAATCCCAAGAAAGCTGCAGCCCTGCGGATCTGTGACTACCTGCTCCCATCAAGACCTACAGCCAATGTCTTACAATTCTTGCAGCGACTAGCTGTTACGTCTTTGGGTGTTAAACTTTAAACTTAGCAGACACCCCTCTTCTTTGGATATGTACAAGAGTAGTTTGGATTTTAATATCCTCTGAACCACCATGGGTCTTTTTAGGCTTGAGTCTTATGGGATAAATGCAGGGACTATGGAGATCCAAGAAGACAATGACAGTATGACTGTGAGATTATTTATTTCAATCCCATATCTTTTCCTTGGGGTTTTCTTAACACTAGACACTATACTGAATATAAAGACGCCTAAGCCATGGTCCCTATATTTAAGAAGGAGAAATTCGTAAAAGCTAACACAAATAATCCTCAACTACAACAAAAACATAAGTTGAAAGGTGCAGACTGTTATACAGAAAAAGCCTAGTTAAAAGAAGACAGACACTAACAGGGTGTGTCTAAATATGAATTCCATCTTTGTTATCAGTTAATTATATCTTTATTTTCTTCTCTGTCAATGGGTAAAATGGATTTATTCTCTGCAATTTTTTTTTTTTACCTCAAAGGGTTACCTTGGCAACCAAATAAGATCACAGATATGGAAACAAGTAGGGGCCGGCACTGTGGCCTGGTGGGTAAAGCGGCGCCTGCAATGCCAGCATCCCTATGGGTGCCTGTTGAAGTCCCAGCTGCTCTGCTTCTGATCCAGCTCTTTGCTGTGGCCTGGAAAAGCAGTGGAAGATGGCCCAAGTCCTTGGGGCACCCAAGGGGCACCCGCATGGGAGACCCAGAAGAAGCTCCTGGCTCCATATCAGCTCAGCTCTGGCCATTGTGGCCCTTTGGGAGTGAAGCAGCGGATGGAAGACCTTTCTCTCTCTCTGCTTCTCCTTCTCTCTCTGTGTAACTCTTTCAAATAAATAAATCTTTAAAAAAATCAGTAAAATACAAACTTTTAAGTTGTCACTCTTGTCATTCTTTGCTTATTGGGTTCTATGGAGATAACTTGCATGGAATAGTTTTAGTTGTTCTTTATTACTGAGACACAGGTTGTCCAAGACAGAGAGGGTGGAGAGTTGAGACATAGTTGGGTTCCCCAGAGCCTCTTTGACAACTGTATTCTGCAGTACCGTCTTCATGGACCAAAGCAGGGGCTGTTGGGTCTAGCACAACCTATAGGTGGCTACTCAGTGTGCTGTAGGCTTGCTTAACAGGGAAGCCACCACGCTCTTCCTTTTCCCTTTACACACATTGAGAAAATAAACCACAGCAATCGTGAAATTAGAACATTGGTGAAATATTTTGCAGAAGAACAAGGAAATACATTGCAATGAAGCCTGCTGGCTGCTGCCACGAATTTGGGGGTGAACAGAAGAATTGGGCTCTTAATAGTAAACAGACGTGCAGAGGGATTTTTATTTATTTGAGAGTCCGAGAGAGAGAGAGAGAGAGAGAGCTCCCTTCTGCTGATCCACTCCCCAAATGCCCACAAGGGCCACAGATGCCTGATGCTGGGCCAGGTTGAAGCCAAGAATTGGGAACTCAGTCCAGGTCTCCCGTGTAGGTGGCAGGAATCCATCACTTGTACCATCACCACTGCTTGCTAGGATCTGCATTAGCAGGAAGATGGAGACAGCGGTGGAGCTGGTCCTTGAACCCACACACTCTGATGTGGAATGTGCGTATCCCAACTGGTAGCTTAGCTGCTGGACCAAACACGTAGTCTGCGAGTTCTTTTTTAAAGAATGTTTCCTCTAGTGTAAAATTTTTGAATTGGTTTTGTTGTTTTAAATTTTAATATAAAATTTTTTGAATTGAAATACTAATTGTACATATTCATGGGGTACAGCAGGACCTTTCAATGCATGTAGACAATGTGTCTCTTTGTTATTTCTCAAAACAAGTTCCATTTCTACTGAAAAAGTCAATAATTTTTATGATGTTCACTAAAATAAAGGCTCCGTGCCAGGGCCAGAAACTCGGCTCAGAGGCCACTTAGCAGGAGGTGAGAGTTTTATGATGCGGGTAAGTCCTTAACAAGATGGCAGCATCAAAGTTTTCTTGTTTTGCTGATTTTTTTCTACATGAATGAATCATGTATGAGCATTCTATGTGTTTCATAAATAAAACGACGGCCCATATTATTGATGGGGAGAATTTCATGTACTTTGTTTAAATCTCCTGCCTCCTCCCACCCCAATCCTGCAAGGTGCGCATGCTCTGATCTGGAGACCCCGGCAAGGTTAAGAGTCCTGGTAAGCACAGCAGGGTGAAGTGGCAAGCTCAGGGGCACGTATGGAGCAAGGAGAATGAACAGCCCAGAGGAAGCAGGTGTGCAGGAGAGTGAATGGGGTTGTTGTAGGGTCAACAACACTGTAAATGAAGCTTATCTTTAATCAGTTACTTAGTGATGGGAGGGGGGTTTATTACTCAATGTCATCTCGCCTCCCCTGGGCTCAGCACCTAGATGACATAATTCAATCCTGTGTGTCTACATAATGACAATTCCCAAACTTAGATCTCCGTGTTTGGGCTGAACCTCAGGCGAGTTACCCAGCTCCCTGCTGAGCACTGTCATTTCCTCCTCAGAATGGTTTCTCTCCCAGACTTCACACCTCTGTGAATGGCCACTCCATCCTTCATTTGTCCAGAAACAAAACAAACTGTCTTTATATCAGAGGACACACCCAATCCATTAGTGCATCTCATCATCTCTACCTTCAGAATATCCCCTCAGGCTTTCCTTCACTAATACGAATGTCATCCACTGTGGATGGTTGCAGGGGGCTCCTCACGCATCTCCTGTTTCTACTGTCTGTTCTCCTCAGCGTAGCCAGTGAGTCTTCTCAACTACAAGTCAAAATAACACTTTTTCTTCTTAGATGTCTCTAGAATACAAATATTCTGTACAATGACTGGTAAGGCCTTAGATGATCTGTCGCTTTGGCACGTCTCCAATTTATCTCCATTTCCCTCACTCCACCCCTGCCCCAATTTCTCTGCAGCCACAGGAACATCTCTGCTGCCCTCCAACTAATCCCAGCACATTCCCACTGCAGGGCCTTTGCACTTACTGCCATTTCCCCCCTGCACCCTTTCCCTTAGATACGCGACCCTGGCTTGCTTCCTTTAGATTTCTGCCTCAGGCCTTCCCAGAGAGTTCTATGTATGTTATTCCCTCCAGAACATCCCATATTTGTCACTCTTCCTCTATTCTCCTAACCAAAACATTACCTAGTGTCAACCAGAAAAGTCAAAATCATTCTTGGATTTTGAACTAGGGAGAATTTAATGCAGGAAATCAGTTACACGTGTGATGGAAGAGGCTGAAAAGCCGTCCAGGGGATACTGGAGCAGTCCAGATGTTAGAAGCTGTAGGACTCCACCGGCCCTGGCAGCAGCAGGAACCACGCTGGGTGTGGTGGGGGCTGCAGTACTGAAGAGACACAGCTCCACTGCTGATGTTGCAAAGGAGGGAAGGGGGAAACGCCTGACTCCTCAGTGCCTCCCTTGGGACGATGCTGAGATCTGGATGAGCCTGGAGGGGGCAGCACCTGCCACCCCATTCCCAGAGGAGCCCTGGAAGGGCATGGAGAGAATCTGAGGACAAGCAGGCTCGGCACAAGCTCCTCTATTTCTCCTCAAGGCATTTAACCTCCTCGACATAATTGCAATTTCTTGTTTATTAGTGGTTTCTGTGCGTTGACTAAAAATGTAAGATGCACGAATGTAGGGGCTTTGCTACTTTGTTCACTGCTGTGTCCATGGTTCCTAGAGCAGTGCCTGGCACATGGTAGGCACTCAGGAAATAGTTGTTGGGTGAGCAAACGTGCTCAGCACACAGTGCCTCTGACTTCCCACAGGCGTTTTGTCTCTGCTGAAGGAATGAGACTGATTAACACCCAGGTAGCTATGAAAAATATACCAGGGGCCATCTTGGTCACAATTTCTCTCAACAATTTCCTAAGCACCCCAGACTTCTGAGATCACTTGTATTTGAAGGCTCTTCTACTTTATGCCACATTCTCACATGCAGTTGCTTTGACTCCCTAGCATCACATTTTCTGGGAGCTTTTAGACTTAGCTGATTTCCATTCCATTTTAATGAATTTGATTCTTTTTGCTTCTAAGTTCTTAAAAATAGTTCAGGAAGTCAAAAAGATAAAGTAAAAAAGTAAAATAATCTTGGAAATAAATGCTTATGTTACTTGTTATTGATACAACTGAAGAGTATACTCCAGAAAAAAAATGAGCAAAAATTCATCTATTAAATCTCATGATTGTTACCAAATACGGTTTTATGGTCCATTAAGCAATCAATACTATTGTAGACTATAAACAGAAACATTCATCTGTTCTGGAAACTTTCCTGTGTAAGAAGGTTTTGTATTCATTGTTGACCACCTTGTTCATATGTTTTTGATCTCATCTATAGATCAAATTCTAAGTGATTTATATCAGTAAAAGTTGGATTTAGATTTCCCTATGATTTTATAGATTTCTAGATAATAAGTGAATATAGAATTAAAATTTAGGATTTTGTGACTAATTTAAGTATCTTAAAAGTTTCTTTTAGCTATTAAATCTTTTTATTTAAGATTACATATACATGAAAACAAATAGGGGACTGAATTTCAACCTGAAGATATGTCTTGTGTTTCAAATAATTTCATGACCAAAAATAAAACATCCAATTCTTCTCTGGGACAAATGATTCATTCAGTTGAGTGTCTTATGGGAGTCAACTCATGATAAGCAATAGAAAAGTTATGATGAGTTTCTCTCTTTGTCCTCAGGTAGGAAGAAATTAAAATATAATCTGTATGTTAAATTCATCTCTTCTACCTCAGCTGTTCAAAACTCCAAATTGAATACTTGTTGTCAATGTAGTCTTGTACATACTCATTTTAAAGCTATTTCTTTCTTTCAAGACTTAATCACAGGCCCTTGAGAAAACCAGAAAGGACAAGCGAGTACCCGTTGTGTTTGTCATTTGTGAGATTCTCTCTGCTTATCTTCTATCAATAGATACCTTCTCAATGTTTCACTTCATCAGAATCAAATTCAATAGGCAATCTCCCAGCTCTGGCTCAGAAAACTCACTAAGAGCTCTGCTGAGCATTTAGCTTTGAGGGTATGAAGATAAATCCTAATCAGAGGAATCTGGAAACGGAACAAATAGATGATCGATCAAAGGACAGCATTTTCTATGCCTAGGCTAAGGTGATGCCAATAAATCTGCAACCCAGGGAAGAAATCCTGGTATTTCTTACATAGGAGATCAATGTGCATAAAGCTTGACTTTACACTAAGGAATCGTTGACCGCATTGGTCAATGTTTGGCAGGCTGGAGGGACACTTATTTCCTACTCCTGCTACTTCCTTAATTATCAGGGAACTGTCTCTAGTGTAACACACATTTCATCTATCCAGGCCTCACCCTTCTCTTAGGGAGGTGGAATAACGTATTTGGTGAGTTTAGAACATGCAGAGGGATGAGGGCTGCAGTTTATTGGGCTTCTCAAAGAACCAGGCAAAATAGAATGCTAAAGATTGGTTTAATAAATGTCTTCAGTATTTAGTTACGACACATCTTACTTTCCCAAGTCCACAAAGCTGAATTAGACTTAACGTACAGCCAGTGATTTTACTTATATCTAATAATTTCCTGTTAAAAGAATTAGCTCAAAATGGTTGTTGAATATTTACCCATTAGGTATTTAGAACAAAGTAGGACTGGCATATTAATGTTAAAGACTGGTTCTACTCTACTTTGAGACAGAGTTCAGATTAAAAGACTTCTCAAGGTTAAATTTAGGTCTATAAACTCATTGATAACTATAAGGTTTTTCAGCAGATAAACAATACTGACAACAAGCAAGCTTAAATTCCTGTGATACAATATGTCCATTCCTCTTGAATATGCACTTTCCCTATTGATAGCAAAATCAAATGATGAGTTTAACGGTTCTGTGCACTGAAACCAAGCATTGGTTCTCATCACTTGGGTAATGTTCTTTGCCTTAATATCATATTCAAATTGCTTTGATCCACGGAAGAAATAGAAGAATCCTAGAAACAGAGAGTTATGATTAGTTATCTTCCATAGCTTATATAGCTGTGGTTATGTAGTTATGGTTCCATACTTATATAGTTTATATACATATGGTTCCTTACTTAAACATTTTATAGAAATAGAATAACATTATTGAGAACAAAGAAACTTGGAAAATTATATAGATGTATTTTCTTTTTTAACTGTCACATAAGAAATCTGATTATTTCCCCAAGGAGGAAGTCAAGGTAAAAAGCATGAGTTTTAAGGGACTTAGCACCTTTCTAGTGAGATTATCATCTATCTAGTGAGATTATTATGATTGAAGCTAGGTTTCAGCAAAGTATCTCAGTGATGGTGAGGAGAAGGCCTCTGTGGTTATTATCTTGGCCTCTACATTTTATCCACAATTTTTAAGAGCTGTTCTAATTAAAAAAAAAAACTATTTTCTTTTCTTTTTTTCCTATTTATTTTAAAGGCAGAAAAATCAGAGAGAGAGAGAGACAGACAGACAGAAAGAGAGAGATAGAGAGAGACAGAGAGAGAGAGAGAGAGAGAGAGAGGAGAGAAAGAGAATGCTCCCACCAACTGGTTCAGTCCTCAAATGATTTCAAGAGCTGGGTCCAGGACAACCTGAAGCTAGGTCTCCCACATAGGTGGCAGGTACTCAACTACTTGAGCCATCACCTACTGCCTTTTTAGGGTGAGCATTATCATGAAGCTGGAAAGGGGAATAGAATCTGGACCAATTCCAGGTACTCTAATGTGGGATGCAGGCATCCCAAGTAGCATCCTAAGTGCCAGGCAAAATGCCTGCCCTTCTTCAACACAGATTTGAAATAGTGTCACAGAGAGTATAATCCAGGACTTACAAATTCTATTCATGATAATACCTGCAAAGCTTGTGTTTATTATTTCACGTATATGCTTCTTTAGTATTTTCATTCACTACACTTACATGCAGTAAAAAAATTACATTAAAATCAAACTGCTTCTCTGCTCTCTTACTACATTGGAGTCGATATAATCTCTGAAGTGTTTTCCATAATTTAGGCATCAGTGTTACCTTTATGCTGGAAAGCAGCATCAATGCGGAGACCAAGTCCTGGAAAGTGTTTTACCACCCTCTGTGGATACCCTCTGTCCATGGTTTGGGTCATCTCATCATACCTACATACATGGATTTGAAAGTGGGTCTTTGTTTTGGAGAGTTTGATTCTTCTACTTGTCCAACTTACAGTCAGATAAATGGGTCAGCTAGAGGGAAACTAATGGGATCAGTAATAAAAATATGAAGATTATAGATGGTTGAATCATTTATAGTATATTTTAAGTTATTACTTATGGCATCTTTAACACAGATTAGAAAAAAGGGTACATATTTTGTTAACTCAGGGCTATTCTGAGGAACTGTTAAATCAAACCAAGAGCTCAGCTGGGAGCATTTAGAGATTTTGACTGTTGTTTGTGTTATTGGCAATTTGGTTGGCATCACCAACTTTATTATTTTAACTTGTTCATACAAAGGTATTCAGGAAATTCATGGAAGAGTGGAATTAGTGCATGTTTTCCATAAATTTTTCAGATGTCTCATATTTTTTAAGTTGGAGAAAGACCATTAGATGCACAGATGTATCTTATGATTTCATAAGTGTCCTCTGCCCAAAATTGCCTTCAACAAAATTCATTTTAAGAAGACTCTAGATTTGTTTAATTTTTTGTCTCTATAATAAGCAAAAGGGCCAATTTTCTGTAAACTTACCTCCAGCACCAAATGTCTACAAAGAAGTACGTTTTCCTTGTGTTTTGGTCACAGACTGCTGCATCAATTTTCTTCACGTGTCTTGGGAAGCCGAGCGTATGGATGGATTTGGGGTAATCTGGCAGGACAGCATATCCTCTGATCATCCAGAAGTTTTCATCTAGCAAGAGAGAAAGTGATTACCTTCTCATCTACTTCCTAGGAGAAAAAGTAAATGTCTTAAGTTTAAAAATAATTAGGTGCCCAATTCCTCTCAATTTCAGTACTTGTAGATTTAGTAATCTTGTGTCTCCATTTATACTAACCATTTTCTTTAGCTGTTTATATCAGCTATATTATTACGTACTGTAGTTAATAATGTACATACCCTTGTCAACTGGTTTCACTGCATTGATTATGTTTCATTGGCTAATTGATAAAACAATTTAGTATGCAGATATATTCTCCTAAATTTCAGCTTTCAAGCGCTCTCAAAGCCTTTTAATTTGATTAAATACATGTAAAAAATAAAGATTTCTAAGCTAAATATAAAATACCTACTAAACTTGAATTTCAAATAAAAAGTGACTAATTTTTATATAAGTGTACCTAAAATATTGCAAGAGACATATGTATGCCAAAAATTACCTGTTATTTAACTGAAATTCATAGAATTATATTTTGAGAGGCAGAATTCTACATTTTTATTTGCTGAATTTGACAACCCTAGTGAAAAGGGAACAAGAAAAATAGACAGAGTACCTTTATTTAGCAAAAAAATGTATAGTTTTTACCATATAAGTTTCCTTTAGTCCCTGGCTCATGCATGAAGATTATATTCCCCACACCAGACTACCTACTGGCCAGTTCAGGTATCTAGAGAGACTGAAGGAATGATGATAAGAAAGGTTACCTTTAAAAACCAGAATCCTGTCTTTGGGATTTTCATATGCAGCTTGAAGATCAGCTGGCAGAGATGGCCAGAATGAAGCAATTAATTCAAATTCAACATTAGCAATATCATAATAGATCCTCCAGAGGTTCCTATGTTAAAAAAAAAAAACACTTTACCCATGTAGGTTACCTATTTTTGTCAATGCAGATGATACAATCTTAGGCTTGCCTTTCATTTAATGGGTCAGTATCTTCAAATAATTTACAGAACTAGCATGATTTTTTCCCCAGCCAATTTAGTTTGTTGTGAGTTCAGTTCTATTCTTTGAACTATTGAGGTCAGGATATGCCTTTGTGTCCAGTATAATGGGTACTTAGAGTGGTAAACTATTCATGTAAATATTTTTAAGATATATTTATTTATTTGAAAGCCAGAGTTATAGAGAGGCAGAGGCAGAGAGAGAGAGAGAGAGAGAGAGAGAGAGGACGGTCTTCCATCTGCTGGTTCACTCCCCAAATGGCTGCACTGGCCAAGCTGGACCAAACCAAAGCCAGGAGCCTGGAGCTTCTTCCAGGTCTTGGGCCATCTGCTGCTGCTTTCTGGGCTATAGAAGAGAACTGGATTAAAAGTGGAGCAGCCAGGACTCGAGCTGGTGTCCATATGGGATGTTGGCACTGCAGGTGGTGGCTTTACCTGCTATGCCACAGTGCTGGCCCCTCATGTAAATTTTTATTTATTTATTTATTTATTTTTTTGACAGACAGAGTGGACAGTGAGAGAGAGAGAGACAGAGAGAAAGGTCTTTCTTTTGCCATTGGTTCACCCTCCAATGGATGCCGCGGCGCACCGCGGCTGGCGCACCGCACTGATCTGAAGCCAGGAGCCAGGTGCTTCTTCTGGTCTCCCATGCGGGTGCAGGGCCCAAACACTTGGGCCATCCTCCACTGTACTTCTGGGCCACAGCAGAGAGCTGGCCTGGAAGAGGGGCAACCAGGACAGAATCCAGCGCCCCGACTGGGACTAGAATCCGGTGTGCTGGAGCTGCAGGCGGAGGATTAGTCTATTGAGCTGCGGCGCCGGCCCCCTCATATAAATTTTACAAATAGTTCCAAGTACCAGAGACAAAGTCAAGGACACAGCAAATGAAGCGGAACTTTTATGTGCCGACGTGTGCTGGAATGAGCAAATGTTATTAATGGCATATTAAAACATTCTTCAGAATTTCCTTTCTGGCTGTAAAACTCTGAGTCTATAAAAAGTAGGCAACTCCCCTTTCCTGTCCATGATTGGTGATCTCTTAGCCTCTGCTGGTCAGAGCAAACTAGCAATGTTGTGTAATGACAGTGCTATACAGTTGTGGGTGCAAGGGATCTGGTTTCAAGTATTCTTTGCTTATACCTCTATATTCTTGTTGAATGGTGTATGTCTCAAGATTTTGCTATGGAAATTTGCCATGCTATACATAACTAATGCATCATGCCCCAATTTAAGTCCAATAAGTTAAACATAGTAAGAGAAGGAAGTTTATACTATGACAGAATCCTTTATGAGTTTAACATTAAGAAATGGTCAGTGGTGTGCTGATTCATATATAACACTGGTCTCTAGCTGCGATAAGATCTGATTTTTAATATTTGTTGATTCCCAGGGTGAAAATACTCTACCACAACCAATTTAAAGCTACCACTCTGATTTGAATTGATTTGGTAAATTCCTGAAAACTTAACAATAGGCTCCTGAAATCAGGCTTAAGTTGATGAGACTCATGTATCATTTGGACCAAGAAGTCATTGAAAGTTACTCTAATTCACATTCTTATTTAATGGCAGCTAAAAATTGATTTAAATCATTCAAATATTATTTGTCAAATAAATAAGAGATATAAACACATACTAAGATAGTTGAATAGAATGTGCAGTTATATAATGAAAAGAAAAGGCACACATTTTTACTAGTTCTAAGACTTTCTGTCCCCAAATCCCATTGAAAAGAAAAATCATTGTAGGAAATTGAGGGAATGGTTTACCTGCCTTTAAAGAACATTACTTCTCTGCGGAAACTGGTAATAGCATCAAAAGTCAATCCTGTGTCACAGGCATGGGGTACAGTGGGTCCCTTTGGCTTAGCAGGTACCTTAGGTGGACCTCCTTTGATGAGAAAAGAAATACCACAGTGAATTTAGCGGGCATGAGGAAGTATGCCTACACAAGGATCTTACCTAAGTGATTATTTGCTTCATGTTAATATTTCAAGAAATGATTTCTCCAACTTCCTTTTTGAAAAGTGTCCTATTTAGTTCACATTTATTTAATTACTGAGAGGCAGACAGACAGACAGACACAAACACACAGAGGGAGAAAGAGGAGAGGTGGTGGGGGAGGGAAGGGGAGGGAAGGGAAGGGAAGGGGAGGAGGAAAGGAGATGGGAGGGGAGGGAAGGGAAGAACAGAGAGAGAAATAGAGCCAGAGAAAGAGAGCCAGAGGCAGAGAGACAGAGAGAGAGAGAGAGAGAGAGAGAGAGAGAGAGAGAAAATGAATGAGCACTCTCCTCCACTGGGTTATTTCCCAAATATTTGCAATGGTTGGAGGTGCTGAAGGCAGGATCTGGGAACCCAATCAAGGTCTCCTGTGAGGGTATTAGGAACCCAATTACTTGAACCATCACTGCTGCCTCCAAAGGTGTATATCAGCAGGAAGCTGGATTCTGGAGCCAGAGGTGGAAATCAAAGTACTTCCCTAGGGAATGTGGGAGTGCTAACCATAGCCTTAAACCAGTGGGCCCAATGTCTGCCCCTAGTTCATATACATTCACGAGTACAATTTTACTCACCATAGATGGACTGGATTGCATTGACATCATCCTGAGAAAGCGGATATTTGCTAGGATCCAGGGAGACAAAATTTGGGAACATCAAGGCTCTTTGGTCACTGGAGTGAGAGAGCCCTAGTGAATGGCCAAATTCATGAGCAGCCACAAGAAATAAATTGAATCCTTAACAAAAACAGGGAAAACATGAAATCATGAGTTGATCAAAAGAACTGTTGCACCTGAGATTACAAGAAACCAAGGGGAATGAAGAAGAGGCTTGCTATACAGCAGATATTTCTGTATGATTTACACAACATCATTTATCCGGAAGTATTTCAATACTAGTAATTGGCATTAGACATATAATGGAAAAATATAACCCAGTGTAAATCAATGGCTTAAAACCAGTATCTCAGAAAAGGATATTATTTAAAAAAATTAAAGCTACTAGTTTGTTGTTGTTGTTTATGGACTATCCTATATGTGATCCTGTTGCTCCTACTTACATTCTTCTGAGTTCTCCACTGGCTGTAGGGTAAAGTACAAATCTCCTCACATGGCTCTTCATGATCTCATCCCTGCCTTTTTTCATCCTCATATTTTCATATTTCATGAGCTAGTCATATTAGTCAGTTGAATTTGTCCTCTGTGCATAATCCTCCTATTTTCAGTGTCTTTATAGTTCCATTCATTCTTCCAAGAATATTATCCTTCCCACTCCCTCTGAGCTTAGCCACCTACTTGTTCTTCAGAACTTTGCTCCAGAATCGTTTAGTTCATGGGGGGGGGGGGGGTCCATTATCATCCCAGCTGCAATCTACATTAAATAAAATGCACCTCTGGGATTCCAAAGACTTAGTTCTCACTTTCATCATAGCACACAAGCGATTGTATTGCCTGTTCCTATTACCAGGTTGTCTAACCTTTGAGTACAGGGATCTTAATCATCATTTATTTTTGATGACTGCCAAACTGGTTGGCAGTAGATGGTGCTCAGTAATGATTGCTGGATGTTCAGATGTCTACTTGAGTGAAAAGGTGGTGAGATGCTCCTCCCATACATGACCGTAGTACCCTGTATGTATTCAGCCCAGGAGTGTTGCCAGGTATACTGAAATTGTCTTTCTGATTATCTTTCTGCCCCAGTGGTCTTTCAAGTGCTAAAAGTAAAAGACTGTCCTTGGATTTACAGCTAAGTCTGTGGAGCCTAAGGAAAGACCACACCATTCTTGATGGAGATGTTTGCACAAAGCTAATATAAAATGGCAAAGAATTATTTCCTGGTTTTGATCACTTTCTGCTCTGACCTTTGTGCTGCTATGTGCCTGGCTGG
This sequence comes from Oryctolagus cuniculus, assembly GCF_964237555.1. Classification (NCBI taxonomy): domain Eukaryota; kingdom Metazoa; phylum Chordata; class Mammalia; order Lagomorpha; family Leporidae; genus Oryctolagus; species Oryctolagus cuniculus. Next base: position 94,397,657 of record NC_091432.1, read on the forward strand.
TTATATTCCTGCATGTGTTTTTGTTCAAGGACAAATAGCTCTGAAAAAATAGTTCAAACTCAGCTCTTCTAAATGAATTCCAAATATACTTACCCTGGCTTTTAAGACTCTCTACCAGCTGAATCCCAGTCTCCCCCTCTCAGCCTTCCCTTCCCTGCTTTCAGCTGAGTTGAGCTGGGATTTCTGTCAGAACTCTCTTATCCTCTTCCTCTCCCTTTGCCTTCTCAGTTCTTGCTTAGAATTCAGGTCTCGGGTTTGACATCTCTTCCTCCTCTGACCTCTGGTCTGGGTTAAAATTTCTCCCATGTGCTCCTGTTATATCACCATAGTTTCCTTTATCCCAGTGCTGTTCATACTTTTTTTTTTTTTGACAGGCAGAGTGGACAGTGAGAGAGACAGAGAGAAAGGTCTTCCTTTGCCTGGGTTCACCCTCCAATGGCCACTGTGGCCAGCGCATCACGCTGATCCAAAGCCAGGAGCCAGGTGCTTCTCCTGGTCTCCCATGTGGGTGCAGGGCCCAAGCATTCGGGCCATCCTCCATTGCACTTCCAGGCCATAGCAGAGGCCTGGAAGAGGGGCAACCAGGACAGAATCTGGCACCCCGACTGGGACTAGAACCCGGTGTGCCGGTGCTGCAGGTGGAGGATTAGCCTATTGAGCCATCGTGCCGGCCCATACTGGTTTTAATTGCCATTTAATTATCTGTGTGCCCCTTGACAGTAAACCACTGGAAGGCAGGGTCTGTGTCCTGTATACTATTCTACGTTCCATTTTGATGACAAAGTCTGTGTCGCAGTAGATATTCAATAAATGATTGGTGAGGGACTTTATTTACTAAACATTTGGAGACCATTTATCAAGTGTTGACACTGTGATAGGCCATATGACAGTGTAGGAAAAAAGATGACAAAATCTTTGCCTCATGGAGATGTGAATAAATGGGTGAATCTGTGCATTATGAATTCATACCTTTGTAAATGTCTTTTTCTATGTCATCATCATCACCATCCTCATCACTACTAATATGAATAAACACCTATATAATCATCAACATCAAATACTGTCTGAGTGTTCACTACGAAGAAGTGCTTTGTGGGGTGCCTTCACTTTTATTCACTTAATTAAACAGAAGGGAGTTTATTTTACCATCCTTCAAGGAGGTCATTACTATTATTATTTTACAGAAAAAGGAATGGCAAAAAGATTGACTTTCCATCGGCCTCTCCGATAAATAAGAAGCTCTGAAAAGAATAAAATTCTGCCAAAATATAAACCACTCTCTTCCCACGTCCCAACACTGAGCAGTATTCTTTAAGGATATGTCAGGTGTTTGGTGTACCATCTGTGTGGCATGCGCACATGCGCGCACACACACACATACACACACACACTCACAATAGTCCTGGCACTGGCTTTGCTTTGGGAGAATCTCAAGGAAAATCTCTGCATGTGCTTGAACTCCTCTGATATCTCTTGCAAATGACTTGTGCTTCCCAGGAGAAGCAATGAGATTAGCAAAGCATGGCTCAGATGCTCTATGATTTTGTACTTCCTCCACAGGAGAAAGAACACTATAACGGAAGTAGTAGTCATATTATTATTACCAAAATTCCTATTTAAAAATTGTGATTGGGGGGCAGGTATTTGGCCTAGTGGTCAAGCAGGCAGTTGGGACATCTGTGTGCCATATCGGAATGCCTGGGTATGATACCAGCTTCTACTCTTTCTCCAGATTCCTGCCTCCCTGGGAGTGACTGGGAGATCCGTATGGTGTTCCTGGCTCTAGGCTTTGGCCCCGGTGGGGTAGCAGCCACTGTGGGCATTTGGGGGAGTGAACCAATGGATGGAAGTATGCTCTCTCTCTTTTTCTGTCTTCTTAGCCCAAATAAAAAGTATGATTTGATTGGAAACTACAGTTACTTGGAGAAACTTTTTGTTCTTATTAGAAAACATATTATTAATTCCTTTAATGTCAGTATACTAAGAATTTTACAATTGGGTGTCACCAAGGGTTCACAGTTTCTACTCTGAGAGATTGTAATAAAGTAGTCAAAATACAACCCCTTTTGGAACTGCTGCCTGCTTTCCCACTCAGCACCTGGTTGGATTCTGTATTTCACTCTGCCTGGTTCAAGCCAGTCCTGTTCACATGGGTCCCAGAACTCTTTGTTCTGTTTAAGAATCCATCCCTCAGATCGCTTTTGGCAGTGAGCTTGAAACAATACGGATGACAGCAATTGCTACCAAGTATTGGATTTAAAGTGATCAAAGGATAGTGCCATCTTTCATTTTGATTTCTATCTCTAGATACGAAAGCAAAGCCTGGTTTGCTCTGTTGCCCAAAGCTCAATCAATAGTCTCTTCTTTACCTTCCTCACCAGCACTCGGAAGAACAGTTGCCTTACATGTTCAAACTCGGCAGTGAGTAATTATGGACCATTTAATGCCACAGATTCTCAGTTTCACAAAAGCTGTAGAGCTGGCCCAAAGAGACTTACCTAGAGTTACTTGGTAAGGAATGAACTGTATCCGTGTATCCTACCCCTCACAAAGCCACAGACTGTGCTTTCCTAGGGCCCTGGTATCTAGGTAATAGATGCATGATGTCTGTTGTCAATGATTAAAAAAGTCAGGAGTGGGAACAGCCTGAGAATCTACAAAGCCTGTCTCTTTGCTTGATACAAACATGACTACTTTAGTAAAGTTTTGTGTTCTTGTTTGAAAAATCATGAAAAACTTCCAGTGTAGGTAGGCCCATTAGAAGAATTAAAATCGGCCAGCGCCGCGGCTCACTAGGCTAATCCTCCGCCTTGCGGCGCCGGCACACCGGGTTCTAGTCCCGGTCGGGGCACCGGATTCTGTCCCGGTTGCCCCTCTTCCAGGCCAGCTCTCTGCTGTGGCCAGGAAGTGCAGTGGAGGATGGCCCAAGTGCTTGGGCCCTGCACCCCATGGGAGACCAGGAGAAGCACCTGGCTCCTGGCTTCAGATCAGCGCGGTGTGCCGGCCGCAGCGCGCCGGCCGCAGCGGCCATTGGAGGGTGAACCAACGGCAAAGGAAGACCTTTCTCTCCCTTTCTCTCTGTCTCTCTCTCTCACTGTCCACTCTGCCTATCAAAAAAAAAAAAAAAAAAAAAAGAATTAAAATCAACTTACTTGGGGCTGGCGCTGTGGCACAGAGGGTTAACACCTTGGCCCGAAGCGCCGGCATCCCATATGAGCTCCAATTCTAGTCCTGGCTGCTCCACTTCTGATCCAGCTCTCTGCTATGGCCTGGGAAAGCAGTGGAAGATGGTTCAAGTCCTTGGGCTCCTGCACCTGCAAGGGAGACCCGGAAGAAGCTCCTGGCTCCTGGCTTTGGATCAGTGCAGCTCCAGCCGTTGCGGCCATTTGGGGAGTGAACTATCAGATGGAAGACCTCTCTCTCTCTGACTCTCCTTTTCTCTCTGTGTAACTCTGACTTTCAAATAAATAAATAAATCTTTTTAAAAAATCAACTTAATTGAAGGAATTGGCCAAAGATAATGATTAGGGTCTCATTCCTTTGCAGATAAGTTAGAAGAGGTGGTTCATGCTTTTAACTAGACACACTTTGGACTGTGAATCCACACTGTCCTGTAATTGCTAACTCCAAATTATTACCTCCCTGGAGTCTTCTTTCAGTCCTCAAGTTACAGGTGACTTATGCCATTGGTACAACACACAACGCATTCTGCCTTTTGTGGTGGGTTTGTGGGTCTCAGTTTCATATGAGGGAACTTCAAAAAGTTCATGGAACTTTCATTTCAAAGATGAATTTATTTGATGTCAAAATTTTGAAACCCACACAGTTTTTCATAATGTTCATTTTCCAGCAAACTTTTTGAAGCTCCTTCTTATAACTCACAGGAGAATGAGCCTCTGAAATTTACCTAGAATAGCTATGTGGTCCACACAATACCTTGCATACCTCCAGGCACACAGACCCGCAAGTTTCATAGACACACACATGTATGGATAAGTGAAGAATACTCCAATCACAATCAGATTAACAACTTTAAGAGAATGTGTTGTAAGGATAAGGCTCTGAACTGTGAAAGTACAGTTGTCTGTCTGGATATTGAACACTTCCACCAGGGTCATCTGTGGATATGGAAAATTGTGGGGAAATTAGGGAGTATGAGATAAATGGTAATTGGTTGCAAAGCTATTCTTTTCAAGGAGTCTTTAGAGTAATGAGCTTTTGTTCATTAAAACACTGGACTCACCTGCTGCATCCTTGGTCCAGTTCTCATCCTCGTCAAAGTGAGTGTCACCACCCAGACCCAGACCAGGTGGGAAGGCGTGGCCAAGGACTCCCCAGGGGCCATCAAAATGACGAGGACATCGGCCATGGACTGAGAAACAATTGATGGGAGGAAATACGATTAGCTTCCTATCTCTTGAGGTGAAAATAGTCACAGTTTTTCCTGTAGAAAACCTTACCTCGTGTCCTAAAAGCAATCATGATATCTGCAATCCCCTTGGAAATCCTGGTGAATGTTAGTGGAGTCACGTTGCTCCATACTTCCAGTGCTTTTTGGATAGCATCATCCACATCAGCTTGTGCCATATCTGGAGTGTAGTTCATTATTCTTGAAAGTTAACACAAATACATCAATTGCTACTTATATGTACATGTGTTGCACACACCCTATAAAAATCATTTCTACCTTCTTAATCACATGATACCATAACATTTTTGTGGTGCCAATATTTTAATGTGCATAGCACTTTAGTTAAACGAAGGACCCTTGCATATTCTACATAATTGAATTATTTCATCTTCCTCATGAATCAGATAATACAGCATTTTAACAAAGGAGGCTCCAAGAGGTTAAGTCACTTCCCTAAGACCTTATCTGAAATAGGACAGCATTATTTCATGTATGTGTTTGCTTGTATATGAATATAGTATAAATATTAAAGAACTGAGATTTACTTTCTCATATAGCTTGTTCACATATCTTATAATAGGAATCTTAGTCAAGAGCCACAAAGCCAGGAAAAGATTTTTCTTTTATTTGTATTCCCTATCTTGTTAAAACAATTTTTATAGCAAGACTCAGTAGAATGAAGGAAAATCTATCAGAAAAGCTTTATAGTGGAGGTCAAGGTCACTGCCTCTCAGATCCTCTTCCTGCCAATAAGCCAGTCCCCCTGTCCTTGAGATATCTGAGGGCAAATCCATACTTCACACACATCTCTCTAATATGAGCTGGTTGCACCCCAGAGTCTCCCCATTCTCTCTTCACACTTCATCCAGGCTCTTAAGCACCAGAAGCTTAAGAGAGGCTGGGCCTCTCATCTTGAGTGCATATGGAAGCAGCAGAGACCAGAAATTAGGGCATATCTGCTGGGGCCAGTCTCCGGGTAATAGCTCTGTGACCTTGGTCTTGACTCCTTTCAGTGTATCTGTGTTCAAGGTGACAGTACCATATACTGTATGCAGGTTTCTTGGGAGGATGGAATACGTAAAAACTGTGGCATGCCAAGTGCACAGGAAGTGCTCACTACAATCACTGATTATTATAATTGTTTCATGGAGATTATATTCCTGTTCCTTTGGATTAGGTGGGACTGAAGTGTTACCTGTATGTGATGTTGTGTTTCCTCCACCCAGGGAGAGTGTAGCCATACTGACCCACATCAGGCACCCCACACCTGGGGGTCTTCATGATCTCCAGAGTGTTTGAATCCAACTCTCCAGTCACTGTCAATCCAAAAAATGCTTGCATTTCCCGAATTTTGCCTTCTATGAGACTCCTGTTCTTGCTTTGAACAAGATGACTCCCTTCTATTTCAAGAGAGTAGAACTGGTTGAGATATGCCTGACCAAAAAGACAAAAAACAAACAAACAAAAAAAGGCACAAACTACAGGAGAGCAAAACTCTATCGTGGGATAAAACAAAATGGCTTGAAAACCTTTTTTTTTTTTTTTTTTGGCAGTAAAGAGGTGTGTGGAGTGACAATAAATAATGAGGGAAAGAGAGGCGTGAGGGAGGAAGGAAGAAAGGACACAGAGAGGAAAGGAAGGAGGCACCCTGCTCTTGCAATATCCAAGAATTGCTAGATTTATGAAGCGACAAGGATTAGTCAAACCACACAGACCATAAAACACCCAACTCCACAGACTGAGTGAAGCTTCCTCTACCAATTAAACTCACAGATATTTGCTGCTAGCTTCATTTGGTGTTTCCTTGAAACAAAGTCTAGAAGAAACGGGTATTTATCCATCTTGCAAACTAACTGCCAAAGCAATGTACATTTCAGATAGATGCATGATAAACAGATAGTTAGACAAGGGGCTCCAAATTACAGATTGGTCCACCTGGCTGGCCTGAAATGCTTTTATAGACATACCCGGGCCCTGCACTAATCCCCTTTCTTTTCACTAATGTCACCTTCACTCATGACCAGTGCTCAACTCATAGCAAATTCTGCCTGGCTCCCGCCCTACTCTTCCCATCCACCCCTCATATGCTGTCTTCATATCCTGCACCTCTGTCTTATACGAAAGCGTGGAACTCCTTTGTAGGAATTTGCTGTCATTTTTAGGTCATGAGAGAAATAATAAAATGAACATTTTACTGGTGGTCGCTAGTAACATTTATTGAGACAGTACCTGAGCCAGATGCATATTGTCTTCATTTTTCATCTTTCGGTCTGCAGGAAATGCAGAAGAAAATGTTAGGGAGAGCAAAAATAGAGGCAGAAGACTCTTCATTCCTCCTGCTCTTCAGCTGAAGCTGCGTTCTGTTTGCACAGGATTGGAAAGTAATAGGGAGACGTGGCATGAATCGGCTTGTATCATCATTTAATTAATAACAGAAGAGTACACTTGCCACAAAGTGTGTCATGATACGCAGTTTTTTTCCCCTCAAATTGATTTGATTTTGCAATCATAGTCTGTGACTGTTTAGCAAAGAACATGACTTTTCTTTATCAAATTGAGTATGCTAGGATGGGAGCATCCAAGTAACTTTTCTCTGGACAAAGTAGGAGCATTTTCTACCCATAAATTCTCAAGCATTTACAGAATGATTTTCTTGTGAAGGAAATCCCAGAATATCTTGGTATCATAGTACCAAGGACATTGAAGCAGGATTCAGATTATGCTAATTAACTAAACATCAAGCCTTTATCCAGCATCGTCTACTGTATTTGCCTGTTGCTGTGACAGATGTACACAGAAAATAATACAGGATAAAATGGGGGCTGCTGGCTAAATGCATAGAGCAGATATAAAATATGAGAAGGGTTGGAAGGCAGACAGAGCCCTGCCGATGGGTGAAACCCAGAGGCCTCATGCAGGTGACAGCTCACTGGGGCTTGAGGCTTTAAGCAGGTATTGCATAGCCATGGTATTGGCAAGCTGGTGTGAATTGCATGCCTTCTCATTATTCGTCGTTTTTTAACTAAAAAATATTTCAGAATAAAATTTAAAAATAAGAGAGAGAGAGAGAGAAAGAGAGAGAGAGAGAGAGAGAAAGAGATGGATCTTCTTATCTGATGGTCTACTCCCCAAATGGCCATAGCTGGGACTCACTGAAGCCAGGATCCAGGAACTTCCTCTAGGTCCTCCATATGGTCATAGGGGCCTAAGCACTTGGGCCATCTTCTGCTGCTTTTCCCAGGCCATTAGCAGGGAGCTGGATCAGAAGTGGAGAAGCCGGGAATTGAACTGGTGCCCATATGGAATGCTGGCATCGTAAAAGGCTGCTTTACCCACTATGCCACAATACTGACCTCAAGTCTGTGTTTCTAAATAGCATGTTCACGCTACCAATTCTTGAGGTAGCGTGCCCTATAGTTTTCTTTTCCATTTTCCTGATGTGGTTATAGGTAAAACCAAAGCTGGAAGTTAAATAATAGTGCAATTATGATTATGAAAATGTTCAAAGAACCATGTAGAATACTATGCTTTCTTGTACATTTTGTTTCTCTCAAGTTAATAATTTTTCTTTGCTAATTCATTCTCAAATTCTCCCATAGAACTTTTTAGAAATGCCTATTCTTTTTTTTTTTGGACAGGCAGAGTGGACAGTGAGACAGAGAGACAGAGAGAAAGGTCTTCCTTTTGCCGTTGGTTCACCCTCCAATGGCCGCCATGGCTGGCGCACCGCGCTGATCCGATGGCAGGAGCCGGGTGTTTCTCCTGGTCTCCCATGGGGTGCAGGGCCCAAACACTTGGGCCATCCTCCACTGCACTCCCTGGCCACAGCAGAGAGCTGGCCTGGAAGAGGGGCAACTGGGACAGAATCCGATGGCCCGACCGGGACTAGAACCCGGTGTGCCGGCGCCGCAAGGCGGAGGATTAGCCTAGTGAGCCGTGGCACCGGCCTGTCTATTCATTTTTTACTTATTTGAAAGGCAAAGAGACAGAAAGACACAGAAGAGACAGAGATCTTCCCTCTGGGGTTCACTAATCAAATGCTCGCAGCAGCCAGGGCTGAGCCTGAACAAGGGCAGTTTTTTGAGTATCCTTTTATATTTTTTAAATATTTATATCTTATAATTTTGGATGTAAGATATTTCTTTGTTGAAAATATTAATTCTAAGTAATCTTATCTTGGCATTTTCTTTTTCTCCCAATACCATTTCTATTCATCAAAGTTGGTTTTATGGTTTGTTTTCACGTAGGAATATTTTTTCACATTTGGTGACTTTGTGCTGTGTAATCCGAGGACAGGAGATCAGAAAGCTGAGAGGACGCTCTCAGGCTTATGGGCAGGGCTGGTATATTAAGGACTGGCACTGGAGAAGAGTGGGGTGGGTCCCAGGTATTTCATGTAATGTGTTAGAATGGGATAGGGTTGAACAAAATGGAAAAACCCCAAATAACAGATCCTTCATAAACTATTTATTTTCATCTCACACAAATGAATCCCAGCTTTGATAGTTCAGGATCTGTATATGACAATTTGACATCATCAGGGTCACAGGCCACTATCTCACTACGCCATCATCCTGGAGCGTTGTCTCATGCCCACATGGTTTCTCAAGATCGAGCCACTGTGACTGCCTTACAGACTGCAGGAAGGTAGAAGGCAGAGGAAAAGCAAATTCTGAGTCTCTTTCTATAAATCCCACACGACTTCCTGCTTATACAATTTGTCTAGAAAGTAGATGGTCACATATAGCTGCAAGCAAGGTCCAAAATGTAGTCTTGTAGCTGGATGCACTTGCTACGTCAGCTGAAATTGGGGATTTCATTGCAGAAGAGGAAGTGGAGCAGGGATGCTAGGGTGGCTAAGTAAGTTTCTTCAGAGATGGCACATCCTAATTCCAACACTTTACATCTTTCAATGACAAACCTGTTGGAGACGTCTCCAGTATGCCTTGGGCATATTTCTGGGCTTTGTTGCAGCAGAGTACACAGATTTGTGTATCTCATCTTACTTTGACACAGTCCAACCTTAACTATATGCTGTGCATTTTTCTGCTTTCTGTCTGGGGCATTGAGATATCATTGGATCTGCCAGGTCAGCATGGAAGTGCAGTCCAGAAACCTGAGGGAGCTGGAGGGTAGATGCTCCAGCCTCCTGTCCACCAGAGATGGGAACAATTGAAGTGTTCTGTAGGCTTCTCGGAGTACCTGGTGGAATTGAGCCCCCATTGCCAACAGCAGAAACCTGGCTACCACATCCTATATTGGTTAGTTCTCCTTCCCCGTCTTGCTATGCTTGCCACCTCCCTCTTGCTTCCTGGGAACATGTGCCTTTTCCCCAAAATAATTGCACCAAGATCTTGACTTAGGCTTTGCTTTTGAATAAGCTTACCCCAAGATAAAAAGCAATCCTCTTATTTAAATTCAAAGCCTAGATCATTACAGCTCTCGTATTCACATAAAACATTAATGGAACAGCCAGAAAATATCAGATGTCTAGTAGAAAATATAAAAACTTCTGAGATTCTTTGTTACACTTCACATTGTAGTTCATTTCCTATGACTGTATAATATGGTTAAAGAAACAATATGAACTCAGTTATCATCCCCAAAATGTGTAGATAATGTTTGAGCTTAGAATACATCACAATAGCCAGCACAAGTAGCAAGTGTTCCGAGAAGATGAACCTCTCATTTTCATGACTGTAAAAACTGACATCTTAGGCAGTTTTAGAAAACATGGTAGACCGCTGACGACTCTACTGTTAAAAATGAAATATCCAGTTCTTACAAATATTTTTTCACCGGTTACACTGATTCAATAAATTGTACATTTCTCTTTCTTTCCCTAGCACAGAACCTGGACCATGCAGGTGATTAATTCTTGCTGAATAAATGAATAGGATAATAAAAACCAGTTTCTGTTTCCTCATCTTAGAAGTTGAGAATAATGTACTGCTTACTTAAGGGAATTTTTTAGGGACACTGAACATTTCTAAACTGTTTCAAACTGTGAAGCAGTATTTAGATTTTATCAGTATAATTATTCTGCAAAGGAATAAATGGCTAAAAATATATCTAAAATTTGCCATACCATTTTGTATATATTAGAAGAACTATGTGATGGGTTTTAAAATTTTTATTTGAGAGGCAGAGAGACAGGGAGCGAGCTCCCATCTGCTGGCTCACTCCTCAAATGCCTGCAATGGCGAGGGCTGGACTAGGCTTAAGCAGGGATCTGGAATTCAATCCAGGTCTCCCAAGTGGGTCTCCCAGTTGCTTGGGTCATCATTTGCTGCCTCCGAGGGTCTGCATTAGAAGAGTGCTAGAGTGAGGAGCCAGAACTAGGCATGGAACCCTGGGGCTCCAACATGGAATGAGAGTGTCTCCATTACCAGGCTAAGTGCCTGCTCACATGTAGTAAGAGTTTAAGAAATTATGAGCAGACCACAAATTGGTCATTAAAAAAAAATTAGATCTTTATTTTGGCCTCATCTAACAGATAATTGTAAAAACTGGGATAAGTTGCCAATAATCTGGGGGATTAAAAAACTTTAGCAGAAAAAGTAAAAAAGATATACAAGTGAGAAATAGGTTTTGTGATCCACATATTTATTGTGTAATGAGCTACATTACATTCTAACAACTGTAAATATGACTTTATAATGATTTTGGCATCCGTGTTAGACATTATGAATCCACAAGTCTCAAAATCCTTGGCAGAAAAGAGCCATTAGCACATTTATACATCTAAGCTTAGTTTAAATTAAATTCATAAGATTAAATTTCGTGCCCAAGGCTGTTCTGTTGTGCAGTAAACCCCAGATGGAAGTAGAGTGCACCATCCTGAAATAAAGTACTAGGGAATACCAGATCCAGCTAGCCCATTGGTTTGGCCTATACAAGGAGAGAGCAGGAGCTGGCGGGAGAGGAAGAGGTCCCTCTACTTTTTGCTGCTTCCCTGGCCAATTGCCCGGTAACCCAGCGTGGTGTTCAACTTGACATTCTGTGTTGATTCATTTTCTTAAGTGGAGATGTACTCTGTCTGCTTTCTAGAGCTGCTGTAAAAATGTGCCAGAAACTTGAAGGGTTAAAACAGGAGAAACTTATTCTTTCATAGTTCTGGAGGTCAGAAGTCTGAAGTCCACAGGGGCTGCCACAGGAACTTGCTCTTTTCTCTGAAGATTTTAGTGGAGGCTCCTTTTTTGCCACTTTTGAGCTTCTGGGGGTTGCCAGCCAGCTTCGGAATCCTTGCAGAAAGAGCACTCGATCTCTGCCTCTGTCTCACATGGCCTCTTCCCTTGAGTGGCCAAGTCTCGTCTCTTGTAAGGACATCAGTCATATTGGATGTAGGGCTCACCCCACTCTGGTATGACCCCATCTTAATTGCACCTGCAGAGTCTGTGGTTCTAACTATGGCTACGCTCATAGGTACCTGGGTTTAGGGCTTTAACACTTCTTTCTTGGGGGACACATGTCAACACACAGCATGTATCATACAGATTTCTTTCCAAAAGAGGAAGCCAGCCCCATATTTCCCATAAAGGCAAAAGGTACTATATTGTTTATTATCCTTACTTCTCACCAAAATCCAGTGTTAAATTGTATGTAGCAGATACACATAAGAGATATTTAAAGAGGCATAGAAATATATGAAATCCAATAAGCAAGTATTGAAAGTGAATACTGAGGTGACAAAAAGACTTTCTCTTTTGTGATGATTTCACTAAACTGAAATGAAATTCATAAGAGCTAATTCAGCCTCTGCAGATGGTGGAATATTCCAAATGCATTTTCACTGGGGAAAGGCCCAGTGAATATAGGGATGGGAAATGACATTACTTAGTATTAAGAAAAATATAAGCAGAGAATAGTGTAATGGATGTGCAAGATGGACTTCTCTTCCATATTCAGAAAATGCATCCAGCCACATTTGATTTCTCTTTGATTTATCTACAGTTCAGCCATCTATTGCTTCTTGAAATCCTAGTAACACTTTGAGTACTAAGATCGAAGGCATAATACACTGGTCCACTAAAGAAAAGGAAGAAGTCTACAAAAAAAGAGAATTTATTGAGTTAACTTATAGAAGATTTCAGGTATCTTCAATTCAAGAAACTCTGCCCCTTTCCCAATGTAACATTCAAATGCAGACATGCTATTTTAAAAATTTAAACAAATTATCAGGGTTTTTTTTTTTTTTTCCTACTTACAATCCTGCTGGAAAACCGCATCAACTTTGTTTCCTATTCCTGGAAAGCTTCTTAATATACTTTTGGGATAACCTGGCTCCATGAACTGTCTTTCATTATCATATCTAATAAGAACAAAATGTCACATGATTTGAGATTCATATAGAATTAAATGGTAACAATTTTTTGTACTTGTATATAATTTACAAAGTAACTTCACACATATTTTCTCATCCACTCATCACAACGTCCTATTCACTGGAGGTAAGAATGGTTGACTCTCTATCTAAGGGTACATACTTATTTATAAAACTTCATGGGGGCCGGCGCTGTGGCTCACTTGGCTAATCCTCTAATTGCGGCACTGGCACACCGGTTCTAGTCCCGGTTGGGGCACCAGGTACTAGTCCTGGTTGCTCCTCTTCCAGTCCAGCTCTCTGCGTGGCCCGGGAGGGCAGTGGAGGATGGCCTGGGTGCTTGGGTCCCTGCACCCGCATGGGAGACCAGGAGGAAGCACCTGGCTCCTGGCTTTAGATCGGCTCAGAGCTGGCTGAAGCAGGCCGTTAGGGGAGTGAACCAACGGAAGGAAGACCTTTCTCTCTCTCTCTTTCACTGTCTATAACTCTCTCTCTCTCTCTTTCTCTCTCTCTCACTGTCTAACTCTGCCTGGCAAAACAAAACAAAACAAACGAACAAAAAAACTTCATGGGTAAATTAATTCTAAAACAGGCTTCAGATCAGTGATTCAATGTTATTTCCAAAAAAACTTATATTTTCTAAGACTTTGAATTAATTGGTACACATTCTCTCTATATAGATGTAAGTAATAAGCTTGACTTGTACACCAAATTCTGCAGACTTTATGAATAGCATTTGCTTGAGTGTCAGAATTTCAGAATTTGCCTCATAAATGAGCATTGGCTCAAGTCTTTCTTTGTATCCCATCCTATTGCTTTATCAAGGTTTACTCTGTTTCATGATGTGGTATAAAAATGAAATGCAAAAGCCAAGATAATATCCATATATACTCTCACTAAAACCCATCAAACACCACCTAGACTTTTAAAACCTTCACACATTTGATTGTTAGCCATTTGTAGTCAGAGTAGAGAAATGCAGATTTCAACCTCTAATTGGAAAAGACAGTTTCTCTCACCTCCAGAACTGGCTGTTCACAAAGAAGTATGTCTTTCTTCTGTAGGAAACAGCTGCATCAATAGCTTGGACAGAGCTAGGGAAGCCATAGTTTGATATATCTCTGGGGTATCCACGCTGAATTTCATAGCCATTCAGAGCCCAGTATTGTCTGCCTGCCAAAGATTCAGGTTCTATGTTAAACCTCATCCATTGCATAAATCCATCACAGATATGAAAATGGAACAAACATTTATTATCTTTAAAAGATGAAGGTGGTGAATTTAGGCTGATGTGGGCTATGATAGCACTAATGATTCCCCAGTACCTATCACAACATTCACTTCTTGGCCTGCTTCCATTCAGGGCCCCACAATTGGATGTCTTATCTCATGTGACATATATATATATATATATATATATATATGTGACTTATATATGTGCATATATATATATATACATATATATAAATTAAATTATAGCTTTGAGGAGCCTTAGAAAATTATGACTGGGATGAAACTGTGGAAATATGAAAGACTACCTAACATCGTTTTCCCATTTTGTTGATGAGAAAACTGAGACCTGAAGAGGGAACAGCCTGCTCAAATTCACAACGTAGTTATTTACTAGTCTGCCAGCAACAGCTTGGCCAGCACGGCACTCTATAGGCTCACCTCTTCTGAACCGGAAGGAACCACAAGAAGTCCTGCCCCCTCCCTCCAGGCAGAACCAAAATAGGATGAAAACTTTAGGAAGTTACCTTTAAATAGGAAAACTAGGTCCCTATCAAAATCCTCATATGCAGCCTGTATACCATTTGGCAGGGATGGCCAGAACAGGGAAATAAAATTGAGTTCAACTCTACGTAGCCAAGGATGTCGTCTCCAGAAGTACCTGACGGAATATAAGGACACACGCACAGAATGGTCTAAGGAGCAGTCTCTGTGATCCTTGGGCTGGGCTGACCTTATCCTATTGCTCGGGGGGATAGCACACTACAGTGCACTCAGCGTCTAACACGGGCCAGCACCCAGCAAGCTTTGTGGTGAGCTTGTCTACCTGCTGAGTACTTCACAATTTTTGGAGAAGGTCCCAGAAGCGACCTCATTTGATTACATGTGGCATTGTGCTCTACTCACACACTGACAAATCTTACTGGGCTATGTTTCATTACTGTTCCTACTAAATGACAAGATGTCTGGCTGCCACCTGAAACAGCACGCTCCGGCAGCCTGCGATTGCACAATCGAACATCCAATGGGAAAGAGAAATTATCCATGAGATGGTTTGCCTCACAATTAAGTGATCATTTCCGTTCACCTGACCGGCTGGGGATGGAACTGAATGACATTCTGGTGCCAGGTAAACTCAGCTAGGCAGCTCCCCAACACCTGCAGGCCATGTCCATGTTCATGTACCTCAACACAAACATCTGACGCCTGTGAATGTTTTAGTGGATTTTCCTTTCTTGGGTATATTGAATTACCTGGAAGCACTGAGAATTCCAGTGGGGTTATGTATAGAACTCAAAGGAAAAGCTGAGTACAGTGTGACTTAATTAGAACCCAGTGTTAAAGTATGCCAGCGAGAGCAATCAAAGGAACTGTGCTGTCTTATACTTGTCTGTGAAGAAGAGTATTTCTCCGCGGAAAGTGGTGGCGGCATCAAAGGTCAGTCTGGGGTCGCAGGCTGTGGGCGTGGTTGCTCCAGTGGGCTGGATAGGGCGGTTTGAAGATCCTGAGAACACAAATGCATTGGATGAGCTCAAGTCCAATGTGAAGCGCAGTGCACCTCAGACGCTTCTAAGAGGCAGGGTCTTCATGATATGGGACCCGATCCAGGAGATAGGATTAGATTGACTAGCTTCATGAGCTGGAGACCATGCCCCCCTAGCTCCTACATGATCTCACCTGTATTCACCCACCTGCCAATCAGACTATGTAACCACTCCCCTTTTGGAAGTGAATAAGAGGCATGGAGCGTGCTGGGCCCACCCTGACTCCCTGCTGTCCGGAGCGCCATTTTGCTGCTTCTCCTACCTGCTTTCCCACACCTCCACTAATTGCCCTCCTGCCTGCCTGTATTCTCTCACTTGCGGTCTCTGGCTGCTCCCTGGAAAACCCTGGTTTGGAACTCCCAGTTTACTCTTTCTGACTCCCCTCTCTCTTAATAAAGCTCTCATTTCCCTGTGTATTTCTGTCACTTCCCCAAATAAATCTTAAAACCTTACCATGTTGCTATTTTGTTTGTGTCTGAGCTTAGAATGCTTCTCTAAGCTTAAGACAAGAACCCAAAATATTAATTTTAGCATAGGCTAGCCGATAACACTCACAGGACAAGAAATGCTACCAGGCAATAAAGTCACTGTACACATGGCTGTCTTAGAGCTTTTATTTGTTAGTTTAATAAACATAGTGGGGAGTTTCAGGGTCAGTTCAGATCAAGCTGCGAAGTACAGACATTTGGAATCTACGCCCTCTCCTCTTTGAAATTCTAATGCCATCCTTAGCTCCCTTCTTCTTTCCTCTTTCTATTTTCTTGGTCACTCAATTTCCACTTATTCCTTCCCCACCGCAGTCCACTTTCAGGACAAGATCCTCTATTAGTCTCATAGCACAAAGCTTAGTCAGATCCCTGCAATATCTTCTCTATACGCATTTGCATTTTAACATATTTTCTCACTGTAGAATGAAGGACTACACTAGTCGTAAACAGATTTGAAAACATAGGTGAGCAAGGAAGCAGGTGTTTTGGGGATGGGGAAAGGAGCTGAGGAATAGATGCAGGGAGGGACTTGACATTCCTGCAGATTGGACTGTCATGAAAAACATTTCCTGGCTGTGATGCCTTGGTAGGTTTGACTTAAAGCACTGTCTCATCAGAGCTAAGGAAGCACATTCCCCAATTCCTGTCCATTTCATTTTACTCTTCCCTTCCACTCTACTCCACACCTTTTGAGAGAGTAGCAAACTCCTTCTCTTGTTTCTTTACTCATTTAGCTATGGGGGAGCAAGAGGGTACGAGAGGAAAGGGGGCCAATCGTCATACCCAAACACTCAGAGCTCCTTATCACAGGGCAAAAGGCCCCTACTACCCTCCCTGAAAAACATCAGTAATGCCTTTTAAAAAATGTTTTTTTTTTTCCATTCCTCTCCTTCTCTCACAACAGACACTATTTCAATATGCTCACTCTTTATCATTTTGCTTGCATGTTTCTTGACAATGCCTTGCTTTAGTTGTTGGTACTTTTATATAGATTTATATATTTTATAGTTTAATTTCAACATTGTATAATATATCATTCCATTTTTTTTTTGCAAAGCACACAGTTTTAAAAATCCACCCACAGTGCCGCTGTATGTGCATCTGAGTGTGTGCTTCTAATTGCTGCACATTACTCGATGCTGTGTATTTGCCACATTTTACCCATATAGGCTTCTCTGATATACTCCCCACTCAGTCTCCAACTTCCACTGCCACAAACCAGTCTGCTGGCAAAGTACCTGGTATGACTTGACCCATACGACAATTTCTTTGAGGTTTAGGAGAAGGATTGCTGTATAAAAGGGGACATAGAAAACTGCAAAGCACAAAAAGGAGGAGGAACCAAAAATCCCCACTACCCAGAGGCAATGACCGAGAATCATTGTTTTGCATCTTTTCCTACCTTTTCATTGAGGGAGCAAGTGAGGCTCAGCCCTCTAAGTCTCTTTTGCTAATGTTGTATTACTGGAAACCTCTAGAGTTCCATTTGTGCTTGCCCAGAGTGCAGAATCTGAGAACTGCTCAGAGGCTGGGCCCACCAGGAGCCTACTCCCAAGTCCAAGCTTGTACTGCCATGCTCTTCAGATGATCTTACCATAGAGGGCCTGAATGCCATTGATATCATCTTGAGGGAGTGAAAACGTGCTTGGTTCTCGGAAAATGTAGTTGGGATACATCAAGGCAACAGGGTTGGAGGAGTGAGCGAGCCCCAAGGAATGGCCAAATTCATGAGCAGCAACAATAAACAAGTTGTAATCTGAAATGCAAGCACGTGTGGTGAGTGGCCTCAGGTGGATCCAAGGATGGTAGAGAATTGATCTCAAGGAAGGCAAACTCCAGGCTGGAGCTGCCTGGGGAAACACTGCTTCCCATGCCTGTCTTTTTCATCTTCTCTTTGGATTCCTGAAGAAGTGGGTACTGGGAGAACCAAGGTAGGAGACACATGTTGGGATGATGCGGGGTATGAGCTTGTCATAAAATCTCAGATCCTAAAAAAAGCTGCCTTTATTCCAACACTCACATTTTATGGATGCAGAATTGGGGCTTGGAGAAATGATGGCAGCTAGGTTTATTGACCTATCACCCTACATCCCATAAATATGTACATTGAAAAATTGTGCAGATGGAAATGCTAATTAACCTGATATTTATTACACATGGTTTATTTGCGTCAGGCTACCACAGCGTACCTCATACATGTGTGTAATTAGGATACCAGCAAAGCAAGGAGAGGTGATGGCAGAGTCATGGTCTCAGGAGTCCAGGCACTCTCTCCTCCTCTGCTCTCATGCCCGCTCTCCCTGGGCCCCAGATCTTCCCACTCGCCAGTGGAGTCTCAGTGAGCAGCTGGATGACAATGAAGCCTGCCAGGCCACAGAGACACAGGCTGACTCACACTGGCTTCTGAACCACCCGTAGTTTAGCACCAGCTCCTCCCTGTTTCAGAGAATCCGAGCAGCTGGAGAGCAGTTCTGTCTCCTATTGCTCCATTTCACCTTCTACACTCTGCAAGCGTTGTGCCTATCACAATCGAGAACATAAGAACTAGGAAGATGCTACTTCCTATCAAACAGAGCCCACACTCCTTTGCCAGGCCTTCAAGGCCTTCCTCATGTGGCTCTAGCAGAGATTTGAGAGCTTGCCTCTGTGAACCTCACCAAACACACTGTGCATTTTCCTGCATGCCTACTTGAAAGAATTCATAGCTGTTGAACACCCACCTCATGGCAGTATGATATTTAATCTCACAATGTTTTTGTGAAATTTTATCAGCAATATTTGTATGGTAAAGGAACTGAAGCCCACATATTTTGTATATCTTACTGGTCTGGTAACTAGCAAGTGGTAGATCTGGGGTTGAATCCAGGTGTAACGGTAGGATTCATGTGTTATTACAATGTTCAACTTCTTACTGATAATTAGCATAGCAAGATTATATCCAGACTGAAGTACTTGATTTAAAAAAAAAACATTTATGTATTTGTTTTAAAGGCAAAGTTACAGAAGGTGGGGGGAGAGAGAGAGAGGGAGAGAGGGAGAGAGGGAGAGAGAGAGATGTCTTCCATCTGCTGGTTCACTCCCCAGATAGCCACAATGGTTGGGGCTGGGCCAAGCTGAATCCAGAAGGCCAGAACTCCATCTGGGCTCCCATATGGGTGCAGGGGCCCAAGGACTTGGACCATCTCTTGCTGTTTTCTCAGATGCATTAACAGGGAGCTGGATCAGAAGTAAAGCAGCCAGGACTCAAACTGGCACTCATATGGGATGCCAACGTCACAGGCAGTGGCTTAACCCACTGAACCACAATGCTGGCCCCCAAGTCTTACCTTTTTATCAACACATTCTTCCATTTAAGCATTTCAGAAAAATATCCGAGTGCCTGGAGTACTGTGCAAAGGATAATGGGAGCTCTTTTGTGACTATCTCTTCTACAGGAATGCACAGTCTAGAAGGGGAGGGAGGTGTGTGCAGACAAGCTGAATGCCCAGAATAGTGAGTGACAGCAGTTAGAGAAGGAGGTACCAATACAGTCAGGATTCTGTGCAGAAAGTTCTCATTTCCAGATGAAGATGAGGTATGAAATAGCCTTTGATATAGCAGAGAAAGATGAAAAAAAAAAAAGACTTGGGTAGGTAGGAGTTGGGACAAGGGGAAAAGCATTTCAGGAAGGGAAAGCAATGTGGGATGACTTAGGGAAGATGGAAGCCACAGGGCGTGATCTGGCAGCAGTGACTGTACAATGTGGTTGGAGGATATGAAAGAGGAAAGACAGGCTAGAACTGTTTTTTAATTTGAGAGGTAGGGGAGGGAAGAAGAGAGATAGCGAGGCAGGGAGAGAGAATACACATATGAGCAAGAGCACTCTCATTTGATAGTCTACTCCCTAAATGCCTGCAACAGTCAGGGCTTGGCCAGGGCAAAGCCCGGAGCCAGAAACTGTCTCCCAAATGGACAGCATTGACCCAACTACTTGAGCCATCACCTTTCTAGCAGGAGGCTGGAATCAGGATCTGAGCTGGGACTCAAATAACAGTCACTAGGATATAGGATACAAGAATCTTAATGCTAGACCAAATACCCAACCCATCAATAAATTAGACGGTGGAAAAGACCCAAAGCCTTCATTACCAGGTGAAGGTGTTTGGATGGTGTTTGGTGCAGAATATGAAACACTGGAACTTTTAAGCAGGAGATAATATGATCCTTGATGGGATTTCTGAAGGCAACCTTGCTACCACGCTGGGAGAAATGAGAGGAGGAGACTGGAGGTAGCGTGTCCTGTTAGGAACCTGGATCATTAAGTTCAGGTAAGAGGTAATGCAGTGATGATCTGAACTAGTGAGGAGAACTATAGAAGTACAGTGTGGTGGGAATTCTTATTTATCCTTGAGTACACAGAGTCATTGCCACAGGGACTTAGGAGAGAGACACAGCACGCTATGTGGAGAAAATGGCGAAAGCCAACAGATGTCGCTCAAAGGTAGAAAGTGCCTTTCCTGCTATTTTCTAAGAAGTGCTCTCTGTCACGCTGGACCCCATGGCCTTGTCAAGTGCCAGATGCTCCAGTTATTGCCATCTCAGCCCTTCTTATGGTAAATCTTCTTCTTGAAAGACGGTTTTGTTGCAAAAGGAACATATCACTAGCAAAGACCTCTGGGAACTTGAAATAAGTAGATTAGAGAGAAGGGAGTTCCCTTTTTTCTAAATGAGTATAATTATGCCTTTTAAAAACATCATTAAGGGGCCAGTGCTGTGGCATTGCAGGTAAAGCTGTTGCCTGCAGTGCCAGCATCCCATGGGTGCTGGTTCGAGTCCCAGCTGCTTCTCCACTTCCGATCCAGCTCTCTGCTATGGACTGGGAAAGCAGTAGAAGATGGCCCAAGTCCTTGGGCCCCTGTACCCGTGTGGGAGACCTGGAAGAAGGTCCGGGCTCCTGGCTTTGGATCGGTGCAGCTTTGGCCGTTGCAGCCAATTGGGGAGTGAACCTGTGGATGACAGAAGACCTCTCTCTCTGCCTCTCCTTTTCTCTCTATGTAACTCTGATTTACAAATAAATAAATAAAAATCTTTAAAAAAAGAACTTTAAAAGAATATTAAAAAATATGCCCAAAACAGTGGTCAGCAAACATTTTAGGCTTTGTCAATCAAATAGTCTCTGTTGCAATTACTCAGCTCTGCTGCTGCAGAGTGGATGCAGCCATGGATGACAAATGAACAGTGAGTTGGCCCTGTTCCAACACAACATTATCTGTATACGCAGGGACCAGGCAGGATATGCATAGTCTGTAGTTTTCTGATCCCTGCCTGTGCCTCAGAAATTCATGTTAGAAACTTGATTCTCAATCCTTGGGAGGTAGGGCCCTTCCCTCATGAATGGATTAAGGCTGTTATAGAAAGTGCCAGAGGTATAAGCCTGTTCTCTCTTGCTCTAGCTTGCCCTTCCACCTCCCACCACGTGAGAATGTAGCAACGTGGTCCTTGTCAGATGCCAATACCTTCATTTTAGACTTGTCGGCTCCCAGCACAGTGAAGATTTCTGTTCTTTATGAATCATCCAGAGTTGGCTGGTGTTGTGGCACAGAGGGTTAAGCTGCCACCTAAACACCAGCATCCAATATGGGAACCAGTTCCAACCCCTGCTAATGTGCCCAGGAAAGCAGCTAATAAGATGGCCAAGTACCATCGTAGGAGATCCAAATGAAGCCTCTGGCTCTTGGCTTCAGCCTGGCACAGCCCTGGACTTTGTGGCCATTTGGGAAGTGAACCAATGGATGGAAAATGTCTCTCCTTCTGTCTCTGTAACTCTGCCTTTCCAATAAATAAATCTTTAAAAATAAATAAATACATCACCCAGTTTCAGGTGTTCCATTAGAGCAACACTAAAGGATTAATACACTACCCTAGAAATAAAAGGCAAGCAATTAGTTTTATTTTTATTATCTAAATTGACTAAGTGTCTTGAGGCAGAACACATTGTAAGCAATCAGTTTATAGGAGTCTGAAATTTTACAGTAACTTGGGTATATGTTACCCAAAGTGGAAAAGGCTCACTCGGAAGTTGCATGTAGATATAACCTTGGTTAACTTACTTCTGGAGGTTTTGGTCCACGTTTCTTCTGCATCAAAGTGAGCATCTCCTCCAATGCCTTGACCTGGCTGAAAGGCATGGGCAAGGATTCCGTTGGGTCCATCAAAGGGAGAAATGTCACCATGATCTGAAATTAAACAATTTGCATAAAGTCCTTACAGAGTCTCAGATTTCCTAAGGAAAGCAAAACCGAGCACAGCTGCTTCCAGCCTACCTCCTTGGGCAAAAGCAATATTGATGTCTGCTTCCCCCTGCACGATCCTGGTGAAGGTCAGGGGTGATACGGCGCTCCAGACTCCAAAAGCTCTCTCAATGGCACTTTCCACATCACTTGTTGACAGCTGTGGGGTATAGTTTATGATCCTTCAAAACGAGAAAGTGCACAAAGCGTTTGCTATTGTTTAGAACAGCTGTCAACAGTTTGTGTTGCTGTCTTATGGAGTGAGTTGTGTACCTGATATAATGACACTGGAGGGGGTATAAGGAGGGAGACAAATCTCAGGGGCAAAGACAGACATGAGTTCTGGGCAAGTTCCCCTAAGTCTCTAAACCTCAGATTCCTTCTTCATAGAATGAGGCCATAAAATAGAGTTGTTGTGAAGACTAAACACAAACAAAGCATGTAGTTTGATACGTGGAAAATAGTGTTCCACAAATTCTGATATTGACACTATTGCTATTATCAACATATATGAAAGGTGAAGCTAGATCCTCTTTAGCAATGATTAAGCCCTGCTGGGGTGGTGCTGATTGAGTGCTTGGAGAGGCAGCCTAACATCGCCATTGCCTGCTCTAGATCACTGGGGAAGGCTTTGGCGTAAAAAGAGCCCGTGAGACATCTACCCTTTGATTTTCACACCCATGCATTATTTAAATTCATTCACACTCTTACAAAGGAGGGGTATCTACTGATCTGTGCCTGGTGTATTTCAAGTCCTAGAACAATGTCGTGCTTATTAGGAGAGCTCCATCATCTCTGGCTGAGGGAATGAATTCTGAAATGAAAACTATCATATCACCTGTAAGTCAGGTCTGTGTGTTTCCACCGGGGGTTTCCTGGGATTAACGTAAATTCGCCAGTGTCGGGCACTCCACAGCGGGGCTTTTCCATCATCTCCAGAGTTTCCGCATTTGGCTTCCCTGTCACGTTCAACCCAAAGAAGCGCTGCATTTCTTTAAGCTTTTCAACAAACATACTTGTGTAGTTCCTTTCCGCAGACCGATATTGCTGGATTGGCAACTGATAGAAATTTTCTAGGTAATTCTGAACAAACACAAACATATCAGTGTCTATACTACAAAACAGCTTTCATCCTGCAGGCATTCTGCAATCCTTTCTAAGTAACTGTAGAGATTCAAGCAGGACTAACAACCAGGCGGCCGCAGGAACAGTAACATACATTTGTAGGTTGACTTAGAGTCCAATGCCTATTAAAAAGAACGATTCATACATTTAGTTCTCCAACTAAGGTTCACAAGGAAAAATAAGTGTATCCTGAAGAATGAGCATGAAATGCTATTATAGAGTCAGCAGAGACTTTTTAAAAATATTTACTTATTTATTTGAAAGGCAGAGTTAATAGAGAGGCAGGGGCAGAGGCAGAGAGAGAGAGAGAGAGAGAGAGAGGTCTTCCAACTGCTGGTTCACTCCCCAGATGGCTGCAACAGCCAGAGCTAGGCTGATCTGAAGCCAGGAGGCAGGAGCTTCTGCGGGGTCTCACATGTGGGTGCAGGGACCCAGGGACTTGGGCAATCTTCCATTGCTTTCCCAGGCCACAGGAGAGAGCTGGATCGGAAGTGCAGCAGCCAGGACTCACACTGGCATCCATATGGGATGCCGGTGCCATAGGTGGCTGCTTTACCTGCTATACCACTGCAACAGCCCCACCTCTTAGTTTTCTAAAAAAAGAACTCGCATTTATTGACTTCTCTTGAGATATTCGTTAATGAATGTAGATTTTGTTTCTTTTCTGCTCTTTTCACCACTGTAGAGCAGGTTTAGTCATCTTCATGAAGAAATAGAAGCACAGGGAAGTGAGGTATTACCAAGTGACAGTTCAGGTCCCAACTCTCCATGTGGCCTCTGAAATGAGAATTGATACCTTCCAGAGAGGAATTCCAAACATGTTTTGAGGTGGCAGCAGCGTCACTGCTACAATGTTTTATTTACCAAGGTAACTCTTTGGAAGGGGTCAACACTCATTAGGAAGTAAAGGTTCTGAGGGTGGAAGCAAGCCAATCATAAGGCTTCTCTCTCTCATTCACTGTCTTATGTAGCCTGTAATACCTGGTACTTTGCATGCACTTTGGGTTGGAGAGGTTTGGGTTCAAATCGTCTGCCATGGATTTGTTGTAGAAACTGGGACATATTACTGACACAATTTAAGATTCACTTTTATCTCTTGGGGCTGGCTCCATGGCTCACTTGGTTAATCCTCTGCCTGCGGTGCCAGCATCCCATATGGGCTCCGGGTTCTAGTTCCAGTTGTTCCTCTTCCAGTCCAGCTCTCTGCTGTGGCCCGGGAAGACAGTGGAGGATGGCCCAAGTGCTTGGGCACCTGCACCCGTGTGGGAGACCAGGAGAAAGCACCTGGCTCCTGGCTTCAGACTGGCGCAGTGCCGGCTGTAGCGGCCATTTGGGGGGTGAACCAACGGAAGGAAGACCTTTCTCTCTGTCTCTCTCGCTCACTGTCTAACTCTGTCAAATTAAAAAAAAAAAGATTCACTTTTATCTCTGAAATAGATATAACAACGCCCCCCCCCCCCCGATTGTTGTGAGGATTAAATGAGTTAATGTTTGTAAAATGCTTAGCAGGGAGTCTTGGACAGAGGAAGCACCCCATGGGCCCTAGGCGTTATCCAGTAAATACTATTACCATTCTAAATGATACCCAAAACAAGAGACAAAAACAGGACTAAGAATCATGCTTTTGAAAAACTCCAGTGCTAAGAAAATCGTGTACTAGAAATCTGTAACAGCATTCCCTTGCATTTCTTAAAACCTTGCATTGACTTTCCTACTGTGAAGCATTGGGGAAAAGCTATCGGTTCTGGTTTAGGAATGCTCCCAGGGGTTTATAAGCAGTCTATGATCTGGTGCCGGGAAATCCAATGACATGATGAACAGTTTCCTCTTTAACAGCAATCTCCTGTCCTCACATTCTCCTCTACACCTCAGATGCTTGGCTGCAAGACAATGTCCATACAGGAAGCACCAGATATGTAGCAACTGGGCTGGAGAAATATGGAAGAGAAAATACTACAGAAGAAAGTAAATCACTCCATTGAATACATGAAACCATTCCGTCTAAGAGGTTCCCTAGCTGGAGGCAGGATTTTCCAGTTTGTTTTCATGTCCAGCTTCTAGAGGGCTCAGTCATTGCCAGCTTGGGCCCTTCCAAATCAAGCAAAGATGTTCAGCCTCAAGCAAGTCACCCAGATAATTTCTTTCAGACTGTTTCCACTAAAAAAAGAAACAACCCGCATAATTTTCTAATAATCAGAAAAAATCAACCACTCCCCTGATGGACAGATCATTTACCTGAATGATTTTTGCATTTTTGTCTTCTGGGTATCCCAAAGGCACTGGCAAGGCCTGGGAAAGCAGCATGTGGAGTACCAGCAGAAACGGAAGCGCCTCCAGCAAGAACATGACCTTCTCTCCAAATACCACCTCTCCCAGCCACCTCTCTGCTCCTCTGGGGAAGACCCTTCCCCTGCTGGGGACCCTGAGGTTCTGGCCCTTTTAAAGCTGTGTCTTAAAACAATTGCTGCATCAGGAACATGAAGCAACGCAGGTTCATTACACTCGGACAATTGTGTAAGGTTATAATGTGATTTAGTATCCTAAAGTGGGGAGTCTCGCAATAAAAAAGTATCGTTTGCTACTTCTGCTTTTGGGGTTTTCAGTTACATATTTATTTTTGCATACTTGATCCAAGGAAAGGAGCAGGAGACAAATCCTGAAGTTGCAGGTTTACATTTTCAGGCTATGGAAGACATTCGGGCTGCATTAAATTGTGCAGAGGAGCGCTGTGGGACCAAGGAGCCCCACGAGGGAACTCTCTGTGCTTGTCACCCTCACTGCAAGCGAGGAGACCGTGTGTGTGCCTGCGTGCATTGCCACAAAGCAGGCTCTACCCGGGGGGGCTGACGAGCAGCCTCCGGAGAGCGCGGCCTTGGCGTTAGTGTACTGGGCAGGCTGGATTTCCTACAGAAATGACAAAGAGCACAATGTTGATGGTGAGAAACCTTTGACTATGATGTACCAGACAATCATACTGTACATATGGGAGTATTACTTCAGTCCTTCCTCGTACAGCCTTGGTTAAAAAAAATAGATGCTACGTTAGTCTCCATTTTACAGATGAAATCAAACCTAGAGAGATTTAGAGGATGCGTGCAAGTCACAGCTCACTTTGTGCGGGCCAGTATCCAATCCCAGCGGGAATTTAGAGGCAGAACTGGCAGCTACTGTATCAGGCTCTATGTGGAGCCTCCCACCTGAGTCCTAGGCTGGTCCGTAAGAGCTCTAGGCCTGTAACAACTGTGATCTCTGGCTTCTGTTCATGAAGAGGGCAGGGGAGAGGGAGAATGAGATGGCTTACATGTCCCCAGGGGAGTAAGATGCCAGGAGAATTTCCAGACAATGTGGCTAACCGGCGAGGTTGTGTAGTCAGAGGCTCTTGGGCATGCTTTTTAAAAAATGTTTTATTTGAAAGGCAGAGAGAAATACAGATGGGCATCTTTTAGATGCTAGTTCACTTCCTAGATGCCCATAACTGTTGGGACCCAGGCTGAAAACAGGAAATCAGAGTTCCTTCTGGGTCTTTGATATGGGTGGCGGGAACCCAATTACTTGGGCCATCACCTGCTGCCTCCAGGATGTGCATTAGCAAGACATTGGACCTGGGAGTGGAGAAGGGGTTGCATCCGGGCACTGTTACGGGATGTGGGTATCCCAAGTGACACCTTAATCAGATCACGTTACCTGGTCTCACTTACTCTGACTCTATGTGGATTGTTACTATACACACGATTTGTCTATATTCACTTACATTTGTGTATATGAATTCTACAAAGTGGATATCTTTGTATGTAGATGCATGTGTCTATATGTAGGACACATAACACAGTGTTGATATGTAAAGAGTGGCCTTGTTTGAAAGGCTATGGTACGGAGCTCAGTTCCCTCCTGGTGTCTCTTAGGAGCTTTGTAAACAATCCAAATGTGCTCTGGGTTTGGATATATCTGGATGGCAGATTAATGCTCCTGGTATAGATTCCTGGATTCACTTAGAAAATGCGTCCTGCCACCTGCTGCATGCTGGGTGCTGGGATGAGTACTAGATTATTGGAGATAAGCTAATAGAGGAACAGGAGACATGCTGTGAGAACCCAGAGGAAAGAGCAAGCGTGAGAGGAGGTGGGGCCAGAGAAGATTTAGAGAGGGTGGTGGGATGTAAATTGGACCTCGAAGGAGAAGACAGAAGTGGAACACAGAGACGTGGCAATCAATTCCTTGTGAGAAAGAGGTAATCTTTCCTCCCAGTTTGTTTAAGTTGCTCTAAGATCATGCTGCTGTTCATCTTCCCTGGGTACACAGCTTAATTAACCTGGGTTCTTTCATGCTAGGTTTTTAGTGAAAAAATTTTTTACTTGTGAAAATGCCATATTGTCTGTTCCTTTGTTAAGTTTAATTGATGCAATGGCTCATTTATGAGATTAAGATTTATAAACATATCTTCTAAGCAAGTTAGAGAAGAATCCAAAAGTTTGGTGAACTCCATTCCTTGGCATTTGCTTATTTTTATGTATTTTCAATTTTTGACAAGAATTT
Organism: Oryctolagus cuniculus; assembly: GCF_964237555.1. Lineage (NCBI taxonomy): Eukaryota > Metazoa > Chordata > Mammalia > Lagomorpha > Leporidae > Oryctolagus > Oryctolagus cuniculus. Next base: position 94,425,580 of record NC_091432.1, read on the forward strand.
TTTTTGACAGGCAGAGTGGACAGTGAGAGAGAGAGACAGAGAGAAAGGGAGAGAAAGGTCTTCCTTTGCCATTGGTTCAACCCCCAATGGCTGCTGCAGCCAGAGTGCTGCGGCCAGCGCACTGCGCTGATCCGATGGCAGGAGCCAGGTGCTTCTCCTGGTCTCCCATGCGGGTGCAGGGCCCAAGCACTTGGGCCATCCTCCACTGCACTCCCTGGCCACAGCAGAGAGCTGGCCTGGAAGAGGGGCAACTGGGACAGAATCCGGCGCCCCGACCGGGACTAGAACCCGGTGTGCCGGCGCCGCTAGGAGGAGGATTAGCCTGTTGAGCCACGGCGCCAGCTTGCTACCTTCCTTTTTAACATGTCTCTTAAAGAAAACAAGTAAATCATTTTTTTAAGTGAAGGTTTTGTTCCCTATAACACACGTTTCAGAGCAAGTTAAGATAGAGGAAATGCAGTTTTGAACCAAGAAGATACAGGACAATGGAGCTCTTTCTGTCTTCCTAGAACTAGGCATTCTTCCCATCCCTTAGGCCACAGCCCAGTCTATCTGATGGTTTTCCACAGCAGAATATCAAGCTGTCTTTTATGGCTTAGTTTTGCTTTTCAGGCCTAAAGAGATGAAAATGGCTCTAGAGATAGTCTATTTTTCTCTTCAGTTACAGAATAAAGGATGGATCCAACCTGTTGATGTGGGCATGCATGCCTGGATCTTGAAGGATGAGTAGGAGTTTGCCAATTGGGACTGTGATCCAATGGATAGGATGACATGCGCTAAGCACAGAAGCACATTCAGTGAAGCACATGGCTCTTCGGAGTCTTGTCAGTCAAGGAGACATGTCTTGTGCATGTGTTTTTGGAATCTAATGATCAGGCTGGTGCTCTTCCCACCCTGACTAACCTGGCAGGATAATTCTTGGGTCCAGCTGTGGTGAAGGGTAAAGAATAGTGGAACGGAAACTAAACTCACTGGGTCCAAACTGTAATCCTGCCACTTGCTACTTGTGCAAGTTTTGGCGGATCTTGACGTTCTGAGAATCTCCTTCCACACTGATCAAATTTGTACGTTCACCTCTCCCTGGTAGGGCACCAGGGGATTAAATGAGCTCATATAAGGAAAACTTCTGGGTCAACCCTTCAGTGTGGAGTTCTCTGTGTTGTGAGTGTGATGAAGTTATGACCGTGTTCGTTCATGCGTCCATCATTCTGTAAAGGAGTTAGCAATGTTGAAAAGTTGCTCTTTCCCCAACAGGAGTGCTTCAGTGTGAAGACACTGACTTGTGAAGCAACTTCCCACAGAGCTTCCTTTAACGCTCAGTGCTCATGCTTGCCAGGGAACGTGTGTGTGTGTGTGTGTGTGTGTGTGTGACGTGTACTCTTTGCAAACAGCGAATCAATCTCACAAACCATCCCCAGTTAACCATTATGCTAAGCTGGTAGTCTTTAATCAAGTGAGGCTAACGTGAGTATTAAATGTGCAACCTCCAGGACTGCATCTTAGATGTTCGTTATCTGTCATCTCCCTTCAGCTTCTTAACAGCCCAGGTAGGGACCCAACCACACGAGCCATCACCGGGTGCCTTCCACAACGTACATTGACAGAAAGCTGGGATTGGGAGTGGAGCCAGGACTTGAATCCAGGAACTTTGGTAAATCTCTTGTTTAGAAGGCACACAGTCTATAGTATTTTGTTATAGCAGTGTGAATTAAAGGTAACTCCACTCCAGTTGCTGAGTCAGAGCATTCAGGATATATAATTCTAGAGAACATCCCAGTTGACTCTGAGAATAAGTTGAGAGGAAGGAGACTAAGCAGTGGTAGCAACAAAATACCCCTACTTGAAGGTTTAGAAGAAAGAAGAATCCTCCTACTGGGGAGCTCAGCAAAGCTTTCACGGAGGAGGTAGCCCCTGAGATGAACACTGGAAAATATATTAAAGTGCAGCACCGAAACTGAGGTGAAGACGGTGGCATTGGAAGACACAAAGAGCAATGGTAGAAAGATTCTGTAACATGTGAGGGAATAAGGATTCTGGGCGAGTCAGCACGGAATATACACAGAGAAGCAAGTTAGAAGGGTAGACTAGAAAGATAGCAGAGGGGCAAGAATCCAACATCAAAAGGTCAGCAATGAGCAGTCAGTGCCATTTCCGGCGCATGTGACATCCTAAGCTGAATTAGGTTAACCTGCCCATGGCTGCAAGTAGGGAGAAAAATTAAAGGGTGGGGCAAGAGTTTAGGGGAAAGTGCACGAGGACCTGCCTCCAGGGGTTACCACGGGGCTTCCTCTTGGTGCAGGATGGATGGTGAACAAGGGAGGTTGAAAAGGACAGGAGGAAACCCCCGTCACTGCTCCACACACTGCCACGGAGCAGCCGTTCACATCACAGGTGCACAATGGGAGCATATACATGGGGCACATCAATGGTCTGAAAAATAACAGCTGTCCTGAGAGCCAGCGTCCTGAGGATGAACAGGGGAGAGAGAGCAAGGGTAGGGCTGGGGCATGAAGGAAATAGAGAAGACTTCCAGTAGCCATGGTAGCAAATTCACTAGGCAGACGAGTCAGATTAAAAGGCAGGCTGAGGGGCCAGCACTGTGGCATAATGGGTAAAGCCACTGCCTGCAGTGCCGGCATCCCATATGGGCACCTGTTTGAGTCCTAGCTGCTCCCTGCTGTGGCCTGGGAAAGCAGTAGAAGATGGTCCAAGTCCTTGGGCCCCTGCACCCTCATGGAAAGACCCAGAGGAAGCTCCTGGTTCCTGGCTTCGGATCGGTGCAGTTTCAGCAATTGCGGCCAACTGGGGAGCGAACCAGAGTATTGAAGACCTCTCTCTCTCTCTGCCTCTCCTCTCTCAGTGTAACTCTGCCTTTCAAATAAATAAATTAATCTTTTAAAAAAGAAAACAAGGCAGGCTGAGCCGCTGTGATGGCCCAGGCATGTCTGAGGGTAGCTGCTGGTGGCATTGAGGATCTAATCCATACGGTGTTGGTTAGCCCCAAGCATTCCCATTTCTTCTTCCACTTTTGCTCCCTTCCCAACTGAGGGTGTTGAGGGTAAGACTGCATG